>NW_026693537.1:1800000-2310000 GCF_021218885.2 Marmota monax
AAATATTAGTCATCTACATTTTGAATCAGTTCTGGTACTGAAGCAGGGCATCCCTGGACCACACTTTTGAGAAAGCCTGACTTAGATGTTTAGTAATAGTCCTGAGGTCCCACAGCCAGAAAGTGGGTATGTTTTACTCCTGCTGCCCTATCTACACTGCCCTTCCTGTTGTTATGTACCAGAAGGAAGGTTCAGTATTTCTTTTGTTGATCTTATATATCAAACTGTATATGACTATTGGTCATTCTTTACTTGGAAGCATCCTTATACATCCTTGGACTTCTGTAACTTGATTATTAAAAAAATGTAAAATAGTGCATCAGTTGTTTTCTGTACAAAGTAATCAATAATAAGAGATACAAAAGCAAAATATCCAAGAATACTTTAACCTGTCTTCTTGCCCTTTCTTGGATAACTACTGTTATTAATTGAGCTTATTATATAATTTTAATGTGTGTATATATATATATATATATATATATATATATATATATATATATATATCTTTTCTATGACTAAGCATTACTTTTCTATCCTAAGCATCTTGGATTAATTCACATTGGGATTTTCCTAGCCACCTTATGAGGCACTGTTAACTCACTTTATCAGACATCAGGGCAAGCTGAAAAATGAAGATCCTAGCTAATTGGTGGAGAAATAAAATTTAAACACCATCATCTGGATTCAGAGCTCTTTATGCTGTGCTAAGCTGTTCCTCAAATCATTAGTGAAAAAATATGTTCTTAGTATTCATACATGACTTCAAAAAATGTTGAACAATTGAAATACTATCTTATCAGTAAAGAAAAAATCTACCACATCCTTTTAAATGACTGCATAGCACCCCAGAATAAAATGTGGTTTATTGAACTACTATCTTGTGATAACACTTAAGTTTTTTCTCCAGTTCTTCACTTTCATCAGCAATATAAACAATAAAAATATTAATGCCTATTGTACTAGTAGAAGAAATTTCTCTATGCCAGTTGATTCCCACAATATCATCTATAACCTCCTATATCTGAGATCACACAGAGGCCTCTTTAACAATGAAAATCTAAATTAAAAAAAAGAAGGTGAGATATTGATTTTAATATTTTAGATGAAAGCAAATATACTCCAACTAGCAAGGGTTTTTGAAGAGACTGATTTTGAGAAATTTGCTCTAGATAATCCTTAGCAACCAAATTCTTAAAAGGACACAGAGATGGAAGAAAATAAACAAAACAGAGTTCAGAAGCAGATCTGTGGATATATGAGAATTTACTTGGTGAGTAAGATTTTGCTCAAAAAACAGTGGGAAAGACTAATTTCAGTAAATCTTATTGGAATAGTTGTCTACCCATATGTTAAAAAATCCTGTTATAATATCAAGCCATATCATGCAAAATCAAGTAAAGTTCTATATTAAGTTTAAGGGAATTATAGGAGAACATATTTTATATTCTCTTCATATTCATATTTCCAAAATATGCCTGAGAATATGCTGCAGCTAAATTTTCCCCTTGTTCCGTTGTGTGTGCATTTGCTCTATTTTGGGTCTTGTCTCTTGGAATAGTGGATTGACTGTTCAGAATCACTCTCATAGTTCTGTGGTTTTGTGATTAAAATGACTGTATGTCTTCCCATGAATCCTTATTTCAGTAAGTTGTCTCCAGTGAATATGGGTGAGCAAAGTTGAAATAAGGAAAACTTTTCAGAGAGTAGTATAATCCATGCAAGGTAGCAGAGTTTGGTCTTGACCTAATATTGAATTAGCAAGCAATAGCTGAAGTCAAAATGAATTAAAACTTTGTACCAAACTCCAGTTCAAGTAGCAGAGTCAAGTTTTTCCTTGTTTCTCAGACACTCAACAGTGTGAAGTATTTCACATGAATCCAAATGTAGAAAGGGCAAAGGTGGAGATAAAATGTAAATTAAGAGAAGTTAGAAACACAAAGTAAAATAAAGTCACGTCAATTAAGAAGAGATTGCACAGCTTACTGTCTTTCTCAAGGTATTGCTGGCAGTGGGAGAAAATTGCAAGGACAAAAGAGAACTCAAGAAAAGAATTATATACATACAAAGGCATACTCTAATACTTATGGAGGACTAAAATTTCACTGGAAACAAATACAAATCTAACTAGTCTTGACTTTTAATTTCACTTTCAGTTTTTGATTTTTTAAAAAAGGCGATTTATATTCCTTGCTCAAAATTCAAAGGCATAAAAGAATAGTTCTTGAAATTTTGTCTTCAGTTTTGTCTTCCTGTCCCCCTGCTTTATTTCCTGGAAATAACAATGTTACTGATTCCTTGGATTCCCCTACAGAGATATTCTGTGCCAAATATATGAAAAGTATACATTTTTTTCTTATTACCCTCCCTTTACATAACTCTAACATATTATGAATTGTTGCATCTTGCTTCAAAAGGTACACTGTTTTGAAAATGCTTGTATATTAGTACATAAAGTACCAGAGGTATAATTCACATACCATTCAATTCATCCATTTAAAGCATACATGGCTTTTAGTGTATTTACAGAGTTGTGCAACCATCACCACAATCCATTTCAGAACATTTCTTACTTTCAAAAGACACTCTGCACCCCCTTACCTGTAACCCTATAATCCCTCATTCTTCCCAGCCCCAGGCAACCATATATATATACCTTCTTTTTTGCTTATTCTAGACATTTTATATAAATGGAATCATACAAGAGCTTCCTTCACTTTGTGTATGATTTTCAAGGTTCATCCATGTTGTAGCATGTGATCAGTTTCTATTTACGAATGGATGAATGGCTAAAAAGATCCCATACATAAAGTATGTGTTTATTTTGGTATATAGGTATATAGACATATGTTCGCTAATTAGGCTATTTCATGTGTTTATTTTTTTTAATTTTTAATGGGTGTTTTTAGTTGTAGTTGGACACAATACCTTTATTTTATTTATTTATTTTTATGTGGTACAAAGTATCTAACTTAGTGCCTCACACATGCTAGGCAAGCTCTTTACTGCTGAACTACAACTCCAGGCCTATTTCATGTGTTTATATAGCAGTCACTCATTCTTATGTATCATTTCTCATTAATTACATTTGTTCAAATACCCAGATATATGGATTTACTTCACACAGAGTTTTCTAAGAGATCATCCCTAACTGGGTTTGGGCAGATGGAGTCTAATGTTTACCTTATATGACTAAGAAGGGAACTGAAATGGTTCTAATTTCTCAGGCCATTGAAGATATCTTAATATTTACTCCTTGTAACAGTCTCCTTTCAAAGGTCCTTTTGAAAAGAGATAAGTGCACATGGGTTACATGTTCCCCTGGCTTCTCCTTCTTCTTTCCTATTTAAAGAAAGCAGTCATCTGCTCTCAAAGAGAGTCTCCCCTGCTGCTCTCTGCATCCTATGTTGTCTTCCTTTCTCTGTCCCTAAGTCCCCTAGATGTCTTTTTCTCTCCCTTATTTGAAGTCTTGACTTCTCTACAGGATACTTCCTATCGGTGTATACCATTTGTTTGTGTGTATGCACCATATGACTAAACAAATTCCCTTGAATCCTCATCTACTTCTGGACACGAATTCTTCTCTCCACATTCTACTTTTGCTCCTTTGGTGATTTCTGAGGACATAAATTTTCTAATTGTGAAGCTATTGACAGTATTTGAAACTATGAACATGTTTTTCTTTTTTCAAGTATCACACCCATATGCCCAACTGTCAACTGAAATCTCTGCTGGGATGATGTCAAAGTTCAGAAGCTAAAATAACTCACTGAGATCCTCTGCCCTTCCAAGTCTGCTCTCCCAGTTCCACTTGTACCTTCTCCCCCCTCCAGTTTTCTCACATCAGTCCATGGCATCTCCTGCTGTTACTGATTGCTGAAAGTTTTCTTAATGCTTCAACCCACCCTGGTTATTTTGATTTCTGAAAAGTACTCAATATGCATTTTTGCAATCTTTTCTCTCTCTACCCTAACTTATGTGTTATCATCTCTGGGATGGACCACTAGAATGCCTCTTAATTACTTGCTTGCTACATTTACCCTTATTTACTTCATTCCGCAGAGACATCTTTTGATAATACAAAATGGCTATGTGATTTCCCTGCTAAAAACCCATTGGTGGTATAAACTGTGTCCTCTCTACTTTTTTCATTGTGACTCAACCTTTAGATCTTGGTTCTTCTATTCTTCACTTTTCAATGTTATTCTCGTAGCATTATGAATTTTCTTCCTTAGCAATTTGCACAGTTTGTGCCTATGTAATTATCTTTGTGATTGTGTTTTAATGTCAATTTCCTCCTCAAAACATTAGGTTTCATGAGAACTGAGTCTGGTTTCTTTGGTTCACATAACAGGTTCAGAGAGAGCACTCAAACGTATATGCTTGACATAAAAGAGGGGGTAACTAGCCATTGAATGCCTCTTACATATCAGGCACTGGAATATTTTGTGTGTGTGATTTCACCAAATCTTTACTGTTGAGCTCACAGATTATTCTCTACATAGACATGTATCAACGAGTAGAGCCTGAAAGGAATGCAGACGTAGTTGAAAAACCATTGGAACTATAGAACTACACAGACCCTGGATATGTGTGGAGTATGGGTAGATAGAGTACCAATGGGATTCTGAACAGTAGGGCAGAATTAATCAGCTTTTTTTTTTTTTTTTTTTTTTTGCCTCTGTGACTAAAGGATTCAACTAGCACAATTGTAGAGGAGAAAATTTTATTTAAGGGCTCATAGTTTTTGAGTTGTCAGTCCATAATACAGCCAGCTCCACCATGGCAGAAGAATATGGCAGAGGGAAACTGCTCACATGGTGATCAGAGAGAGAGAGAGAGAGAGAGAGAGAGAGAGAGAGGGAGAGGAAGGGAGAGAGAGGGAGAGAGAGAGAGAGAGAGAGAGAGAGAGAGAAGAATCTCCAGTTAGCATATACAAATATATACCCCAAAGCCCCAATTCCCACCTCCTCCAGCCACACCCTACCACTTCAATTACAATTCAGTTAATCCCTATCAGGGGATTAATTCACTAATTGTGTTAAGACTTTTATAACCTAATCAGTTCTCCTCTGAGCCTTCTTGCATTGTCTCACATGTGAGCTTCTGGGGAACACCTCACATCCAAACCATAATAAGGGCATTATGAGCAAATTAGGTTTCTCAGGCACTAGAAGGAAAGGAGGAACAGACACTGTCCTACTTGCTTGGAAACATGCCTGGACTTTGCAATGATTATTTTGGAACTGTAATTATTTTGATTATTACATCAGAAGCAGATACTTCTTTTACTTTTTCCTTCCAACAATACTCACCTGATCAGTCTTGTAAAAATAGTTACTTCTCTATGTGAAATGGAAGTCTTATTTTGTTTATGGATTTTTTTGCATATACTGCAGTGTCTGACAAAGCACTTGACAGTATTTGCTAGGTGAATGAACAAATTTGTTTGTCAGTAATAATACTTTTCTTTATATACTGTTCTCCTCTGGGGGACTTCTAGAGACCCTGGGTTAAAAAGAGGGATTCATTCTGATGACAATATCTTTGACAGACAGTATGGAGATATTTTAGAGTATTGTGACTTCTGGAAGAAGTTGTAGAATCTGGAAATTATTATTGGAATACTTAGAAATGTGAATAAGAATTCTAGAAACCTTCATGATTTCTGGGACAGTATTTTAATTCAAGTGGAAAGGAATTCATTTTGAAAACCCCAAGCAAGAACTCTTTGCATTGAATATACAGAATTTACAGAAATCACAGACACATTCAATAAAACCTCTTGAAGGCTTTGGGACATTACAAAAATATGGAAAATATGGAAATATTAAAAATACTAAAAACTTGCATTGAAATGTGTGTATGTAAGCACATTATTAATGTAGGAGCATAATATATAGACTGGTTTGCTCAGAAATTATAAATTTTAAGACTATATCAAAATGTTGAGTATTTAATCAGTATTGATTAATCAGTATTAATCAGACTTGAATCATTAGTCAGGTATTATGGTCTAAGCTCTCTCAAGCATTACCTATTCATTTATTAATAATGTCTATCATCTTAAAGAACAAATGGCATATTAGTATCTTTCAAGAATTTAATAAAATTTAATTAGAAGAAATAATTTAAAATTTGAGAAAAATAATAACAGTGAAAAGAAATTAAAATAAAAAACCCTCAGTTTTTTGGATCTATTGCCCTCTCTAGTGTCAAACAGAGAAAAAAGGAGAGGATTTATTTTCAAAAAGGAGCTGATGAGGGAAATAAACTCCTTGAATGCAGCGTTTGCTGCATAGAATATTGCCTAAAGAGCTTTTTTAAAGAGTGAGTCACTTATTTTGTACAGCTTCATATATTTTTTTCTTCAGGTTTAAAGTGTGAAAATGTATTAATTTATTAGTAGTTGTTCTTAATGTCTTTTCTAAGGAAACAAATCTAAATGCAACCCACATATGAAGTAAGTGTGACGTCTGGTTCAGCTTGAACACAAACTGCAACTTGTAAAAACATAACAGTATGCTCACCTGAGCATTGCCACAATCTGCCTTCGTAGGTATGCGAGCACATTAGTATTCACTATTAGGGCTTGAGAGGGATTGTAACCCCAAACCTCAGGTCAGCCCAGATTCATTAACAATGAACAGGAGTAATAGAATTACGTGAAGAAAGCCAAACTATAGTTTAACATCTGACCTCAAATTTATTGAAATGAATACTCTCCACTTTTAGGTCTTCAGGGGATTGTAGGTTCTAAGGATTTTTGTGAGACTAGATTATGTGAGCAAGCAGAGCACAGGACACCCTGTTTCAAATGACAATGCCAACTCAGCCACTCAGAGACTTCCAGGCCCTATAGAGAGCTCAGCAGCATGACCGCATCTCAGAAGAAAAACCCAAACAAAGCAAGGCGGGAAGAGAGAAGGCAGATTCCTTTCTACCTTTATGAAAGCAGCCACACTTTCTAGCAGATTTTCTTTCAGAATTTGGGATCCAGAGGATTGATCTAATACAGTTGGTAATTTTATTTAAAAACCTTCCCATTAAATAGATTCAAAATATTTTTGAAGAACAGATGGTGTAGGCTAGAGGAAGAAATAAACATTGTATATTAAGCATTTTATTGATCAATTAAAATATCATAATTTAAATTGTTGATTCTACTGTGGGAATTATGCTTGTCTCTATGTGACTTGAGACACAGAGAGTAAATATGGGGAGTGGGATGGAGATTTATTATATGAAATTTAAATGGGTCTCTTTCCATTTGGTAAGAATAAGGGCTGTTCTCCTTTTTCCCTCCAATTCTCCTTCTCTCCTTCTCTCTCTCTCTCTCTCTCTCTCTCTCTCTCTCTCTCTCTCTCTCTCTCTCTCTCTCTCACACACACACACACACACACACACACACACACCAGGTGAGCAGATGGGTTTTCATGAAGTTGTTGGGAAATTGGCTTTCAGACTTGAATCATGTGCCTCTGGGCACTTTGAAAACTGCCTCTTCTGCCTATTTTTAAGACCAGTTTGAAAAAAAAAAAAGAAAAGATAGAGTAGAATAAAGAAACCACCTGTGTGGATTTGATGAAAAAGTCAAACTATAAAGTTTGCAGCTCTTTGAAGAGTTTGGTTATAGAAGGAAGGTAACCTCATCTTCTAGCACTGTTTTATTCAGCTTTTTCTACAAGGAACTATTGAGAACCAAATACCGTCCTTTCAGTAAATTAGTCTACTTGACACTAATTTTCAATCATGTTACCCTTTCATCCCTGTGAATTATTTATGTCTGAGAGCTTCCACTACTTTAGGAGTATTTTTCTTGGGTGTATGAGCCGTCTTCATAAATTATGATAGACTATTTGAATAAACCATTAGATTGACCCAAAGTTAAACAAGACCACAAAGAAAACACCACCAATCATTGTGTAAAAATGTATGTTTAAAGTATTTTAAGTAATCATTTTTGAACTACAAGCATTGTTTTCTTCACCTTTTAAGAAGGAAGGCTAAATCATTGAATAGTTATGCAAATAGTATTAAAATTTACTTTCCCCTTGGTTTGCATATTCATAGGAAAATATTTTGTAGCCAAAACTGAATGCAGATGCAAACCCGCTAATTATGGAAGGTGCAGGAAAACAACAGCCTATAAATGGTCCTTGTATGTCCTCCTGTTTTCTCATGTCATTGCTCTCTCTAAGCACTCTCCAAGACATCCAGAGTTGGTGCAGCCTGTGTTCCTGACAATGGCAGGGTTGTACTGGGAACCACCTAAGTTAGAGGCCTTGTACAGTGAATACCATACAGTGGGCCTGCCTCCCCTAAATTATGCTTGTTCATGTGACCCCATCATTATTCTGAGGATCTGTGCCCTTTGCCCTTGATCTCATTTCTATGGGTTTTAGACAAGTGTCAGACCCTTGGAATGTTACATGCTTGTGACCTTGATTGCTGAACTTTGCTGGGCCAAAAAAAAAAAAAAAAAATGAGTTTAAATCTAGCATTGAAATTATATGGAATGCTTTGTAACTCTAGTAGTCGAATTATTCCTGATACAAAAGGAGCCTGAGAATCTCCATCAGAGATGTCTGTCTTTTCATTTGGCTCAGGTTTTCTGGTTTTGATAGTGGCTAATCATTTATAAAAGATTGGACCTTTGTTGTTCTTTTTTCTTGCTGTTTCATTTGGTGCATAGGGAGACTCAGGGATTTCTTTAATGTTGTTTCCAGATATTATTTCTAAAGCTTTATTTTTAATTGTCAAAGTAGACACTTTCAGAAATACAATAAAACATTGCCTGGTGATAGATACTAGGGTAAAGATGGTGGGTGTTTAGTGCTTGATGGATGAACAAGTGGTGGGAGGGTATAATTCGGAACCAAGAGGCACTACCCCATGGCTGGTCTTGAGCTCCTTTGGGGGGAAAACAGTCTTTAATTACATCTGGAACTCATTAATTCTTTTTGGAGCCTCTTTCCAGATCAGCTCCGCCATCAGCCTCCTATTGAGCAACAGAAATTCCAGATGGTTCCCTCCATATGCCAGTGCTCATTCTCTCAAGTAGGATAGATTGGTCACTGACAGAGGAGGATGGAATAGCTGAGGCCAAGGCAGGACAAGGTGGAGAGCATTGGGGTGGTCCATCATTCATGTTTACTAGATGCGTTGTATAAATAGCTATTTCCGAGTGAGTGCTCTGGAAAGTAATTTCACAGAAAGGATGTTACTTCTGGAGAAAGTGGAATGTTGACCCCAACTCACACCTGGAAAAAAAGAAAAAGTCTCCACAGGCTTTCATTGCAGCTAAGAACTGGTCAATTGGCCTGCAGCTGATCTGCCCTGGAGGTTGCTTTGGTGTGGATTCTTCTGCTTGTGCCACTGTGATCTCTGCTATTGTGACTCACGGAGAACCCACTTCTTATAGGACACATGATTATTTTGTTTTAGCAGAATTTTGTTAAAAATAGATGCATTGATAGACTTTTCAGTTTGAAGTAGCTGAGAGTGACGATAGGATCGATCTTTTTTTATAAATAAAGGGTGTAGTATCATTTCAAGTCTAACACATTTATACTTATTTTGTTTATATATTGTCTTTATCTGATGTTAGGAGATACCTCTTTGAATTCCTGGCACTTGACAAGACTTGACATGATACTAGGAAGGAAAAGAAGAACAAAGAAAAGATGGATAGATGGATCTAGGAAATTTTAAGATAAAGTGTGGAATCAAAATAATTAGAGCAATGTTTCTGCTCCTGTCTTTATGCTGTCACTTTCCTCTTATAGCTGTTGGATTTGTGTGTGTGTGTGTATGTGTGTGTGTTGTTCTTCTTCTTCTTGTGTGTTATTTTTGAGCACCTACTATATGCTAGATATTGTTCTGGGAAAATAAATGTGAGGATGGCAGCTATGGTTCCTGTTCTTGTGAAGTTATGATAGTTAATCTGTACAGACTCTTGGGAAATTTATTGGTATATTTGGAGTGGGTAGAGCAATTAAAAGGAAATATTTCTTCTAACAGGATATGTGATAGAGTCCAAAGGGAAAATTAAACTCTGGGCACTTGTATTTTAGCTGGAAATTATGCTTAAAGTGCCTACCATCATATGTGGGGGTGTGTATGTGTGTGTGGATATGTGTGTTTTTAAGAGAGAGAGAGAGAAAGAGAGCGAGGGAGAACTTTGTGGGTGAGAGAAAGAACTTACTGAGTTAATTTTATTATTTTCTTCTTTAATTTCAATAGCTAAATGTAGGTCAAATGGGATAGATTTTGGAATAAAGGCAATTTGTACAAAACTCTTGTTTTAAAATTTACTTGCTTGGAATAATTTTTCTCTTAAGTTTATGAACCCATGAAATGTGTGCTAAACATAGAACATTCTCTTGATATTTTACTTTTTATTAGAATGTTTTGAAAAGTACCAGAGATGGGACTGAAATATATATTTATTTTTATCTGTTTAGCCTGATCATTCATTTTGTACCAGTCAATAATGAACTCTTGAATTTAAGGTATGCACGGAACTAAACTCGATAGATGTAGGCAACAGTTGTTTACTATTTTTATTTTTAACATTACAATAAGCATGAGGGACTTTTTTTAAAGCCTTTTTCTCTAAAACATAAATACATTGAGGCATATACCTGCTTACCTACAGTAATGTATGTTTGTAATTCAAGTAATTCATTTTAGTGCTGTGATATTAAGTGTGTGGACAGCATCACATCAATGGAGTGATAAAGAGAGGTTGTTTCCCCAGAGGGAATAGTGGAGCCATCGAGAAGACTGGAAATGACCAATTATCAGAGAAAAAAACATGTATTACCTTCTGAAGGATGAGTGGGTGGTGCTGATGATGCTGGACTTCGTGTCCACCTGAGGGACAAAAGGAAGAAGAGCGGACTTGCAAAACCTATGGACTAGGCCTGGAGATGTTATACTTCAACTCTGCCTGCACTTTGTTGAAATAGAACTCAGTCACATGGCTTCATCTAACTTCAGAAGAGGCTGGAAACTAGTTAGGCTAGTTAGAGACTAGAGAGTCTATTAAACTATAGTCTAACTGTGAACCCAAGAGAAAAACAGAAATGATTAGTTTATGGCCATTATAGTATCTGCCACAGGAGGGCATGACTCATATTTCTGGAAGCAGGCAAGGGCTAAGAAAGACAACTGATAGCAAGTTAATTGGCTTGGACAGGTCCTTATGAACAGCGGGGTGCATTGTTTTCTGGACTGAGGTATGAGATTTATGTTAACAAAAGAACTCTCTAAAAATCTTTACATGTGTCAGTGATTATGGTACTTGAAATTTAAGCAGAAACATTTATTTTGATATCTTTAATTCATGCTGAATTACTAGTAAGCTTTAGAAAATAACAATTAGTACTTTGGCATACATGAAATATTAACTACTTTAAATGAGAATGTTTTATTCATATATTACTTTATTGTGTATTTCAGACAAAATCCATGATAATTTCTTCTGGAGTTTTATGGAACAAGATTTTATGAAAGTGGAGATGAAGGATAGTGGTTTTAAATGGTTCATGGGCTCTATAAGCATGCCAAGCAAATGGACAGCAGTACAAATAGTGATTTTATCCAGCACTTGCTAAGCATGCGCCACATATATTGCCTTACACAGTGGTAATTAGGAAATTACCAAAGACTTACTAGGATTATTTAAATACTTTAGATCTATTAACTCATTTGATCCTCACAGGAAAAGTTCTAGGAAGGAAGAAGATTTTTTTATTATTATGCCAATTCCACAGATAAGGTAACTGAGGTACAAAGAGATAAAGTTGCTGGTCTATACTTTAGCAAGTAGTGGAGCTAGAATTTACATCCCATTTTTTGCCTTATGAGGCCCAGGTCATATTTACTGATTTGTGTCTCCCTGAAACTACAGCCCAAAGTAAAGGGACAGGGACAAAGGGCAGGCAGCTCACTTGATCTATGTGTTCACACTGAAGTTTGGGACAGGAGCAATGCCTTTCAGCCAGAACACTTGTTGTGTTAGGCAATGGCAGCATTTACTATTCATGGCTCCCCGCCTGTCCTTTTAATAAGGCCTAGCCTTTGGCAAACTGTTCTTTCAGATGCTGCACCTGTCCTGGCAAAACGTTGCAATGTAAACAGCTCCCGAATTGTCAGGGGGAACCCCACAAAAAATCACTGGAGGAGAGATGGTGATGCTTACTTCAGGTCTGTGTCTAATTTCTTTTTCTTCTGCAGACAGGACTGTCCTTGTGGATATCGATCTTCCCTTCCTCAGAGGCCTCTATGTAATGGGGACTTTAGAGTTCCCTGTGGACAGAAGCAACATCTTGAGCGTGGCATGCCTGGTTGTTGTAGGAGGGGAGCTGAAAGTCGGTGAGTAGAGTCACAGGGAGGGGCAATCGTGGTTTCAACATAGTTCTCTCAGAAAACTGAAGGAAAACCAAACTTATGTCCTAAGACATGATTGGGGGTATATAATCCCAGGGGTGTTAGAATGAAGGGAAAAGAGAAGTGAGGGAGAAAAGGAGGAATATCAAACACAAGGTGACCTCTCACACCTCTCGAGGAAATCACTGTTTCCTTGGTATATAGGAGGCATGGAGAGAAGACTTTTAGAACCACCACATCTTGGGTCAGTATTAGGCAGAAATATACCAGGTCAGGCCATTCACTCCTTTTTTTTGTTTGTTTGTTTGTTTTGTTATTTCTGTGTCTACCTGGGAAGATAGTGGAGCGGGGCAGATAACTCAGGAGATTCTAGGAGATAAAGGTCCTCCAGTTGGGACTTGAGGCATGTTGCTGGTGTCCCAGGCAGGGAGGAGAGGATATGGAATGATGTATTCATCAGATTGGGTTCATTGTTTTAAAAAATAATAAACAAACAAATCATGAGTTGCTATCAAGAGATTATATACTTGGAACTACTGCAATCATAAGTATAAATGCTGAAATAGTATATATCCTGGCCCCAAAGGAATATACCTTTGACTATATTAAAGACATTCTATTTTTGCCTCCAAAAGAAATTAAAAGAAAATTCTCAGAAAATATAATATCCCATCCCAAAGAAAGAAATCTTTGATGGGAAGAAAATATTTAAATGTCTTTTTTTTTTTTTGGCATCATCTCATTTTGGGATCTCTGTACAGAGCTGAAATCACTGTTAAGAACATTCCTGAAAAATTATGGTGAAGCCTCTTCTTGAGTAAGAGAGAATTCACTGATGCAGTAGAGAGAGGCTAGCAGCATCCTGGGACCCTGAGTAGGGCAGAAAAGGGCAGAATTTGGAAAGGGAGATGTCAAAAGAAGTGGTCCAGCACAGTCGACTTCCTGCTACCATCACAGATACAGTTCTCTTAAGACAACCAATGACTAAACTGTTTTTCTTCAGCCAAGCCACCCTCTCTGCCAGCTGTATTGTCAACCCTAATTCCTACTCTTTTTTTCTATGTGCCATCCAAATACACATCTCCACATGGTGCTCTCCTGTAGGAGTTATTTTATTTTCCCTTGGGTTTCAGGAGAATCTAAGACTTTTTACTTATTTCAGTGCATCTTTCCACACTGAGGAAATACTTTTGGATTCTGGACTTTACCTCCCAAATTAGTAATATTTGCCCATCTGTTTAGTATTCTTATCAAACCCCCATCTAATTCACTAACAGAAATATTTAATAAAACTAGGCCTTGCTTTTGTTACCAGAGAACTTATTTCAGGTTGGTATCTTCTAATGCTAAAGTTGGTCTTTTAAGTTATTTTTAAGTTTCTGAAATCACTATAGTATGTAACTTATGGTCTGAATATCTATACCTTTGAAGGGAAGTTATACTACATCAATTTCCAGTTTTGCTTTATAAATTCCAAATCTTATTTTTTTAAGTTTCTTCATTTTCAACTTTTTTTTACCCATCACTAGATAATGGTGTATTCTTTTTCTCTGCACTTCATCCATGTGTTCCAGGCCTAAAGGTTGATTATTGGAACCCATCTGCCCAATTCTATGTGTGTTATGCCTGAAGGAAGACTTTCAACCCATCTGTCCAATTTTACCACACCCTAAAGAAATCCCAACATGAAATAGATAATGTGACTAGTTAGTAAACAAACTTAATAGATGTGGACATTGGCACAGAGTGGTGCCAGAATGTATCTGCTATCTGATGCCATTTGATCCAAGTCCCCACAGTATGGAATCCTATTTCTTGGTGGTCCTGCTTTTAAGGCAACTGGTGCTGGCAAAAGGTGCCAATTGACTTTTAGTAGAGTAAAATCATAGAATGCTGGCATTAGAAGGAAATTCAAGATCAAAGCTTTGCTCAGAGGGCTACAGCTGTATCACAAATGCCAAACTCAATTTCATTCTTTCTGTTCAGCGCTTGTCTCATTAGTGTGATAGAGCACTTTAGATAAGCTTAAAGCATTTCACTCCTGTGTCCATTCTTTCATTTATCATGTGTATTCAGAGCCTACTATGTGCCAAGACCAAAGGAGATATTGAATGTATAGAAATAGAAATCCTGAATCCTTGCTTTCAAAAGGTGTCTAAATAAAATGATAGAGAAAAAATAAGTAAAAACATAATTACAGGGGTCATATCTTTTGAACTGGAGAGGGTTTAAAGATTCAGGAAGAAAGCGGAAGACACATATTTATGGACTATCAGTATATGGGTAGGGCATGCATGAATCTGCATTGTAAGCTTTAATCTGGAATGGTGGTAGCAGATGAAGCTTCTTGGCCTTTTATACTATGCCATGAGGGCAGTGGGTAGTCTCTGGATAGTTCTACACAGGGAAGTGGTATGATTTGGTTTGATCTTAGCAGTGTGGGAAAAGCAAGAACAAATTATAAAACTGATTGATTATAACTAAGGTACAGGGGTTAAATAGGAAGGAATAAATTAGGAAAATATGAGAAAATTAAAATCTCCAGAATCTAGTGACCATTTTGATGTGCTATTTAAGATGCATCTTAGGCTCTGGGCTGGGAGATCCTTATTAATGGGTTGCAAGGAATGAATCCTTTTCACCACTTGTTAGTTTAGTGACCCTGTTTCCTTACCTCTAAAATGGAAAAAAAAAACTATAATTTTATTTCAAAGATTTTTATGAAAATTGAATGAGCTAGTATTTATTAAAGTGCTTGAATATCACTGGCACATAGTAAGCCCTGTGCAGTGGTTGGTTAAATAAATAAACTCATACATCTCAAGCTTAGATTTCAGTGGCATATGTAAGGTACAATCTCTAAAGAGAAAATAGATATATGAAAAAAGGATCTAAGAGAGAAGTCTATACTGAAGGTGTATATATACGTGTAGGATCATGAGCCTGATTTTGAAATCAATGGTAAGTATAGAAATAATCAAACAGAATTTGGGAACAGGGAAGGAAAATGACTGAAGGAGTGCCAGACTTTTAAGGATGGTAAGGGAATCTGATCTGAGCTCAAAAAGGAGAAAGGAAAACACACACACACACACACACACACACACTCAACACAACTGCTATATTGGTAGAAGGAAAATGACATGACGAGAATTTCATCTTGAAACAAAGGGGGAAAATTATAGGAAAGAGAAACTGGTCAATAGTATGAGATTCTGTGAAGAGGACAAAGAAAGTAGGAGAAAATCATCATTTATCTTGCTCTGGCTTTTTGTTTTTTATAATGGCTGATTAAATATAATCCTGACAAATGTTACTTTGCATGGGGAGCAAATAACAACACATATTTCTCAAGAGGCACTAACTCTTAATAAGTGCAATATCATTTATCTATTCTTTAACAACTTCATTTTGGATTTTAATATTCTTTAGTGTGATTGGACATACTAAATATCATCATCAAAAATGAACAGTTGATCATATTGAGTGACATCCTCAAACCTGTGTAGAATTGATTTCATGAATAACTAATTTACATTTTTGTAAGAAATGGGAAAAAATAAGTGGGGTATTAGGGAAATAACAATTCCTCCGATGGAGTGATTTTTTCAGTTTAATTTTAAATGCGTGTGTTCCTTTCTCCTTTTCTTCCCCCTTTCTCTTTCTCTCTCAACTGAATGCCAACTCAGTGCCAGACAATGTTCCTGGGACTGGAATATTGATCATTGATCAAGACAGATAAGATTCCTGTTGGCATTTTTTTTTCTGGGGGAAAATGACAAAGAAATAGTAATGAATGGGAAAAATAGGTTTAGATGGCTATCCATGCTTCAGAGGAACACTAAGTAGGGGGATGATTTCAACAGAGGTCTAGGTTGGATGTTTTCTGTCACAGGTCACTTAGTAAAAGATCTTTCTGAAGCATCAATATGACCTCAGATCACAGAGACAAGAATGGACTACACCTGCAAAAATTTGGACAAGAGAGCTTTAGACAGGAGGAAGAGTTGGTGTAAAATTCCTGAGGCAGGAATGTGCTTTCCATGGTGGTGAGGCTGTGATTGCCCCTGTAGCTGTAGATAGTAAAGAATAGCAACAAATGTATCCTAACATGACCTTCAAGATTCAGGCCGGATTTTAAAATATAGTGTTGCTTTCTAAAGCATAAAAGTAAAAAAATATCCAATTTGTGCTGAGAATTGCTACTTACTAATATCTACATCTACCTGTCTGTCTATCAATCGATCCACATTATATATAAATATATATGTATGTATATATATATATATATATATATATATATATATATCCGAGACTCTGAAGGACTACTTATTTGTTCCAAGGTCTTATATTTGGTAAAGAACAAGACCAAGACAGAGGCTATTTTAGTTATCTTTAATGCTCAGCCTCAGCCTTCACGCTCTCCTCAAGGACTATCTTTACTCTGAAGCCTTTCCTGTCACCATTCAGTAGATTTCAGAATATTCTTTTTTCAGGTCTATTCTACTTATTCATGTTGTCATTTTATTGCTGTATAGTGGTATGTTTTCATAAATGTCCTCTCCCTTAAAGGGTAGATTTCTTCAGGACATTTTACACAATCCTAGTCCCTTCTGCATAGTAGGCTTCTGATAATGTGTGTCTCACTGATTAGTGTACACAGAACTGCATGCACATATCTGGTTCTATCTTTCAGCTCAGTGTATTTTTCTTGTAACACATCATACTTAAATGTCTGTGTCTGTAAAGAAGGAATTATAGTGTTCATGTTTAAATGACTGTAATACATTTATTTCCTATATGAAAGGAACAAAGCAAGTGTAAAAAACACATTGAAAAATTTGGTGATTTTATACAAATCCAAATTCAATTTTTATAGTCTGTTTAGGAGTGATGAAAAATTCCCAACTCAAAGCCTGATAAATAAACATTGGTTTGATGAATGTTCTAAGTGTTTGCATTTATTTCCCACAAAGAGCTGTCTGAACTCATCTCCTTCAGTCCTGCTTCTTCCTAGGTAAGATGTTGTTCCTGTGCCTTAACTTGTCTTCCTTGTTATCAAAGGTATCAGTGATGCTAGCAAATTATTGACCCAAATGTTCAGCTTGTGGGAGACTGTTGTTGTCTTGTACTTTTATAATTTCATATAATAATTTTTCTTGTAATAGTTTAGAGAAAGATTTCAGAGAGGATAATCATCAATAATAAATTTCTATAACTTGTATTATTATTGTATAATAATTTATTATTGTGTAACTTATAAAAATAGTAATATCAAATAAATGTACTATATGTAGTATATAATAACACACCTATTTAGATACTCAATTTATATAAATTTGTATAATTTATTTATTTTATGCAAATAAATTTATGTACTGACTCTTCTGGTGATATTTAAAATTTAGCAGACCCTTAGCAATGGCTAGGAGAGCAAGGCATACCCCACACATCAATGTAACTGGGACACAGAAGTTCATTGTTTCTTTGGCCTGTCACAGCCAGATCATGTGATGAAGTGCCTTGTTGTTCAGTAATTATACTAGGTACTTGGGCTTTTGTCCTAAAACTTGTCACATTTTGTTTTTCAGAGCCAGTGATGGGTATTTGTCAGCCCTGTCTCACATTTGTAGCCAGGAGCCTAAGGTCATCATTAGCAGATGACTTTGATTGTCAGGAAATGAAGTACAAGGTCTATGGAAATTTCATTCATTGCTTCCATGATTGGGGTTTCTCAATCCTAAAGAAGAAGAAAAATCCATACACAGTTTATTGCCTTCCAAACTGACAGTTCTGTAAGGCTCATTGGATGATTAAGTAATAAGAAGGAGACAAACCTGAGAAAAGTGTAGATTAAAATGTATCCTCCAGCCTAAAGCCACAATACCACCGAGCAGCCAGAGAATCTTGTGTGTGATGTTTGTTAAAAAACAATATATTAGGGTAAAGAAATATTAATAAATGTCCTCTTTCAAATTTAACATTTACTGGGAAACAATACAAATACCGATTTAAGTTGTAAATATAATTTTCACATAGATATTTGTAATAGATGGTTTGTAAATTAGCTAATGAAGATTATCAGTCAACAAATCACATTGTTTACATTGACAGTTGTCCAATCAAACTAATAATTAGCTAATAAACTAAAAATAAAGCATCAAAGGGATATCACTATTATATTATTCTTAATTCTTTGTCTTTTAAGGATACAGAAATGAAGTCCCATTTCTGTGTTCAGAGCATCTTTAATGAAACTGACATGTAACACTTAAATAATATGTGTTTCAAAATGAGGTTAAACATAGAAATAATCTCTTTATTTTCTGACGGATATTATACTTTCACAAAAATCACATTACCCATGAATTTTCTGTATGTATTGTCAAGCAAAACACTAACATAGAGATTTTTCTGATGTACTGAATATATTTGCAGTAATCATGTTTAGGATTATAGTGTTGTCAATATCAGTATTTCCTAAACTGTACTTCTAACTCAGAAACCTCTATAACAGTAACATAAGCTTTCTTAAAGAGCCATCAATTTTCATTTAATTATAAAAACAATCACATAATAAAACATTAAATACTATTTGATTAGTTAATTTTGCCTGGAAAAATAATTTTTAAAAAATAGTTGAATAAGTTAATAAGTGAATGATATGGGCTATTGTGTTTTGGTGTTTTATTTTGTTTGGTTAGAAAACTGTTGTAAGATTTAATGAATTTGAGAGCAATATTCTTTTTAATTTTTTTTTTTTTATTCTGATTTGTTGTACATGATGGCAGAATGCAATTCATTTCATATTATACATATAGAGCACAATTTTTCAAGACGCTGATTGTACACAGAATATTTTCACACCATTCGTGTCTTATACATGTATTTAGGGTAATAATGTCTAACTTATTCCACCATCATTCCTTTTTTTTTTGAGAGAGAGAGAGAAAGAAAGAGAATTTTTTAATATTTATTTTTTAGTTTTCGGCAGACACAACATCTTTGTTTGCATGTGGTGCTGAGGATCGAACCCGGGCTGCACGCATGCCAGGCGAGTGCGCTACTGCTTGAGCCACATCCCCAGCCCACCACCATCATTCCTACCCCCTTGCCCACCCCTTTCCCTCCTCCCTTCCCTTTGCACTTTCTAAAGTTCCTCCATTCCTCCCATGTTCCCCACCCCACAATCGCCATTATGGATCTCCATCCTCATATCAAAGAAAATATTCAGCTTTTTGTTTTTTGGGGATTGGTTTGCTTCACTTAGCATTATATTCTCCAACTTCACTCATTTACATTCAAATGTCATGATTTTATTCTCTTTTAATGCTGAGTAATGTTCCATTGTGAATATATACCAAAGTTTCCCTATCCATTCATCTACTGAAGGGCATCTAGGTTGGTTCCATAATTTAGCTATTGTGAATTATGCTGCTATAAACATTGATATGGCTGTGTCCCTGTAGTATGCTGTTTTTAAGTCCTTTGAATATAAACCAAGGAGTGGGAGAGCTGGGTCAAATGGTGGTTCCATTCCCAGTTTTCCAAGGAATCTCCATATTGCTTTCCAGATTGGCTATACCAATTTGAGTCCCACCACCAATGTATGAGTGTGCCTTTTCCCCTACATCCTTGCCAGCATTTATTGTTGTTTGTGTTCTTAATAGCTTCCATTCTGACTGGAGTGAGATGAAATCTTAGAGTGTTTTGATTTGCATTTCCCTAATTGCTAGAGATGTTGAACATTTTTTCATATATTTGTTGATTGATTGTATATCCTCTTCTGAGAAGTGTCTGTTTATGTCCTTGGCCCATTTGTTGATTGGGTTATTACTATTATTTATTTATTGGTGTTTAACTTTTTGAGTTTTTTATAGACCCTAGAGATTAGTGCTCTATCTTATGTGTGAAGGGTAAAGATTTGCTCCCAGGATGTAGGCTCTCTGTTCACCTCACGGATTATTTCTTTTGCTGAGAAGAAGCTTTTTAGTTTGAGCCTATCCCATTTATTGATTCTTGATTTTAATTATTGTGCCACAGGAGTTTTATTAAGGAAATTGGGCCTAATCCCACATGATGGAGAGTAGGGCCTACTTTTTCTTCTATTAGACACAGAGTCTCTGGCTTAATTCCTAGGTCCTTGATACACTTTGAGTTGAGTTTTGTGCATAGTGAGAGAGAGGGGTTTAATTTCATTTTGTTGCATATGAATTTCCAGTTTTCCCAGCACCATTTGTTGAAGAGGCTATCTTTTCTACAATGTATGTTTTTGGCACCTTTGTCTAATAGAAGATAACTGAAGTTACGTAGGTTAGACTCTCTGTCCATTGGTCTACAGGTCTATTTTGGTGCCAATACCATGCTGTTTTTGTTACTATTGCTCTGTAGTATAGTTTTAGGTCTGGAATAGTAATGCCACCAGCTTCATTCTTGTTGCTAAGGATTGCTTTGCCATTCTGGATCTCTTATTTTTTCAGATGAATTTCATGATTGCTTCCTCTGTTTCTATAAGGAATGCCATTGGGATTTTGATTGGGATTGCATTGAATCTGTATAGTGCTTTTGATAGTATGGTCATTTTGACAATGTTAATTCTGCCTATCAAAGAACAAGGTAAATCTTTCCATCTTCTAAGGTCTTCTTTAATTTCTTTCTTTAGTGTGTTATAGTTTTCATTGTAGAGATCTTTCACCTCTTTCGTTGATTCCCAAGGATTCTATTTTTTTTTTTTTGAGGCTATTGTAAATGGGGTGGTTTTCCTAGTTTCACTTTCAGTGGATTTGTCACTGATGTACAGAAATGCCTTTGATATTTTGGTTTTATTTTATATCCAGATACTTTGCTGAATTCATTTATTAGTTCTAGGAGATTTCTGGTGGAATGTTTTGGGTCTTCTAGGTGTAGAATCATATCATCTGCATATATTGATAATTTGAGTTCTTCTTTTCCTATCTGTATCCCTTTAATTTCTTTCAACTCTCTTATTGTTCTGGCTAGAGTTTCAAGAACTATGTTCAATAGAAGTGGTGACAGAGGACATCCCTGTCTTGTTCAACTTTTTAGAGGGAATGCTTTCAATTTTTCTCCATTTAGAATGATGTTGGCCTGGAGCTTAGTATAGATTGCCTTTATATTGTTGAGATATGTTCCTGTTATCCCTAATTTTTCAAGTGTTTTGAACATGAAGGGATGCTGTGTTTTATCAAATGATCATCTCAATAGATTCTCAGCATCTATTGAGATGATCATATGATTTTTATCTTTGAGTCTATTGATGTGATGAATTACATTTATTGATTTCCATATGTTGGACCAACCTTGCATTTTTTTTGGATGAACCCTACTTGATTGTGATACACTGTCTATTTTTGTATTCAATTTGCCAGAATTTTGCTGAGAATTTTTGCATCTATGTTCATTAGAGATATTGGTCTGAAGTTTTCTTTCTTTGAGGTGTCTTTGTCTGGTTTTGGAATCAGGGTGATATTGGCCTCATAGGATGTGTTTGGAAGTGTTCCCTCTTTTTTTATTTCATGAAATATTTTGAGAAATATTGGTGTTAGTTATTTTTTAAGGGTCTTGTAGAACTTAATTGTATGTTCATCCAGTCCTGGGCTTTTCTTGGTTGGTAGACTTCTGATGGTGTCCTCTATTTCCTTGCTTGAAATTGATCTGTTTAAATTGTGTATATCACCCTGATTTAGTTTAGGCATATCATATGCCTCCAGAAATTTGTAGATGTCTTTGTGATATTTTCTATTTTATTGGAGTACAGATTTTCAGAATAATTTCTAATTATCTTCTGTATTTCTGTAGGGTCCATTGTAATATTTCCTTTTTCATCATGGATGTTAGTAATTTGAATTTTCTCTCTTCTTCTCTTTGTTAGCATGGCTAATAGTTTATCAATTTTTATTTATTTTTACAAAGAACCAACTTTTTTGTCAATTTTTTCTATTGTTTCTTTGTTTCAATTTCATTGATTTCAGCTCTAATTTTAATTATTTCCTATCTTCTACTGCTTTTGGGGTTGATTTTTTCTTCTCTTTCTAGGGCTTTGAGATGTAATGTTAGGTCATTTATTTGTTGATTTTTTTCTTCTTTGAAGGAATGAACTCCATGCAATGAACTTTCCTCTGAGCACTGCCTTCATGGTGTCCCAGAGATTTCAATATGTTGTATCAGTGTTCTCATTTACTTCTAAGAATTTCTTTAATCTCCTCCTTGATATCTTTTGCAACCCATTATTCATTCAATAGCATATTATTTAGTCTCCAGGTATTGGAGTAGCTTTTATTTTTTATTTTATCATTGATTTCTAATTTCATTCCATTGTGGTCTGATAGAATGCAGGATAGTAGCTCTACTTTTCTGTATTTACTAAGATTTGCTTTGTGGCATAATATATGGTCTATTTTAGAGAAGGATCCATATGCTGCTGAGAAGAAAGTGTATTTGCTCATTTATGGATAATATACTCTATATAGTTAAGTCTAAGTTATTGATTGTATTATTGAGTTCTATAATTTCTTTGTTTAGCTTTTGTTTGGTAGATCTATCTAGTGGTGAAAGAGGTGTGTTAATGTCACCCAGAATTATTGTGTTGTGATCTATTTGACTCTTGAACTTGAGAAGAGTTTGATTGATGAACATAGATGTTCCATTGTTTGGGGCATATATATTTATAACTGTTATGTCTTGTTGATGTATGGTTCCATTAAGCAGTATGAAATGTCCATCTTTATCCCTTTTGATTAACTTTGGCTTGAAGTCTATTTATTTGATATGAGGATGAAAACCCCTGCTTGTTTATGCAGGCTATGTGAATGACATATTTATCTCAACCTTTCACCTTCAGTCTGTGGGTGTCTTTTCCTATGAGATGAGTCTCTTGAAGGCAGCATATTGTTGGGCCTTTTTAAATCTAGTCTACCAGCCTATATATTTTGATTGGTGAGCTTAAGCCAATAACATTTAGGGTTATTATTGAGATATGATTTATTACTGGTCATTTTTGTTATTTAGCATGATTTGTTTTCTCTTTTTTGGGGGGCTTTTATTTTATTGTAGTTCTGCCATTGGCAGATTTTCATTTCCTCCTCATGGAATATTTTGCCAAGAATGTTCTGTACTGCAGGATTTCTTGCTGTAAATTCTTTTAGCTTTTCTTTATCATGGAATGTTTTTATTTCATTGTCAAATTTGAAGCTTAATTTTGCAGGATATAAGACTCTTGGTAAGCATCCATTATTTTTTAGAGCTTGGTATATGTTTTTCCAGAATCTCCTAGCTTTGAGAGTCTGGGTTGAAAAATTTGCTGAGATTCAAATTGGTCTTCCATTATAGGTAATTTGATTTGTCTTTCTTGTGGCCTTTAAAATTCTATCCTTATTCTGTATGCTAGGCATTTTCACTAGAATGTGTCTTGGTGTCAACCTGTTTTAATTTTGTACATTTGGTATCCAATAGGCCTCTTGTATTTGATTTTCTAATTCATTCTTCATGCTTTGGAAATTTTCTGATATTATTTCATTGAAGAGACTGTGCATTCCTTTGGTTTGAATCTATGAACCTTCCTCTATCCCAATAAATCTTAAATTTGGTTTTTTGATGGTATCCCATAATTCTTAGATGTTCTGTTCATGATTTCTTACCATCTTCACTGTTGAGGTCAAGTTTATTTTCAAGATTGTATATTTTGTCTTCATTGTCTGAGGTTCTGTCTTCCAAATGGTCTAGTCTGTTGGTGATCCTATATATTGGGTTGTTTACTTAGTTTATTGTTTCTTTAATTTTAAGGATTTTTGTTTGTTTTTTTCAGTATCTCTATCTCTTTTTTGAAGTAATCTCTTAAAACCTGTATTTGTTCTCTTATTGCTTTGTTGAAGTGATTGATTATTGCCTGTATCTGCTCACTTAGGTCATTTTTTAATTCCCAAATCATTTTAGTTATGTATATTCTGAACTTCTTCTCTGAAATTTCACCTTCTTCACTACCTATAGATTCTATCATTGTAGTGTCTTGGTTTGTTTGGGGCACTTTCCTCCCTTGTTTTTTCATGATGTCTATGTTTCTTCCTCTCTAGCAGTGTAGATCTGAGATATTATAGCTTCTGCCCTATTGTCTTATAGTGTGCCTGCAGGTTATCAATACTTCACTTTTAAGGGAGAGATCAATATTATAGCACTCAATGTAACCAATGTGCAGCCATATATCAGCTTCTATTTTTACATTTACAGTTTTGTCACTATAAACAGAAATGATGAGTTCAGTTATCTTCCACAATATAATCAATAGGTTTGCATAATGGTTTACAGTTTCTGATGGTGGAAATTTCTCATGGTCTGGGGGTTTACTGAGATGTTTATGAGGTAGGATGTGAGAATATAGATGTATTAAATTATATGACTAGTGGGAGTATAACCATCAGAAGTTGGCTGTTAGGAGAAATAAGAGATAGGCAACCCTATGCAAGACTCTCTGTTACATCAGCAACAGGATAACTGTTAGCACCCCTAGTAGAGAAAACTCTGGTGCAGCCAGGCCACAGGGACCTTGGTGTTGTATTAATAGGTCCTTACTGTTGTCTCTTGATGGAAGCTGCCACAGACGGCTGCAGCAAAATAACCGGGGGGGTGACGAACAACTTGTGTACGTTGATACAGCAGGAGTGGAAGCTGTTTATTGTAGGACAACAGAGGTATTTATACATTCCACACAGCTTATCTAATTAACATAAACTAGATACAGCAGTCAACCAATCAGGAATCTCCACACTTAATGGCTCCCTGGTGTTACTTCACAAACCACTCCCTCTGCAAAATGCCAGGCGCCATCTTGACTTGTTTACAGACTCTAGCAGGAAGCAGTGATATTACAGTTTCGTGGTGGTGGCAGCCTCAAGCCTGTATGTTTCCTGATGTTGGGCTGTGGAGCCATGCTTTGGTGAATAAGGAACCCCAGTGCAGGTTGGTTCTCTGCACGAGTGTAGAGTGGTTCTGCCCTGGAACTCTGGGCCACAAATGCATGATGGGAAGGTGGGCTCTGCCTGAGAGGAATATTCTTTGTGTTCCTTATAGTTCGTTGGGCTGGCCAAATGAATGATCACTTAGTTTTTATGCCTCTGAAATGTCTAGTGTCTTAACACTTTGCAAGGTGGACATTAATTGCTAAGAAGAGCTTGCCTTATTTTTCTTAATTTCCAAACTTAATTGTTAATTTTGAAATGAATGTCATATTTTTATTTTTACCTCTACTGTTTTTATTATTATTATTATGAGCCAACATTTTTTAAAGGCCCGTTTTATATTAAGACATTGCATTGTGCTTTGCACTATTGAAATACACTAAATCATTTAAACTGTGCAAGAAATGAATGATATTATTGTAACCATGTTACCATTGGGATACTCAGGCAAATAGAAATAAATTAATCTGATGAACCTAATGTATGAAGATTTATATATTTTGCAAGTAGTGAATGAATAACACATTTGCATATTTATTTTAATATTTTATCAATTATTGATAAATTGAGAGGCAACATTGAAGATAAAAAATTTGTCATCCTGAACAAAATCACCCTGTGAGGGCTTAGACTTAATTATATGATAATGACTACTGGTTTTTATTACCAGTTATTTTTAAAAGTTTAAAGATTTCTAAAATAATATATAAAATTATACATATTTATGGAATACTCTGTTATGTTTTGTTACATATATACATTGTGTGATATTCAAATCATGTCTGTCTATTTAAATGTTTGTCATCTCTTACTTCGTGAGCTGCAAACCCCTTCCACTATCCTCTTATTTTCTGGAAAAAAAGTATGTTAGGATAACTGAGGCAAATATACACTAGGAATTAAAGCTAATTTAGAAAAGAGTATGCATCATAATTTAATTGGTTCAGAACTGCTTGCCATCTAGGATCTAATAGTGAGACCATTCTGGAGGCTCTACTCTGGAGAAAAATAGAGCAGGACACGAGAAAAATAGTCATGCTTTTCAGTAAAAGCTCAACTTACAGTTATTACCATATAACCTACTTCTAATGGCAGGAGTGAAATGAGTAGAAGTGATTTGGGTGTTGGTTTCCTAATCCATGTTTCATGTTCAATCATTGTATTTATAAGAATTTCAAGGTTAATTCAGGTACAAATACAAACTATTTCAGAATTTGGTTATTTTCGATTCAGTGAATAGCAACTGAAAAAGTATTCAGAAGATATATTTAGAATTTGGGCCAGTTTTCATTTGTTTTAGAAAATGAAACTTACTGATGAGTGTTCTTGCAACATAATAGTCACTTAATAAATTCTTAGTCATTGTAAAAGATGACATGTATATAGAAGATTTTCAGAAAATAAAAATATATAGTTCAATTACACATTATTTATCTATTCCAGTAGAAATATAGTGAGATTTAATTATTATTTTAACTTCATATATCTTATTTCTAATGTAATCAAATAATTTTTATAAATTTCTTTTCTTTTTTTTATATTTATTTTTTAGTTGTAGTTGGATACAATACCTTTATTTTATTTATTTATTTTTATGTGGTGCTAAGGATCGAACTCAGGGCCTCACACATCCTAGGAGAGCGCTCTGACCACTGAGCCACAACCCAAATCCTATAAATTTATTTTCTATTTGGGAACATCTTGTGAAATAATTGTTCTCTTACTCTTTTTAATGACAGATAATCTGTTTTTTATTTACCTATTAAAGACATTTATACTTTTCAGATATAATATTTTTTGGCTACATATATGGAAAATGTATTTTCTCATATATCTTGCATTTTTATTTTTCTCACAGTATCTTCAGATAACTGGAAAATCTTTATTTTCATATGGCTCTTACTTTTCATTGTAAATTATACATTTTGATTGAACTATAGTCAGAAAGCATAAGTTATATAATTCTGATCCTTTTAAATTTGTTAAACTTGCTTTATGGTCATCATATAATCAGTTCTTATAAATGTTTTCTGCATGCTTGAAAAGAATGTGCATTCTTTGTTGATTTATTTTTTCATCTTTGCTTATTATTCAAGCAGTGTATTTTTCAAAAGTGCTGTAACCTTATTTTATTTATCCTGAGACAGGTGTGTTGACTTTTCCACGATTGTTATAGATAGATCTATTGTTTCCTCATAGTTATCTCATTTTTGCTTAGTTTATGTATTTTGAAGCTAGGATATTAAATGCATAAAAGTTTAAAATTGTGAAATGAGATTTTTTTTTTAACTACTACAGAGTGTTTGCTTTATTTCTAATTGTTTCATGGTGGAGAACTGGTAAAAATTATCTAGTTCACTATTTCTGTATAAAATTTTTACAAATGAACTCTGCTGGCCACATACTATTTACTCTCTCAGCTCACCAAGGAAAGAGTTAGGCAGAAGGCAGTTTTTGAAGTCTTGAGGTAATACATGGCATACTGGAACAGCTGGATAGGACAACAACCCAGACTTAGTTGACAAAGAAAGATCCAAAGAGAGGTGGCATCTGAATTGTGTTTGGCAGTAAATAAGAGCCATGATTCCAAGGGAAGGGGTAATGTTTCAGGCCAAGAGAGCAGAGGCAAGGGAGCAGGTGGAATGCTTAGGGCTTGTGAGGTCAGCTATTGAGCTTGTTAGGAAGCCAGGGGTGACAGGAAGGGGTTCCACATGATCAGAGACATTTCTAGTTGTTTGCTGTTTCAAAGCATTTAAAACTGTTTGTGATTATTTATAACAATAACATTGCAGCGAAGAATTTGGGCATTAAATTTTGTCCATACTAGCTCTTCAGGACAAATTTCATGAAGTAGAATTATTGCATCAGGGGGCACAGATATTTTCATGCACAAAAAGGGGGCATCTAAGTCAAATGCATAGAAAACTTTTAGAAATCAATTACAGGGAGCCAAATGTTGAGGGGAGGTTAAGAGGAAGAATGAGGGTTAAAAAAAAAAAGACTGAAGGCTCTTGTGTGCATGGAGAATGCTAAGAGATTAGTAAGTAATCCAGTATGGGTTACCCAAGTACAAGGTGTGGGGAGTCGTGTTGATAGAGTGGGCTTACGTGTAAACTTGGATTTTACTTGATTCCATCAAAGAGGTTTAGTTAATAAAATAATAAAAGGTCCTTTCCCCCTTTTCTTACCTTTTGAAGTTCATGGAATCCATTTGTACCATATTCCCCAAATCATTATAATGGTTATCTTTCATACACCAGAACTTATTTTCTTCCATCTCCCCAGGTGATTTTAGCATCTGGAACCTGTTCTGTTTCCCCTCTGTTACCCACCATCATGCTAAGTAATAGCAACTTTGCTTTATTTCTCTTTTATTCCTCCACAGCTACATATCCTAGAATGGTACTTATTAAGTCTAAGGCCCAACTTCACCACCTAATAGCTATGTAATTCATGACAAGTTACTTAACCTCTGTTTGCCTCAGTTTCCTCATGAGAACCTCTACAATATTTATCAAAAGCCTGCAAGAATGAAATGAAATCATGTCTGCAAAAACATCTGGAACAGTTTTGCAGTGCAATGACAATTCTTTCCCCTCCCATTATGTGTATATAAATTCCTCCAGATTTTACATGTTTTTTTGCTATGGTTTGGGGCAGCTGGGAGTAGCTTTATGTTGATAAACCAAGGACAGACTATCTTATCTGGAGCATCTTCTCTTATAAGTGGCTACTCTCATTTAGGGGCAAAGTCCATGCTGAAGAAAGTTCCTCATCTTTCTTTGCTAGATCTGAGAATAACACCGAGGATCTCAGCCTTTAGTTTTCCATTTGTCAAGCTTTTACAAATTCAAGAAGCAGTGCATCTTGATGTTAGAATAGCTTTTATTTCCTCTTTTATCCTTGCCTGGATTCTACCCAGTCTCTATCCTCTGCCCCCTACCCCTCATCTTAACAAAAAAAGAATCCAAACTCTGGTTACTTCGGATACCAAAAGATCATGGCAGGCCGACTAATTTTGCCCAGGCTTTCTGCGAAACTCCACATGTGCTGCAGTTTTGGGTTGCATAATTGATTTAATCTCTGATTTTAGAGAAACGCTGAACTCTTTTTGTGGGACTCTGCATATATTTCTCTAGGGCAAAAACTGTCCTACTTTTTTTTTTTTCTCTCTGGTATCTGTTTAGTGCTAGGCCATTTTTTTTTTCCTCAAGACTTTAAACTACCCTCCATGAAATAAATGAAATCACAGTTGGAAAACAGCTTACTGGACAGACTTATAACCGCAAGATAAGAGCTGTGCCCTACACATTTGCTTAACATTCTCCTCCTCCCCTGCTTCCCTTCTTCCTGCTCTAGCACATCTTTGTTTGAGCTGAGAAGATACACTTGTTTTTCAAGTGGGGATGGGTATTACCTATACAGAGCAGCAGCGGACCTTAGTGTCCTCTTGGAAATATACAGCCAGTGGGCTCTAATCCTCACTCTCTTGTGACCTGACTCTAGGCACTTTCGCTTGCCCCTCTGAGCCTTCCTGTCAACAATTCCTTTCAGAGTAGAGACTGTGAAGCTTGCAGTGTGCAGATGGGTATTTAGCAGGCTTCAAACTCACCTGGAGCCTTTTGTCTGACCAGCTACCTATGAAATGCCAGTGGGGACAATGATTTTTATGCTATTTGAAAAACCACTAACCCAAAGGAAAACTGGGTAATTTTAAGTTTACCAGTTATTCATATGGTAACTGGCAATCTCACTTTTGGTTATGTTTTCAGGAAATTTCTGAACTGGAAAGTCTTGTTTTTGTGAACTTGTTTGATTCACTATAGGGTTTGAGGACTACTTTTCTACCACTTATTTCTTAAATGACCAACTCTTTCTGATATTTTCTGTACTCTAAGATATATTTTCAAAAGAATATATACTATATAAATCCTTATTCGCTAGCCCACTTCAGCAAATTCCCTGTACAATTTCATACTGTGAGTGACCAAACACCCCTGTTTGTAGCCATAGGCTTAGGTCAGCAGTGATTCTCATATGTTGCCTGAGTATCCTTGTCTCATACCTTTATGTGTCTTTATGCTGCTAAAAGAATTTATAAAAATAACACTTGCTTAATAAAACACAGGCAAACAGACCTTTGTTCAAACATAGTTGCTTACTAGTTGCCTACATTTAGACAAGTCCCTTAACCTATGAGCCTACTCATGTATGAAAATTTTAAATTGGGCAAGAATCATCCTTCTTGGGTTTATTGTAAAGATTCAATACTAAATTGCATATCCAGGGATTTGTGAATCCCACAGCCTTAGACAATATGTCAGCCAGGTTTTGCTGCAATAATTGTGTGGAATAAGTAATCTCTAAATCTCAGTGGTTTGTAAAAGAAAGATATTTATTTTCAACTGGGTTGTCCTTGGCTCCAGCTTGCATGTTCAATTCAGATTTGTTCTGTATGTGGTTCGAGAGCAGAGAGGTCATTGAAGGAATTCTCCTTTCCTGGCAGAGAAGGGCACTGTAAGAGATCTGATGAAAACCAGCCTGTCTCTATAAACATCTACTGAGAACTTATATCACTGTCACTTCCACCAAATTGGGGCTAACTATTAGTAGATCAGGATAGTGTACCCTGAACTAAGGAAGAAAGAATGGCGAATATTTGCTGAACAGTAATCTAGAGAAGTTCACTTGTACTCATTTCTTTCCCCGCTCTTATTCCATCTATGTGACTGTTAGTGCTTCTCTCTAAATTTCTCAGCAGCAACTTTGCATACTGTCTCAATTTCAAAGTACTTTGAAAGATATACTTTTCTTTGTAAACAGGTACTTTAGAAAATCCATTAGAAAGAGCCCAAAAGCTACTGATTCACCTTAGAGCATCAGAAGAAATCTTTTGTGATCGTTACAGTGAAATTCGTATTGACCCAGGAACAATTGGTGAGTATAAAATTGTTTTTATTAAAAATGGATTATTTGTGCACGTCTCTGTATGTGTGTGTCTGACAGAGAAGTGACATTCATAAGACATCTACTAAATTCCGTGCATTTAGATGATTTGTATTTATTATTTCACTTACCAGTTTACCTGTGAACAGCACTTATTTTACAGATTTCAAAACTAAGACTCATGAACAATCTGCAGAAGGCTACACAGCCACAGCTTTGTAGTGTCAGAACTCAGAATTATATCCACATTGGTCAAATATCACAGTATGAACTAATAATGCATATTATCAACAATAAATACTATATGATTGTTGGTACATTTAAAAACTTAAAGATACTTAGATTACTAAGAGACATTTACTGTTAACAGTTTCTTCACTTGACATTGCTATGATACCATATCCTATTTTAAAATTGTTCTGTATAAGAGCATAGAAACTGGGTCTAGACTTGTATAATCATGTCAGAACTTCAAAGCCACTCAGTCTTAAGGGATAAGAGGATGTTCATCAAATTTCAAGTATTTTTTTTTCATTGTCTCTGTTGGCATTACTAACTTCATAAGTAAAGAGGGATAGCTAGGTATCCCTCATACTTTCAAACACTGTATTTCTTCTAGTTATTTCCTTTCCCTCACTTATTGAACAGTTAAAAGAATCAGTTCACTGTTCTTTCATTATGTTTGTAAATACTATGCTGTCACATTGCTTAAATGTGTTTCTGCTATTGGCCAGGGTACTGATTTCACTGGCTCCTCCCCTACAGCAGTGTTGTGTCATGTTTTCAAGTGAGTCTGCTAATGTTGGGGCAAAAGAGAAATGACCATTCTGTATGAAGATTCTGAACACTATGAGATATTAATGTTAGGATAGCATGACATTTGTTAACTTAGTTCTAAGTTCTTAGTTCTAATCATTAGCATATAATACTTTGATAGTGTTTTTCAGTTTTCAAAGGATTTTCATGCATACTATCTATTTATTTTATTTTTCCAATAACTTGAGGTTGAATCATTTTTGCACTTTTTCCAGTTGACAAGCTAGAAGGATCCTAACAAGCTTGTTCGACTTCTGTTCTGGGGAGTGATCCCATTGTACCAAAATTTTAGTTAGGGGCATACATGGATGTATGTCCTGATCCCTGATCCAGCCATGTAGTCAAATAAGTGTTTTTCAAATTTTCTGTGATACTAAATTGAAATAAAGAATGAAATATTTGTTTCACTGCATGCTTAAATTTTTATGGTATCCTAAGTAAATGAAAGATTTTAATCCTTTAAAATCCTTTATAATCTCCTTGAAACAACTATGAAATGGTGTCGTTTTACAGTAAACCTTTGATGATTGGAAATGACCAAGAAATCTGCTTTTCTGGTCAATTGAATTTTCTGGATAATTCAGATTTAAGGACATGACTGCTTTTTGTTATAAACGTTGTTGTTGGAAATCTCTGTAAATTACTTCAGAATTATTCTGTGCCTAGTTTACTTGATCTAAGGTGAAAAAAGATTTTTTTTAATTAAATGATATCTTGGGGAAAATACTCATGAAACTAAATTATGAAAGGTTGGTTCAAGAACATGTCCTGAACATGGGATTATTTTTAACCCATTCATTCTATTTTTTTTTTCTTTTCTGGTACTGGGGATTGAACCCAGAGGCACATCCACTGATCCACATCCCAGCCCTTTTTTAGTATATATTTTTGACATTGGGTCTCACTAAGTCGTTTATGACTTCATTAAGTAAGTAGTCAAGGCTGGCCTCAAACTTGGGATCCTCCTCCCTTTTCCTCTTGAAACACTGGAAATTCAGGTGTATTCCACTGTGTCTGGCTCATTAATTCTTATCTTAGTTTTGTCTTCTAATTTTTTTTTGAGTTAGAATATGGGAAAAATTACAGATGTTAATATTAATAGTCAATTAAGTTCTAAAATGAGGATTTTATTTTTTTAGACCACAATGGATGAAAAGCCCAGGCATATTATGGGTGTCTTATTGGTATTTACTTTATTTGTAAATTTTTCTGCTGAATATTCTGAAATTTTTAGATTCTTAAAAGTTTAAATTTTTTAAAAAATTAAATTTAGATTTTAGATTAGTTGCTTGCAACCAAATGGGGTCCATTTGAGCATAGGAAAAAAATATGAAAGCTTCAAGTCAAATATGCATATGAACATGTTCACATATATGTATATTTATTTATCTAAAATAATGAATATTATCTAAGTTCATCTAAAAAGCTTACATATGTTTGGAGTACATGGTTATAATTTTTTTCTTTTTACTTCTGGAGTTCATGGTCACAATATTTTTAGATCACTACAATATGAGTAAGTATGCTCAGTATGGCTGAAAATGGCAAAGAAATATGTAAGAGGAAACACCTGAAGGAATAAAATGAGGGTGCACCAAGCATGTTCCTGTTAAGACTTTAATTTGTGAGGCTGAAATAAATTATAGTTTGAAACTAAGGGGCCTAGAGACCTCTCCCTTGATATCTGTTAAAAGACAAAATATTAAGTCTAACCACTGAAAGCAAAGCTAATAGTACCAAAACCCTATTCTCAGGAAATAAAATTAGCTTTGCCTCTTGGAGAATCTAGGGTATAACATAAAACATTGAAACCAGTTAACTTCCAACAGAATTGCAAATACTTTTAAGTTGTTTAATGGTGGAAAGCAATACCTCTCCAAATGTAACTAGTTAGCCATTATAGCAGTCTGTGTCCCAGCCTTTAGGTATGTAGCATTCACTTCTTGATCGGTTTTGAGAAAATACATATCACACCCATGTGAGGTATATTTGACTTACTGTAAAACACAGCACTGAAATATTCTATTTTCTGACAAGATGGACACCTTTATTTCTAGATTCTGTATCACATATTTCACACAATAGCCTCTGAAGTGAGTTTTACTTACTTGGTCATAATGATTCTGAAGGGTTTTCTCCTTTTTTACTTTTACTTCTTTTACTTTTCAGGGGTTTATGGAAAAGTTCAGCTTCACAGTGCTTATCCTAAAAAATCCTGGACACATCTTGGAGCAAATATTGCCTCAGGAAATGAAAGGTAAGGAATGGTTAAATTAGACACTTTTATTTTTTGGTTTAGTTTAAAAAAAAAAATATATATATATATATATATATATATATATATATATATATACATATATTTATATTTATATATATATATATATATTTAGTTGTTGATATATATATATATATATATATATATATATATATATATATATATATTTTATATATATATATATTTGGTTGTTGATGGACCTTTATTTTATTTATTTAGATACAGTGCTGAGAATTGAACACAGTCCCTCACACATGGTAGGCAAAATGTTGACCATAAATTAGTTCTCACAGTTTACTCTGCCACTGAGCTACAACCCCAGCCCATGGGTTTAGTTTTTTGTCTACTGGAGGTTTTGTTACAATGTGGGATTGGATTTTAGATTAGGCATAGTAATTCAAAATTGAATTAAATGGCAAAGTAAAATGTTATAAGGTACTTGAAAAACCTCCAAACCATAATTAGGAGAACAGAACATGCAAAGAATGGAAGAAGAGCATAGTTCATTCTAGGAGTGAATTCTAGATAATGCATATTTGTTATTGTCTACAAAAAGTTTTTTTTAAATATCTTTATTTTATTTATTTTTACGTGGTGCTGAGGATTGAACCCAGGGCCTTGCACGTGCTAGACAAGTACTCTACTGCTGAGCCATAACCCCAACCCCAATAAAAAGTTTTTTAAAATGTGAATTCCATGAGATAACAGATGAAGTGTGAGTTGAGAGTACGATAGAACTGAAAAATCATCAGTTTAGGATACAGACAGAAATCAGAGTGAGAATAAATAACAGTGAGAAATGGCATGAAATTTAATGGTTCAGCATAAAGAAAAATCACCACTGCTTTAAACTGAATATCAGGCAATATGAAGAACCAATTGATGCTAATCTACAAAGAGTCAGAAGACAAGATCAGCAGATAAAAATGACAAAAGAGAAGGTACTAGATAGAGATCAGAAAAGCACTAAGACAAAGAGATTGAATTGGATTTAAATTAGGGGATAGGAATGAAATTCAAGAATTCTATAAAATATGATAAACACTGAAAATGATTTAATAGTGTAACTACGGTACATTTAAACCCTTAAAACAAAACACATTCTAATAATTGTTCTCATGAAAGAAACTGTTAATGTGTCAGTCAAGAAATCAAGATTCTGTTTATATAAAACAATGGATGGAACCACCAGGTGCATGCAAACACTACTGGTAAGTTGGAACCCTGAAGTGGGGGTTGGCGAGGTGCAAAGTTCTGAGCAAGAGCTGATGTTGCTGTGTTGAGGCAAGAGACTGAATTTCTTCTTCTTCAGGAAAATATCAACTTTTTTATTTTTAGAGTCTTCTGACTGATTGATAAGGATCACCCGCATTATTGAAGATAACTGTGTTAACATCTATGAAATATTAAATACACATCTACTGACTGTGTTAACCACATCTACAAAATATATTCACAGTAACACTTAGATAAGTGCTTGATGGTGTTATATAGACTAACAATGTTGACCCATAAATTAGCTATTACAGTTCAAAATTCTCAAATAAAATCTGGGATGATAGTCTTAGAAAGGAGGGTGGAAATGGCACATGAGAGTGCCATAGGAAGTTTAAAAATAAGTTAATTAGTTCTAGCAGAATTCAATATAAATAGATATTGTTATGGTTTAGAAGTGAGGTATCCTCCAAAAGCCCATGTGTGAGACAATGCAAGAAAGCTTATAGGTGAAATGTTTGGGTTATGAGAGTCTAAACCTAATCAGTGCATTAATCTCCTGATAGGGATTAACTGGTTGGTAACTATGGAGAGATAGTGTGTGGCTGGAGGAGGTGAGTCCCTGAGTACGTGCCTTTGGGGTATATATTTTGTCCTTGCTGAGAAGAGCTCTCTCCCTCTCTCTCTTTCTGCTTCTTGGTTCCATGTTCTGTAATGATTTACCACCACTTACTTCTGCCATGATATTCTCGGTCACCTCCCACTCCAAGGAATGGAGTCAGCTGTCTATGGTCTGAGATCTTTGAAACTGTAAATTCCAAATAAACTTTTCCTCGTCTTATTGTTCTTGTCAGCTCTTTTGGTAGGTCACAGCAATGGAAAAGCAGACTAAAATACCTTCCAAATCACTGAAGGGATCAAGAAAAAAAGAAAACATAAATAAGTAGGAAAAGAGAAGAAAATGAATAGTAAGAGAACAAAACAACTAAAAGATATATAAAACAGAAGAAAGTAAGAATAAATCTTTATAGTAGAAATAAAATATTGTTAAAATTACCCAATTTAGGAAAAATATGAGCTAAAAAATCAAAATATTTTATTTTCTTTTTCAAGAGAAAAATTTCAAACCAAACATAAAATATTTAAATATTGGATAACAATGAATTATTTAATTTTAAAAAGAAAATTCTCAAAATTATCAACAAAAGTATAAAAGTCAAAATAAATGTCTCAAATTGTTCAAATCAGTACATTTTACATTAATAAACTTCAATTTCCATTGAGATATCAACAGGAAAGCTTTATACATGATTACCTGATATAAAAATATATAAATGAAGTCTCTTAGAAATATAAAATGAAATTGACAGAAACCAAAATACAGTCAGGTGCAGTGGCCCACACCTGTAATCCCAGAGACTCAGGAGGCTATGGGAGGAACATCACAAATTCAAAGCCAGCCTTAGCAATTTAGTGAGGCCCTAAGCAACTTATTGAGATCTCATCTCAAAATAAAAAAATAAAAATGGGCAGAGGCTCTGGCTCAATAGTTAAGCTTCCCTGGGTTCAATCCCTGCTACCACAAAGCAAATAAACAAAAGTATAGTCATCTAAAACAATTTACTTACCCCTTTCATATTTATTTTGAAATGTTAATAATTTAACATAAAGCCAATCTCATTTAAATATAAAATTCTTTAAACCAGAGTATACATTAATATTTAAAACCTTGATAAAGTTTAATGCTAATAGGGTCTGATCACAATATAATGAAGGCAGAGACAAAAACAAGATATAAACAAAGAACCTGAATTTCTTACAACATAAAAAAAGGCAAAAAACATTTTTATCAAAGAGGTCATCAAACCATCATCAACAGAATATTTGGGAAATAACCAACAGTAAGAGGACTACAAACCATTTGACCCAATCATCCCGCTCCTAGATTTATACCTAAAGGACTTAAAATCGGCATACTACAGTGATGCAGCCACATCAATGTTTATAGCAGGTCAATTCGCAATAGCTTAGGTGCCCTTCAATGGATGAATGGATAAAGAAAATGTGATCTATCTATCTATCTATGTATCTATCAAATAAAATTATATATATGGTATATATTTATTTATAAATATATATGTGTGTGTGTATATATATATATATATATATATATATATATATATATATATATATATATATATTACTCACCATTAAAGAAGAATGAAGTTATGGCATTTGCCAATAAAGGGATGAAAATGGAGAATATTATGCTAAGCAAAATAAGCCAATCCCAAAGAAGCAAAGGCCAAATGCATTCTTCTCTTATATGCAGATGCTAATTCACAATGGTGGACGTGGGAGAATAGAGGTATTTTGAACTAGACAGAGGGGAGTGAAGGGAGTGAAGTAATGTATTTAGGAAAGTGGGCATAGGGGTAGGAATGATAGTGGAATGACTCAGACATTATTACCATAAGTGCATATGTGACTGCATGACCTCTGTAATTCTACAACTAGATGAATGAAGTTATACTTCATTTGGGTATAATGTGTCAAAATGCATCCTACTGTCATGCATAATTAAATAGAACAAATAAACAATAAAAACCCAAGAATATAACATGTGAAATATGATTGAACTTGACAGCACATTAGATGTTTCATGATTCAATGAGAAAACAAAAATAAAGAAGCCGACCTGTCCATGTGAGAAATCAGAAACAAAACAACTAATAAGTCTAATGAAATCAGTCAATGCAAGGTAAAGGCAAAAATTGGCAAACTTATTAAAGTTTTAGCCACTGTATTCAGGCAAGAAAAATGGATTAGATTTAACTATTGTCAACAATTCAAACGATTTTTTGTATGGATTATAATGTATTTTGTCCTAGAAAACTAGAGAACCATCTGAAAACATATTAATTGCATTTAGCAAGCACATATCAATAGCCTTTTAATATATGAGCAATAAAATGTTAAATTATAGTGTAAAATTCAATTTAAAATATCTAGAAGGAAACTTTAGAAAACTTACAGGACCAATAAAGGAAAGCTATATGACACTATTAAGAGGCATATAATGAGATAAATATGATGAGGCATAATATAAATTGAAAGATTCAAAGTTTTAAAGATGTCAAATCTAATGCAACTTTAATCAAAAACCAATATATGCATCAGAATCTGCTCATTAAAGTCTAAGTTACTTGGGATAATAAACATTTGAAAATTGCCAAACATTAGCAATTTGTTTTTTAATATATGCCTTTAGTGTGAGGAAAGTAATGTGTTATTAGCACCCACATGGAAAAGAATGTCTAGAAATATACCCATGCAAATATTACTGTATTACTTGTAAATTGAATAAATTAGCAATTTAGTTGAAAACATGCTGGAATATTTAGTAAACGCTAGGCAAAATATAAAATTAGATTTTCACTTTATACTTTACTCTTAAATTATAAATTATAAATGGATTACAAAATAAAATGTAAAAAAAAATTAAAACTATAAAAATTATTTGAAGAAAATTAAGTGAATATTTGTAACTTAACCTAGGGGGGACTTTTCTAATAATAAAATTAAGGGAACAACCATAACAATAAGAAATAATATATTTGATGACATAAAAAATTAAAATTTCTACATGTCAATTAAAAATGTAAGGGCAAATTTTGAACTAGAAAACATTTGTAACATTACAACAATACAGATGGAAGAGTAATGTATTTAGAACTCATAAAAATAGTTTAAAAAGTGTGAACCAGAAACACAATCTCTAAAAGATTTGAATATGTGAACCATAAAAGAATCCATGCATCTGAGTAATCCACATAGAAAAAAATATATCTTCTTCTCTACTATAAATGAAATAAATGTTAATTAGAACAGCAATTTAATGCATTTTAAAGTTTTTAGTTGGCAAATAAAGAGTAAATTTTGAGTTGACAAAGTGGAGAAAATAAAAGAATTTAGTCAAAACTAATGTTTTTTATTAGCCTAATATTGTAAATAAAATATCTTTGTATCATGCATTTGGATAGAGAAATGTCTAGAAGGATATGCAGTACAGTAAGGCTCCCTGTGGGTGAGAGGATAGGTAGTGATTGCTTTGGTGTGCTTCTCTCTAGGTACATATATTTTTTTTTTCCATAGAATACGTATTGCTTCTGTTGTTATTTCAAACTTTTTATTTGCACAACATGGTTTTCAAGGATGAATATCTAGTGTCAAACATTAAACTATGGTCTGGAGATAAAATAACAAGTAAAGACTGAGAAGAACTCCATCCTCAGACATTAATCAAATAGATATCCAACAAATGTAAAAAATTATATATATGGTAAATGATGTAAAAGGAGGGGTTGATAGGATCCCAAGAATATGTGCATAGAAAAACTCAAGGCAGGGAGGGCAGTTAGAGAAGGCTTTCCCAAAGAGTGATTTCAGAGAGGGAAATTTAAAGACATAGGAGCTTTATTTAGGCAAGTTGGGGTGTGTGTAGAAGAAGAGGTTTGGACAGTAGCAGCAGTCAACACGCAGCCAATATCTGAGAAATACTATATGCCAGGTCTGGTTTCAGCACTAGGATATAAAGGCAAAGTAGTAGGGATTGCTGTCTTCCAGGAGCTGACATCTCAGTGGGGAGAGAAACACCAAACAAGCAAACACAGAAATACAGACATAATTGCAGAATATAAAATGTGCCAATAAGGAAATCAGTAGGGTGGTATATATAAAATGGCTAGGGTGGGGAATGTGACAAGGTAACCTTTTGGATTACCTATGTCTCTATGGGGGGATTTCTCTATGGGGAAGAAAAATTGGAGCTGAGATTTGATGGAAAACCAACTGTGTAATATGAGTGGGAAAGAATGCACTATGAAGAGAGACGTACAGTATTCTCCCCACAGTGGCCTATGTGTAATGGAAGGGTCAGGAAAAAGGTCACTATCACCAGAACCCAGTCAGCAGAGGGTAGAGTTGTATGATATGGCAAGTGCCCAGTTACATGGGACTTTGGGCTTGAGATAGCAAAGGTGAAATTTTTGCATGGTTTTATGCAGTGGAATAATGGAATCTGGGTTGTTCTTAAGAAACAGGTCTGGCTTTGTAGATGATAGGTTGAGGTGACAAGAACAAATGTGGGGTGTTGAAACTGTGAGATGAAACTTGATTCTCTACTTCTGCTTGTGGCTGGGGTCTGTGTAAGCTGATATCTCTATAGCCAAGAATGCCTGTTGTAGTGTTAAGCAGCTAATCACAGCAGGGGATGCCTGCTAGCATCAGCTCCCAGAGTAACAGCCAGCAATGCTGAGACCAGTTCTCCTCCACTACTCTCCAGTACATTGCAGCTCTTAATGGGGGGCTATGCCTTCCAGTGTCTCAACAAACCCCAGCAACTCACTGCCAATTTCTTTCCAGTTCTTGTCTTGTAAACTCAAAGAAGGAAATCCACAGACAATAATAAAAGGCAAGAGTGAAAAGAGAAGGGTTTATTCACATGAGAAGACAAGAGACAGAATTCTCGCAGGGCTAGAAGGATCTTGTTAGCAGGTTGAAGCTGAGATGTGTTGGTCTAGGGGTTTATATAGCTCTTGGGCCAATACTGTTGGCCCATTTTTCTGCTGCTACAGGACCAAGGCTTGGATTCAATGTCATGAGACCAATTGAGGACAGAAATCATGGTTGCTAGGAAAGTAAAGGAGGCAGTGAAGATGAGAAGAGACAGATATGCTAATGACTGCATGTTGAGGTGAGGGAAGTGTGCTCCAGGTATTTTGATTGTACAACCTGGTAGATGATGGAAACTTGCATGAAGATGAGAGGTCAGGGGGGTGGGAATGTTTTTCCCAGTAGAAGGTGGCTGGTACATGTTAATTTGGAGACAGGAGGCAGAGATGTCAAAATGCAATTAGGTTCATAACTTAGAAGTCAGGAAAATAGAAGGAAGTCCTCCTGGAAGTAGTTTATGACAGTAATTCAGAAGACAGAGGTGGAGGAAGAATTTGGAGCTTAAGAATAAGATTAGGGTCACTCTGACTTTTTAGAATTTGAGAGTAGAGGAATCAACATAGGAGGTGATGGAGAAGGAGAGGCCTGAGAAGTGATTCTGTTGCAAAAAGGGAGGGTGGAGAGAGTGCCAGCATGTTTGATATGGAAGGCTGGGGCTGAGCATAATAGGGTTTCAAGTAGTCATGGGGGTCAGAGCCATATTGGTTGGTAATATTAAGAGGTTTAGTTTTTAATCTAAGAGCACTGTGATTCTGTCAGATTTTAAGGAAGCAGTGTGATTGTGAAGTATTCCCTATGATTATATTTATAGGAGAGGTCTAAAGTAAATTTTGGGATGCCAATTAGGAGTCCAGAGCAAGAGCCAGGTAAGTGATGGTTGGAAACTGCAGGCCATGGAGAGAAGTTGGAAGAATTATAAAATATAAAATATTTAAGATACTGAATTAGTCAGTGCTTTCCAGAGAGGCAGACACAATAGGATAGACACACACACACACACACACACGAATGGGAATTTATTAGAGGAATTGGCTCATATAATCAAGGAGACCAAAAAGTACCATGGATGTCTTCTGCAAGGTGGAGAACCAGGAAGGCTGGTCAGTTGGGTCATCAGAAAGCCTCACAACCTGGAATGCTTGTGTAACTCTCCATCCAGCACTTCAGTTCTGATAACCTGTGGGACCACTGGTATAAATATTAGAGTTCTGATGTCAAGGGTAGCATAAGGAAGTTCCTCAAGGGTAGGATAAGGAAGTTCCAACCCCAGAAGAAAGAAAGAAAATTCATCTTTCTTCTACCTGATTTTTATCCTGTCCCCTACCAATTGAATGGTACCTGCTCACACCAAGGGCAGGTGTTTTCCCTTCAGTCCACTGACTCACATATCAGTCTCCTTTGGAAACACCTCCACACATACAATCAGAAATAATGCTTTACCAGCTTTCTAGATAGCCCTTAACCCAATCAACTTGTCACCCAGGATTCACTGTCACTGTGTCACTGACACATCCGATGTGAGCGGCTTTCCTGTGTCTCTGTGTGGAGCGGTGGTAGCCTCATTCTCTAGAATAGGACTGAGTGTGGGGAAAAGTTTATGAATTCAGACATGGTCATGCTAAGTGTGAAGTGCCTTTCTGAACCCCAGAAGAATCTATGAAGTAGGCATTTCTAATAGGGATCAATAAGAAACTTTAATTATAATTAAAAGGTTAGCAAGTTGGAATTTGGCAGGAGCCATGTGAATGGATTTTTCTCATAGAATGTGTTAAAAACCTCATTCTGAGTCTGAGCTACAGGCTATTTTGAAAGAAATTCAATTTTATTAATTAAAACTATCCATAGTTATTAGCAAGCTACCATTTATTGAGTTCTTATCATGTAGGTTTGCTATATATCAGGCCTCTCTAAGCATTTTACATGCATTATCTCATTTAAATCTCTCAGTGCTGTAAGTAAGGTATTATCTGCATTTTATGGATGTGAAAATTGGGGCTGGAGAAGTTAAAGAAATTTTCCAAGTTTGTAAAGCTAGAAGTTCCTGTGGCTGAATTTTTATCCCAGTTTGTCTAATTCTATTGCTTGTGTTCTATGTATTATAAATTAAAAATGAAATTTCTTAGTATCAGTCAGATGGAGGAGTGATTTAAAGAGATTATAAGAATGGTATGTAATTATCATAATGTACTGGTTTTATGGATGTTTTTCTTTATATATATATATGTGTGTGTGTGTGGGGGGGTGTATATATATATAAATTTAAGACTCACAGGAAATTATAAAAATAATAGTTTCCATACACCCTTTTCTCAGTATTCCCTGATAATAACATTTTACATAGCTACAGAACATTAGCAGATCTGGCAAGATGATACTGGCACAGTATTGACTGAACTAAAGACCCTGTTCAAGCCATTTATTTAAGTATTGCCCTACAGTCTTAATGCTAAGTCAGTTTAATAAGCCAAATGTATTTTGGTAAGATCACATTTTATTTGGACCTCTTTCTAAGCTTCTACTGACAGATTTAAATATCTGAATTTATTTGTATATAAATAATTTATCAATAATATTTGTGTGAGAACTTAAGCATAAAGATTTCATGCTAGCTATAAACTTACATTCATTTTTTTGCACTACCAACAAAGTAAGCTTAGCAAAATATTATAAAGAAAAAATGTTTTTCTTTTTGTCCTATGTTATTTACAAATTTATCTCTAAATTACTCTTATCATAGCTTATTTCTGTTGGTTTTGGGAAGACAGATGAATAAAACTGTTGGAATTTTTAATGTAGTGTAAGTAAATCAAAACAAATTATATAAAGATAAAGAACTTGCTTTTCACCCATTGCTCTGTTATGTATGTGTTTCACTTGGGCGTATTTGGGTAACCATGTGTTCTTTGAGATGAAATGGTGACTTTGTCAATTAATCTTATGAAAATATTTATATTTTATTCTGACCTTTGGAAGATTTTTAAACAAAACAGAAACAGGGCCTGACTTGTGCTTGAATCTGATTTAAGCTATGCAAAAACTGACTGCTAAGACATTGCAATAACATAGCAGTTTTTCAGGTGACACCAGATAGTGGCTTAGATAAGGGGTTAGTGATGGAGGAGGAAAGAAGTGATTAAATATATGTTGAAGACAGGCACATCCTTTACTGATGGATTGAATTTTACATAAATGAGAAAAAGTAAAAGCATATTCTGAACCATTTTACCTGAGCAACTGGGTGAGGAGCAGTGTTACCTATAGGAAAATATGGAGAACGTTTTGCAAAGTATCTTTTTTCACCCCTGATTCCTTACTGCCCTTACTTTGTGGTAATAACTTGATCCATTTTACTCTCTTTATCCTCCCATCTTACCTCCACCTGGTTCCTTTCTTTTTCCCTATGGGTCTCCCTTCAGTTTTCATGATATTGTTTCCCCACTGCCCCTTTTCTCCCAATAGCTTCCACATATAAGACAAAATATAGGTCTTATCTTTTTTCTAAGTCTGGTTTATTTTGCTTAATACTCTGCCCTCTATTTTCATCGATTTTCCTGCTAGTAACATGATTTTATTCTTCATGGATGAATAAAGCTCCAATGTGTATTGATACCACATTTTCTTTACCCATTCTTTTGTTGATGGACACCTAGGCTGATTCCAAAACTTGACTATTGTAAATTGTGCTTTGATAAATATGGCTGTGCATGTATCTCTAAAGTATGCTGACTTTAATTCTTTTGTATAAGTATCAAAGAGTGGCATAGCCAGATCATATGGTAGTTCTGTTTTTAGTTTTTTTGAGGAATCTCTGTATTGATTTCCATAAAGACTATACTAATTTACATTCCAACCAACAGTATATAAGAGTTCCTTTTCCCCTCATATCCTCACCAACCTTTATTATTATTTGTATTCTTGATAGTTGCCATTCTGACTAGAGATGGAATCTCATTGTCATATTAATTTGTATTTCCCAGACAGTGAATGATGTCAAACATTTTTTTTTCATATAATTGTTGGCCATTTGAAATTCTTTTGAGAATGTTAGTTCATTTGCCAATTTGTCGAATGGTGTGTGTGTGTGTGTGTTGGTGTGTGTGCGCGTGTGTGTGCGTGCGTGTGTGTGTGCATACGTGAACCTTTTTTGATTTCCGGATCTTAATCCTCCATCACAAGAGTAGCTGGCAAAGATGTTCTCCTTTTTCATAGGCTGTCCTTTCACATTGTCATTTACTTTGCTGTACAGAAGTTTGAAAATTTATGCTACCCTATTCATGGATTCTTGCTATTAGTACTTGAACTATAGATGTCCTATTTGGGAAGTTATTGCCTGTGCCTGTTTGTTGAAGTGTTTCCCCTATCACATTTACCTTTAGAGAAAGAAAGTGGATAAGGCATTATCCAGTATTTTTGTCCTATAGTGCCTTGTTTCTCAAGTGATATACTCATTTATTTTATTTAAATTTATTAACCAATAAGTTTAAAATGACATGCATTTATGATGTGTGAAATCATTTGGAAATATGTGTACATTGTGGAATAGCTAAATTGAGCTAATTAACACATACATATGTATCTCATATATTTATTTTTTTGTAAATGGTTAAAATATACTTTCCTAGCAATTTTTAAGAATGTGATATATTGCTAGTAACTATAATCATCATGATACACAATAAATCTTTTCAACTTTTTTTCTCCCTCTAACTGAAATCTGTTTCTTTTGACAAGCATCACCCCAGTTCTCCAACCACCAGCCCCTGGTAATCACCCTTCTATTCTTTGCATCCATGAGTTCAACATCCAGATTCCACACATAAGTGGGGTCAGGAGGCATTTGTCATTCTGTACTTGTCTAATTTCACTTACATAATGTCATCTGGGTTAATCCATGTTGTTGAAAATGATGGAGTTTCCTTTATTTTTAAGACTGAATAATACTCCTTTGTGTATGTGTACCACATTTTTTTTATTCATTCATCAATTTGTGAACACTTAGGCTACTTGCATTTCTTGACTGTTTTGAATAAGCTGCTATGAACTTGACAGTGCAGATGTCTCATGGGTATACTGATTCCATTTCGTTTGGATATGTACCCAGAAGTAGTCTGCTGGGTCATGTGGCAGTTCTACTTTTAATTTGTTAAAGAACCTCCATACCGTTTTCCACAATGGCTGCACTTATTCACATTCCCATCAACAGTGTGCAGGGTTCCCTTTTCTTTGTGTACCCATTGCCCTTGTTATCTTCCATCTTTGGTATAATAACCATTCTAACAGGGCCAAGGTGTCTCAAGTGATTTATGAATTTAGTCTGTTATTTACAAGGAAATAACTCTGAGCTGAAAAGCAAATTAAGTTGTTCGATACCTCATCCTTTCCCCTGATCTTGAGCATCATATTAATAGTATCTCTTCCACAAGCTCCTGTATCAAATTAGTGACATATTCTTTGGATGCATTGTGTTTAGAATATTTTTTCCCTCTTCTCGTTGCTTCATTTATCACTTAAGCACTACATGTGTGGCTTTCTATAACAATTTTACTATTGGGACTCTCTAAATACTTAGTAAATAAAATAAAGGTATCAGATGCAGTGCCCTCCCATCTCTTCTTTATCTGTACAAGTTTTGCTTATGCTTAAAGATTCCATCACATTCTTCACAGAGTTATCAGTCTTCCCTCTGGCACATATTTTTTTATCATCCAAACCATTATAACATGTGGTCTTGACTTTATGATTTCTAATTTTAATAACAATATGCTTCCTAACCTGTGTCAGTAAGCTGCTTAAGGTACCTATGTCCTGTTCCTCCAAGTGACCTCTACAGGAGAAGAAAATATATTTTTATTGATTTGGTATACCACTTATATCTGGTACAAAGCAGAACATAATGAAAGTGTCCAATATATGCCTGTTACATTGAAATTATGTAAAAAATCTTTTATGGAAATCAAAACTTATTGAGGTTCTTGACTCAATAGCATATTATCTAATAAATAAGAACATCTTTTCTGGAATTGAATTTAAAAAGTGATCACAACTTATTTTGCTTATTACTCAAACTTTATTATAACAAGCCAGTTCAAGTATTAGAATATAGAGTCAGACCTGGTGCAGTGGTGTATGCCTGTATATCCCAGCTACTCAAGAGGCTGAGGCAGTAGGATCCCAAGTTTGAAGCCAGTCTGGCTAACTCTATGGAATTCTTCCTCTCAAAAAGAAAACAACAACAACAATAACAACAACAAATGATATAGATTTAGTAGCTTTATTCACTTATTAGCAAATCTGGGCCACATGTGTAACCTTTAAAAGAAGATGATTCCCTCTAGTTCAATAAACTTCTCTGTCTTTACTTAAATGACCTACTCTCTCCATGCTGGAGAAATGCGTATGAGTTTGGAAAGTAAATTAGCAATAGTATTTGACAATAACAAACAGTTTGATCTTTGCGGTCAAGCAAAGTAAAATAATTGTAATTGTTCAGTGAATTAAATGTCTAACTTTAGGCATTTATCCCTCTAACCAGTTTCTTTTTCTTTAATTATGAGAGCAATAATACCTAGCTTATATAATAATTGTAAGGACTAAGTGAATTAGTGTATGTGAAATTTTTAGCCCAGTTTCTGGCACAAGACAGGGTAGCTAGTGTAGAAATCAGGGTTATTTTAGGTGGAGGTTAAAGTAAAACTAACTCTTCTTAATCCACTTGGGGGATTCTACTACCTTCACTCCCTCCTTCTCCATTTTTGCATTTTTCTATTTCAGCCACAGTTTTCCTACTGAATAGTAGTATTCCCACTTTTGTAGGCTGCAAGCAAACTCAGAGCTGTTGGGGTTTTTTTCAGCTATACTACCAGAGAAGACATTACTCTTCCCTCAGTTTCATTCAAGAGTTCAGGGGAGAGATTTTAGCAAACATTCCTAGCTAGCCCTGGTGAGAGCTTTATGTGACTTTAATCTATAGCTCTCACTAGAGCCACTTAAGTAATAGGGTGGCTGAAAGGAACAGTTCTCAGAAGAGGTGTGATGGATTTCTTGGAATGAGGGAAGAAGGAGGTCAGGTAGACAAATAATTGATGTCTACTATAGCTATTATAGTTGTTGAGTTCTTTTTAACATCATTATAGGACTCTATTTCTTTAATACTCAGCATAGTCTAATGCAGTTTTAGATTCCTCATTATATTTCAATGTTACTGACAAAAAAAATTAAGCTGGAGTTAGAAAATAAAAAGATTCAGTGTTAATAGAGCTCAGAAGTCGGTGGCATTGCTATTTCTTGGGGGAAAATATTTTTGGATCGCTATACTCTGAGCCTGGGGTCAAATGCAGCTATTATCATTAAGATCTCCCAAAGTGTAGTTTAAAATTTAACTTGTAGGTGTTTATTTATGAATGTTTTATACATGGTTGCAAGAACCTTTAAATCAAATTTGCATATACTTTTTGTTCTCTGTAACTAAATAAGTACTATATTTTTGATTAATAGGCATTATATTTTCCCAGAACTAGGTTAAATATTAATGCCAAAATAAAGGAAACTGCTGATATTTTGTTGATATTTCTAAAAAGTTATCTTTCAGGAGACTTCCTAAGTGATTATTCATAGTTTCCTTTCTCTTTCCATATGGTTCCCATTTATATCCAATTATTTTTCAAACAGGTCTTTTGATCTTTGTTTGTTTATTGTTTCAAGTATGTTTTTCTCAGAACAGGCAAGTTTCTCCTCTTCCCTATAGCTGCAGGACTCTCACTAGAATTAATCAGAAGCATAAAATATAGCTGCATTTTTAAAAAGTTTATAGTTATCAAGTTAGGATTTCTTGAAATGACTGAAGGATAACCAAAATGGTAGAAGACTGGGACTAGTAACAGTGGCTGTTGAAATTGAAGGAAAACTGATACTGGGACCACAGTTTTCCCTGACGTACCACTGTTACTATATAGACACATTAGAAATGGAAGGGACGATGTGCTTTTAACACCTTTGTGTTGTTCTTGTGACATATAGAATTCCAAATCTCCAGGTAGTATAGAGGAGAAATTTATTTTCCATGATCTTATAAGGTTTTGAAACCTTCATGGAAAAGGTCAGATTAAGCTCATTCGTGTTTTTAATGTAATGTTTGGACTAATAGTTTTAATAATTCCATGTACTCTTTCCCTAGTGCATTATTAGATGCTATGGGATGTGCACATCTAGATGGTCATCTTTTCATAAACAGTAACTAAAATACTAAAGTTAGATAGACACAGAAGAAATGAGAACAAGGCACTAGTATTATGTGAACTTTTTGATGGTACAGAAAAGGCTGAGCATTCAGACTCCCAGGGAAGACTTCTTGAAACAAAGTAGAATTTTAGGATGAGTGAACTAAAAGGGAAAGTAAGCTCCTCTTACTGGAGTACAGGACTTATATAAAAGAGTTAGTGACTGAGTATTTTTTTTCAAGCTTACATAGGAGTTCACTTGGAATTTTATGTTCTATGAATTTTGATATATGTATAATGATGTGTATCACCTCATACACTGCTCTCAAAACTCCCTGTGTTCCATGTGGGAGAAATTTAATCTCATTTATAAGGATATTTTTACACTATTATGGTGATCTATTTCCTGAAGAGCTTTATTCAGCAACACAAATAATAAAAAAGATTACCTAATACAGATTATGGGAGAAAGGACTGATTTTTTGTTATTAATTGACTTTGGTGTGATTTTAAGTATTTTTTCTTACTGTAATGTACTTCCTGCTAAGTTAAAAAATTTAGATTTAAGTAAAAATCATGAATAAATTCATTGCTCATAGGTGGGCTAATATTTTAACATGTATTTTTCCTATCTTCTATTTGGTATGCATGTATTATGTTTTTTGTTTGTTTTTAAATGAGGCATGTTGTTTTATATCCTGCTTTTTAATCAATGCCTCATGAGCAAAATTCTTTGCAATTTTGTACACTCCTATAGTAATGTATTTTTAAAATGAATATATAGTCTCCAGTGTATTTACCAGTTTTTTTATTATTTCATGATTACTATGATATATTATGAAATGTGGGAGTAGTGTGGGTTTTTTTCCCTTACAATTTAACAAGTGAAGAACTAAGAATTAGGTGAAGTAATGTTATTTAGTGTAAAGAATTTTGGGCGTGATCAGGTTCTCCTTTGTACCAACTCATTCTCTGACTCCATTCAGTTACCTAATTTGAATTTTGCTATATCTTTGAATCATGGTCTCCTTGCTTTTTAAAGTTAGCATTCATTTTAGTATTCTGTTACTGCGTTTCCTTAGAAATCATAGAAAATCAGGAACAGAAGTAATACCCCGATTTCTTTCATTAAAATTGCATGAATTTGCTGTATTCCCATTTTATATTTCTTTTTTTTCCTAACTTAAGGTGCACAGGTTTGAATTAATTACAATCTTTGGTTCATAAGAGACTCATGTTATTGGCACATAAATGGTCAGCTAATCCTCCACCCCTACGGTAGAAAAATCTCTAAGCTATTATTTTAAATACACATGACATATAGTTTTTTTTTTTTTTTTTTTTTAACTGTTGTGTCTGTGGGACCTCTATAGTGTCTATAGAGCAGTGGTTCTCTCAGCATATTTTGCATGATTGAATGGCTTGCATGTGTACCCTGTGCCTAGATGAGCATTCATTGATAGGAAAGCATCTGGGGGCAAAGCTTGCTAAGATTTAGGCATTAGTTAAAGAGGAAGGACATTAAAACAAATTTACACGGTTGGAATTGGTAAAGACTGTGAATGGAGAATAAAGCAGCCATATTCACCAGGAAAAGCTTGGCAGTGTGACAGACTGGTCAGTGTCATGCAGTAGAAACTGGCACCTTTAAGACTCACACTTGTATCTGTCTGACCATGAAGCTTTAAGGGTTAATGCATGATAAATTGTCCAAAAATGCAAAACAATTTTTCAGAAAAGTTGAGGAAAGATTTGTTTATTTATCATTCTGTTTCCCGATCAATAAGGAAGATTGCTATTATAGAAGACCACATGAAGATGCACACACTGTGCTCTGGAATGCATACTGTTTTATATTCCTTTGCCTTGAACTTCATGGCTATAGAATATCTTTGCATCCCTGTAATGTGTACATAAACAAGTCAGAAACTGGACTCCATTAGGATTAAAATGTACGCAAATGCCTTTTTCCTTGTCTTCTTGTTTCCTTCTCAGTTTCCTTGAAGGATTTGTCATTTGCTGGGATTTTCTTTGCTCTCTGTAGAATTAGCTGGTCTCTGTTGCACTACTCATATATTTGACACCATCTTTATGCTGTTACAGAATTATAGTAGAAGATGCTGTGGACTGGCAACCCTATGACAAATTGGTCCTTAGCTCCACTTCTTATGAGCCTCATGAAGCAGAGGTCCTCACTGTGAAAGAAGTCAAGGGTCATCATGTCAGGATCCACGAACGCCTCAAATACCAGCACACTGGTAAAGCTCTGGTTTGTTGGTTGAAGGAAGTGAATGCGTCAGGTGCTCAGACACCTGCCTATGGATCTTTCATCTGGTTGCCATTCAAAGGAAAGGATATGCCTTTATTGCTGCCCTGGACTTACCCCAGAAGACTTTATCTTTATTTCTTCATTCATTTTAGTTGTTAAAGAATACTTAGATATAAGGGAGTTTTTTTTTTTGTTTGTTTTTTTTAATTCATAATGACAAGTCTAAGAGTAGAAGCTTTGAGAATCTTGTTCAAGGTCACTGAGCAGTTTTGTGGCTAAGCCAGAATAAAAGCCATAGACACTAACTTTCCAGTTAATTTCCTGGCACATTGAATTCGTAATCCCATAGAATATGCTAGTTATTGTCAACAATTACTTCATTTTCCATACTTAGAAATGTATCCTTCCTGACACCAAATACATATTATATATTGATTGCTGCTGCTACTAAGACTAAAAAATGGAGAAAAACTTACAATATCTTTTTGTAAAAATACTTAATATTTTTATATTCTATACATAGTACAAATGTACTCTATATAAATAATAAATAAGTATAATCTTCCTGTTCTATTAAATAAATCCACCTCAGGAGATATAGCTATTTAGTGACAAAATATGAAAATAAAAGGATTAGATAATTTTTTTGTATTATATATGTAAGAGGGAATTATATGTTTCCACCAACACTATCTGAAACTACTTCTAAGTCATAATTTCAAGGATTAATTCCGCCCCCCTCTCTTTCTTTCTCTCTGTCTATTTTTGTTGAGATGAGGGTCTCACTATGGTGCCCAGGTTGGTCTCACACTTCTAGGCTCAAGTGATCCTTGAGCCTCAGCCTCCTGAGCAGGCTGTGCTACCATGCCTGGATTGATTTCTTTAAAAAAAAAAAAAAAACGTAGCAAAGTAAAGAGAAATCATCAGCAATCTTTGCTCATAAAAGCCAAAGTAAAATGGCAATGGAGGCCATGAGACTGGCCAGTAGGTCCTTCTATCCTTCCATCCCATGCTGTAGGAGCTTGTTCAAGAAGTGGAAAGCCTGAGACTTGCCGTGAGAGCGTGCTGCTTCTCTTTTTGCTTTACTCTAATACCTTGCAGCTTGTGCTCTGTCACTGCCTGGGCTGATCTGGGATTCCTTACTCTCCTGGAAGAAGTTGGTGGATGATATACAGCATCTCACAATGGCGATTTAAGGAAGGGAGCTGGAAACCTGCTAATTGGACAGGTCTGCCTTGATTTCTCTGTACCAGTGGCCTGTTCTGGTCCCCACAGTTATTGAGAAGAGATGAATTCTCACTCAAACACTTACTCTGATCCCAAAGAGAGACAAGTGAACAGATTTTTCATTTCTCAGCTGACATTTGTGAAGAATGCCCGAGGAAAAGTAGACCTTAATGTTGGTAGGACTTCCGAGGGGAAAGAAGTGTTTTCATTTGTGAGATGCACTGGGTCCCCAGCTAGCCATTTCCAAAATAGGTTTTTAAATGTTTTTTATTTTTTCTTCCCAACTCCTTTTGCCCCAGGAAGTGTCCACGTCATGGAAGATGGCCAACACATCCATTTGGCTGCTGAGGTTGGACTGTTGACCCGAAATATACGAATTCAGTCTGACACATTGTGTAAGGGGAGACTACTTGTGGGGTCCTTCAGGAAGTCTAGCAGGGAAGAATTTTCAGGTAAATGAAATTTAAGTTACTAACCATTACCACTTGGGACCTATTTATCTGGGACACTCAGAAATTCTAACTGTGAGAATTTTCACTTACAATACAGAATGTTCAAATTAGATGTTCCTTTGTCCTCTAAAAAGCTATGAATTTTCAGTCCTAATCTGTGCTTAATTATCAATGTGATGTTAAAATAATATACCAGAGATCAGCACATATGCACATTTTTACCTCAAAAAAAAAAAAAAATCTTCAGCAGATGTGAAATTTCCTCTGCTTTGAAATTATAGATGATTTAATGACTATTTGAATTTTATCTCTTTCCTGAATTTCTATTACTTGTTCCCAGTAGCATGCTATATCTGATGGCAGACATCAGCTCATGCTATAAATTAATGGCTTAAATTTAAATAAAAATGATTTCCATATTTTCCACTGCTTTAAGGATCAATTCAATCTTTCTTTTTTATTCAAGCTTTAGCCCTTTTGGAATGCTGCAAAATTGTTTGATTAGGACCTCGTTTCTTAAACTTAAACTTGTGCTTCTTAAACATTCCAAAGTTGCTCCCAAAGTTTGGGAAAGGCTATCTTTGTGGTTCCATTTTGGAAAGTTGCTACGTACACAAATATAATGAAATCTCAGAGAAAGTCTGTAATAAAGGATCTAGCCACTTTCCAAATATGTTCATCATGGGACCTTCTGTTGATGCATCTGTCTCACCAATTTGGCAAAAGGCAATATTTGAACTCTAAATTACAGGTTCAGGATTTCTGGTCCATAGAACAAGTTTTATCTCCACAAGTTCTAGTTCCATAAAGTCTTGACAGAGGTGATTTTTTTTTGACCCCCTAGGAGGCAATTGGCAGTATTTGTAGTCAATTTTATTTATTTATTTATTTATTTATTTATTTAAAACCTTTTTTTTTAGTTGTTGATGGGCCTTTATTTATTTATTTATATGTGGTGCTGAGAATTGAATCCAGTGCCTCACACATGTGAGGCAAGTGCTCTACCACGACCCCAGCCCAGTCAATTTTATTTGTCACAAGTTGGGCATTTCCAGCGTCAAGTAGGTATATCCTGTAATTTCCTACAATGCACAAGACAGTCACCCATCTGGGTCAAATGTCAATAATGTGGAGGATGAGAAATCCTGTTCTAGAAGACTGAGACAAAGGCTGGGTTCTGGTCATGTGGAAATGAGACATTTGATGTTATGAATATGGAGAATAGGAAAGGGACAAGATAGGACCTCCGTTAATTGAGACTGTAGGCCAGGCTGGAGCATGGACCTGGAACAGGAGAGAAGACCGAACATAAGGTTTTAGCTGAGCATGAGGCATGAGCAGAACTAGCATCAAGACTTATCTAAACCTCTTACTTTACTCATTTAGGGCTTTCTAAAGTATCGCCAAGGAGATAAAGAGAAACTATATTAAATTCTTATAGGAAGCATGCTGGTTTTCACCCAGTGGAAACTTTGTTCTTATTTAATCCTAATAGTTTTGTGAGAGAGACATGTTATCTTCCTATAGTAGGAAACAGTATGTAATTAAATTTCCTATTTATTTGTATAACTCCTTAATAAGCTTGTGAATTCCTAGAGGGTAAGGATGGACCTTTCATTTCTGCTCTCCTAGTATGGCGACTGCCGTGTATTAGGTACTTATTAAATATGAACAGATAAAATTAATGAAGAGTAATAAAAGTCATTTAATTAGTAAGTGGCAGATTCAAACCTTACTCTTAAGTCCTTATTAAATAAGAACTTAATTCTGTAATAATTTTGGGGTTTTAACAAAGTTATAAAGATAGTATGAGGAACCCCAATAATTTTTTCACCCAGTTTCCTTTACTGTTAATATCTGACATAACACTGGTACATTTGTGAAAACTAAGAAATCAACTTTGGCATATTAATATTAATCAAACTCAAGACATTCTTCTTATTTCACCTGTTTTTTCACACATATCCATTTCTGTTCCAGATTACAACACAGGTTATCTTTCTACATTAAGAAACCTTGATGATCAGGAAAATAAAAATCAAAACTGTACTAAGAATTCATCTCACTTTAATCAGAATGACAATTATCAAGAACACAAATACAAATAATAATAATAAATGCTGATGAGAATGTGGGAATAAAGGTACACTTGTACTTTATTGGTGGGACTGCAAATTAGTACAATAGGTCTAGAAAGTAATATAGAGATTCCTTAAAAAACTAGGAATGAAACTGCCATATGATCCATCTGTCTCAATCATTGGCATTTATCCAAAAGAACTAAAATCAGTATACCATAGTGATATAGTCTCTTAAATGTTTGTAGCATCAAAATTCACAATAACCAAATTATGGAATCAGCCCAGATGCCTGTCAGTAGATGAGTGGATCAAGAAAACTTGATGCATAGCCAGGTGCTGTGCACACACCTCTAATCTCAGCTGCTTGAAGGGAAGAGGAGAATACCAAGTTCAAAGCCAGCCTCAGCAACTTAGCAAGGCCCTAAGCAATTTGGTGAGATTTTGTCTCAAAATAAAAAATATAAAAAAATTATGTATGGTATATTTAACATAATGGAGTTTTAATCTCACAATGAAGAATGAAATAATGGCATTTGTCAGTAAATGGATGGAAATGGAGAACATCATGCTAAGTGAAATAAGCCAGACTTGGAAAATCAAGGGTCAAATGTTTTCTCTCATATGTGGAAGCTAAAGCAAAATAAGGGAAAGGAGTCAGATGGTGGTGGGAATAAGATATAAATACATAGAAAAGATTAGTGGAATAGAAGGTAGAAAAGAAAAGAAAGGGAGGAAGGATGGGAAAGTGGAGGAATTGTGGAATGAATCTGTGAAGTGTCCCCAAAAGCTTACATGTGAGGCAGTGCAAGAAGGTTCAGAGGAGAAATGATTTGAGTTGTAAGAGTCTTAACACAATAAGTGGTTTAACCAGGATAGGGATTAACTACGTGTAACTGAAGTGGTAGGGTGTGGCTGGAGGATGTGGAAATTGGGGAGTGGCTTTGGGTATAAATTTGTATCTGGCATGGGGAGAACTCTCTGCTTCCTGACCACCGTGATGTGAGCTGCTTCCTTCAGCCACACTCTCCTGCTATGATGTTCAGCCTCACCATTAGCCCAAGAAATGGAGCTGGCCTTCTAAGGACTAAGACCTCTGAAACCGTGATCCCTCAAATAATTGCGCTGGTTGGGTCCTTTAGTCACAGCAGCACAAAAAAAAAAAAAAAAAAAAAAAGACTAAAACACTAAGAAAATCATGTTATATACATATATAAGTGTACCAAAGGAAATATTACCTTTATGCATATGTAGAAAGTACCAATTAACAATAAATAAATAAAGAAGCAAAAAGAATATCAGTCAAGTAGAAGGAGGATAATAGGGAAGTGAGGAGGGAAGGAAAGCAAGGATGGGGAATGGGGATTAAAATCAAATTACTTGCATGCATGATTTTGTCAAAATGAGGCTAACTGCTATGTATAAATTATAATATTAAAAATTAAAATATCAGCACCCCCACCCCAGCCCATCCCTAAACACACCAGAGCCTGGATGAGGTAGAATTTGCAGGGGTAGGTCAGGGAGGCCACCCATAGGGGTTGAATGGTTATAGGACTGCAAAGCAGGCCAGGACAATTCCTACTTTAAATTGGAAGGCTATATCACTCTTCTCTTTTTGACCAATAACATCTAGCTAGAAAGTTTTTCAGAACTGTGATTCAAAAGGAAAAGTAGGAAAGTACTTAAGAATGAAATTATTGCTTAATTCTTCATATAATTGCTCAAGACATTTGAAGTATTTGCTACTGATTAATTTTTAGTCATTGGTTACTTTGCATGCAAGTAATAGGTCTTGAACAATTTAAAACTGTGAATTACAATCATACAAGTATAAGCCATTAAAAATAATTAAATGATGCCTTGACTGAGGCACTAGAACTACCATCTGTAATAGAAAACGAGCTATTTGTGTGTGGACTTGCTCTTGCATTCGGTGCCTTTTGTGCCAAGGCAAGGTATATCACCTGATGAGTATGTTTTGGATGTTTTATCATTGTGAATGTTTCTATAACATCTATCAGTTCCTCTTCAAGCAGTATTAGCTGAGAAATGCTGGAATCCTGTTGTCTGGTCACAAGGAGACCCATATGTCTATCACTTTGTGTCCTTCCCACAGGGCTTGCTTCTTCACAGAAGGTGATTTTCAAGGGTTCTAACTTTTCATCTGTGAAAAAGGCAGGGGAGAAGTGAAGGGTTTAGGCTGGACTACATTTGAGCTTTAAATACGATTACTTAAACAGTGAAATTGAAACTTTAAATGCATAGTGTCCTCATTTTTAATGGAAGAAATAACTTTCTACTTTACCTTTGTCAGTACTCAGTACCTCAAAATTCCAAAAGCCAAAGAAAGGAGTGAGGGCCCAAGGTGTGCCCCACCTAGCAAAAAAATGCATGATGTGTTTTTGGCATTTATAGCCCAATTACCTGAATCCAATCCAAAGTTAGTCCCTTTACCGCCACAACTTCCACTCTGGTTAGTGTGCTGCCTAGGTTAATAGCACAGCATTATGTATAGCAGCATATGCCCAAGTCCCAGTCCTAGCTTGTCAGTTAAACCTTTTTTCCTCTGTTTCCTTATCAGCAAAATGGGGATAATGACTATACTGACCTCATAGGATATTTGTAAAAATTAAGATTTGACATATACATGAATTAGAATAGGACCTGGCATATAATAAGCTTTATATTAGAGTTATGTATTATAGTTACTAATTCAGTTCATTATTAATTTATAAGAATTCACCTGTCATCAGGAATATATACACTGACTTATTAATGTTCATTATATTTTAAAATCAATGTACTGGGTGAATATTTTTTACCCATGGTAACAATATCTCCTTAAAACAGTACAAATAAAATCCTCAAAGAGACTAAATAATTTACTATTCTCTTCTGATATAAAAGCTGCAGAAAATCTTGTTATTATAGAAACGAAGCAGGAAATAAAGTATAGTTAGGACAAGAATACAGAAAAGATTTCACAAGGTCTTTTGAATTATTTTGAAAGTGTGTTATGGTTTCTGTTATATTTCCATCAAGTAGCACATTTAATTTTAGATTTCTGGACATTAGTTGGACACAAGTAAATTTTGCACTTGTACTTCTCTTAAGAAATGTTTGGAGTGTTTTAAGGGGTTGGTCATTATATCATATACACGATATCTTTGTGGAGATGGTTGTGGTCTTTTTACTCGAACTCACTGTGACAGAGAGGGAGATTTGACTCAGGTGAGAAGCCAGGAACACATGTTCCTTTCATTGTTCCCTAGGACCTTGACTCAGCCCTCCACAAATGCACAGAATCTTTAAACCAGCTATACCTAAATCCAAAGCCTCTTTCTTTTCCTTACATTTTCTTTCCTCTCTCCCCATCCTATTCTAGACACTTCAGATTGCACGTGGAATCTTTTTATGAATTAATTTGATATTACTAGTGATTCATATTTTGATAGTGAGACTCAATGGTGTGAAATATAGATCTATTGTTGTGTATAAACTGCTACATTTTAATTTAAAAAATCTGCATGTTCTGATGCCCTGTAGTGGATCTTCCTTTTGCATTTTATGAGGAAGAAGCCTGATGACATGTGTTTTGTTGATAGGTGTCCTTCAACTTCTAAATGTGGAAATTCAGAATTTTGGCTCACCATCACATTCATCCATTGAATTCACTAATGTGTCAGCAGGATCCTGGATCATATCTTCTACGGTACACCAGAGCTGTGGCGGGGGCATTCATGCATCTGCAAGTCATGGCATAATTTTAAACGACAATATAGTGTTTGGCACAGCTGGCCATGGCATTGATTTGGAGGGTCAGGCCTACTCTCTCACTAATAATCTTGCAGTTTTGATGACACAGTCAGTGTGGTCTGCCATTTGGGTGGCAGGAATCAAAGTGAACCGCGCAAAGGATATCTACCTCCATGGCAATGTTGTGGCAGGATCAGAGAGACTTGGCTTTCACCTACGAGGACACAGGTGCTCCTCTCAAGTGCTTTGGTCTGGCAACGTGGCCCACTCAAACCTTCATGGTCTTCATGTGTTTAAGGAAAGTGGACCTGACAACTGTACCTGTATCACTGGCTTCCTGGCTTTCAAGAACTTTGACTATGGTGCGATGATACAGGTGGAGAATAGTGTGGAGATGGAGAATATCACTCTGGTAGACAATGCTATTGGTCTTTTGGCAGCAGTGTATGTGTCTTCTGTTCCACAGAGATCCATCAGAAATGTGCAGATTGTGCTTAGGAATTCAGTCATTATAGCCACCAGCTCCTCTTTTGACTGTATTCAGGACAGAATGAAGCCTTACTCGGCCAATGTGACATCAACAGATCGAGCGCCTCCCAATCCTAGAGGAGGCCGCATTGGTATCCTGTGGCCTGGGTTCACCTCAGAACCAAACCAGTGGCCTCTGGAGCCATGGCACAAAGTGAGGAATGGCTATTCAGTTTCAGGAATCATGAAACTTGAAGGTAGGGTGTTTGGACTTATCCAAGTAATCCAAACGGTTTCATACATGTGTGCATAGACTTTTAAATAGCATTCTGAAATTATATCAACCAAAAGGTCTAGTGTAGTCTAGTGCTTGTGTCCAATTATAGTCTTCTGTTTTTATAGCCACAATGTGGTTTATAATGAAAGTGAGTTATTGCAGTTAATTGGTTTATACATGTTGGAGAGGTTTCATAGCAATTACTTAACTTGATTATTTGACAATTCTTTTAGCTAGATGCTATTTATCCTGTTATAGAATAGAGTAAACTGAGATGCAGGGATTATGCCTCATGTGATGTTGCTAGTAGAGGGATGAGTAGCTAAGGTTAAAATCATAGTTTTACCACAATTTGTGCAGTTCCTCTTATATCAGATCATTTTTGGATTAATGTACTCACTCCCCACTCACTTAGTTTACCTGGCAGTTGGTTTTTCTGTAAAATAAATGGATTTTGATCAAGTCTTTGATAAAAGTATTATTCTAAAGACTTTAATGTGTTAGAATACTCTTTGCTTCTGCATACAATGTCCATGTGTTAAAAATTTTATGGATATTTTATATCAAAACTTATGGAAACTCCTGAGCCTATCCTGAATAGCTTTAAACTGACTCTGGGATATCCATTATTTATGGGAATATTTCATTGTGTAATCCGTATTTGTGATTGATGACTTATATGATATAATATTATAGTATATTTTTAAAATTTTTCCAGGTGTCACCTTTTCTGGTTTTGTAAAGAGTTGCTCTAGTGGTGACCTGGACATTTGTATTCTGCCAAATGTAGAGAGCCCTGGAATCATGCACCCAATAATTGCAGAAAGGACTAGGATGCTCAGGATGAAAGATGAGAACAAGTTCTACTTTCCTCCATTACACCACAGGTACCACTTTGATTATTGAGAATAAGTCATGTTTTTGAAGTATTTGGCAATTCTTCAACCATCCCCAGCTGTTTTTTAGAAAAAAATGAAATCATCAAAGATCTAGAAATAAGTTGCTGTAGAATGAAATAGGACATTGATTTAATGACCTCAGTTCTTTACCCCTCCTATATTCTTGTCCTTTCCTGTATGATTTTTGAAATATCTCTTCCAACTAGGCAGAAGTTATTTTCTTCCCCCTGAGTTTGGACTAAACCATCTGCCTTTCTTTGGCTGACAAAAGAGGTAGAAGTGATGAGGAGAACTATTTATTGATGCTGTTTTATAGTTTTGTCTTAATTAGAGAGACTTTTTTGGAATATTTTCAAAATAACTGGAAACAAATTGCTCGAATTCATCACTCTTTCATGAAGTAGTACAGTGTTAGTAGTATTCAGAAAGAGATCCTGGTTATGAGGTGGCAAAGATCTTGAGAGACTTTGTGCAGACACAAGAATATAGAAGGAGATTATGTCTTCTCCCCAGAATTCTTGAGCTGAACCACGAGACAAATACTCACATTTCAACCCTGTGGTACTACTGTTCTTTGACACAGGATCTGAAAGTTTTTCAAGAATATGAAAATTAGACAGGGAGTATGGATCACTTGTACTTTCCCACAACACTGGAGAAACTCCGTTAATTTACAAAAAGAATCTAAAAAAACCCACTCTAACTGGAAAGTTTATGTGTTTGGCCTAACACCAGTCCCTGCCCCCCCCCCTCCTTTTTTTGATGTTCATTCTTGAACCATTTTAGGTACCTAAGCACTTAGATATGCAATCCATTGTGAATAGCCATGTTTCCTTCTATTGTCCAATTTTTCTTCTGTTCACTTCTCATACCTATGGGTTGAAATAATTGTAAAGGTACATGTTGTAGTCAGTTTGTGTGCCTTTAACAAAATATCATAAACTGGATGATTTGTAAAGCCCAGAAATTTATTTCTTACAAGATCAAGGCACAAGCATGACTGGTATCATGTGAGGGCTGCTGTCTGCTTCATCCTTCTGAGCAGAGGAATATGATATCCTCCCCTGGTAGAGTGGACAGAAGGACAAAGAGTCTGTCTTCAATGTTGAGCCCTTTTATTAGGGTGATAATCCCATTCATGAAGACCCTATCCTAATGACTCAGTCATATCCCAAAGGCCATACTTCTCAATACAGTTGCATTGGGATTAAGTTTCAACATGAATTTTGGAGAAGCAGCATCATTCAAACCACAGCATTACATGATACTTCATTCTTTGTACTATAATACCAACATGTTGTTGACATACAATCAATATTTAATATTTTTACTACTGGCACCTAAAAATAGTAGATCAGCCAAAGTAAAATAAATGATCTATAATTCACTGTTATAAGGTACATACCTATTACTTATTTTATATACTACTCAACTAAATTCTAGAAGTGCAGGGATAATATATAGTTATATCACCATTACATTACCCAACCTGTCAGTAGTACTTTCCAATAGATCTTTGAATGAGATTATCTATTTTTACTGTTTGTATATAGTTTAAATATAGTTATATTTATAGAGATAATCTTAAAATATTACAAAACTCTGAATGTCTATGAATAAATTATTATAGTGTTCAGTAGATACCAGAAGTGGAAGCATGTATCATACCTTGCCTCTTAGAAATTCAATAATTCATATAAATATTACATAACCAGATGTCCAGAATATTTTGTTAATAAAATTCTCTTTCTTCTTGACCATGTAACTGGGAAATAACTTATTTTCTATGGAGTTTTATTTCATATCTACTTAACATATTATTAATGATACAATTCTGTTGAACTTATTATATATGAGCTTAGCACTACCCAATGTTTTCTTCTTGCTGCCTATCATGAAATGAGAGCTGCTTTTTGTCTTTCTTCATAGGAGAGATTTGGAAAGAGTGACCTGCCCTGAATCAGATTGTGAAAGTCCAAGAAAATATCTCTTCAAGGATATGGATGGTAGAGCCCTGGGTCTGCCTCCACCAATCTCTGTATTTCCTAAAACTGAGGCAGAATGGACTGGATCTTTCTATAACACAGGTTGGTTGTGTCTGCACAGGATGCCAGTGGTAGTACTAGCATGTGTGTGAAGGAGCTGGTTGGGCTGTGTGGTTTAGTGGCAACAAAATATACTGCATAGGAACTGAGTTCTAGAGTTGGAGTCTGTGCTAATATACCATCAAAGTCACATGCATCACAGGAATGCTGTCATTAAGAGATATCACAACATTACTGCTGTGCCCTGTATGGTTTACCTGTGTCTATGTTGCAGGCACAGCATCCAGGTCTGTGCATAGGTGGAAGAACACTCCTCTCACTGGCTGGGTCATCTGGTTTAAGCAGCTCTCATACTCAATATTCCACAGCATGCATTGAACCAGCCCTTTTGGATTTTGAGCCCACCTATCTCTTCTGTCAGAACTTGAAGGCTCTCACTCTGGACAGGGTGGTACAAGAGATACCACGAAGTTTGTCTCCCTTTTCTGCAAGTGTCCCTTAAACTGCACTGTGCTCAGAAGTCCTTCTTCTTTCTGATACAACCAGAGCCACTTTGCATAACAACTTTTATATCTGGATCCCTGGGAAGATCATTGTCTTTATATTTCCACTGACAGTGAGACTCTGAATTCCCATTTGAATTCATCTGGAACCTGTTGCAGGCATATTTAAAGAATATTTCCTGCTTTCTCCCTGCTTCATTGGTTGATTCTTTTAAAAATTTCTTTTCTGACCACTCTTCTCCTTTTTAAGTTCTGAATGTATGAATGTCCCAGGACTATGTTCTTAGAACTTTTACTTCTTTTCCCTAATTTTGCTCAGGACCAAGATGGAAATACCATTCGTTCAATGGTGATAACTTTCAGTTTGTAGAACCAGTCCATAGTCCAATCTTTACACAATAGCCAGAATTATCTTTTTAACTTTCCAGTGGCATTCCATGCACACAGAACTAAATCAGAATTAAATCCAAACGACCAGCCTAGGAGAGTTGGAGTATTTGACTCCTGCCTGCTCATTCTCTCATCACCTATGGCTTCCCCTTTGCTTACCTATCATGGTCTTCTTAACAATATTTCCTTTAATGTAAAACACTTATCCCTAGCTCAGGGTATTTGTACTGGCTACTATTCTGTTTGGAACATCTTATTATCTCTTCTTTAAGAACTGATTCCCTTTTTTCAAATAATGACTCCTCAGAGAAACCATCCATAACCACTCATCTAGAGAATTATTTTGTCCATTATTATCTGGTCCCACTAGGCATGCATTATTATTATTTTTTTTTGGTCAGAATCCCATTACCTGACAATATATTATAAATATAATTGCTTAATTGTTGATCTGTTTTTTTCCCCTTTAAACACAAACTTGATGAGGGCTGGGATTTTGTCTGGCTTACTGATGTGTATTTGGGATGATGCCCAACAAATATTGGTTGACTGGCTCATCAAATGAATGGGTATGGATACCCAGGAAGAATGTTAACAGTATTTGTTCCAAACCATTCAAGAGCATCCAGAAGAAATTAAGGCCTTCAGGTCATTGGCTTATGGATTTATCTCTAATATTGAAGTCTGCAATACAGAAGATTCTAGGTAAATTTTTTACTTGGCTGCATCTTTCTTCCATTTGAACTACTGTCACAGTATAAAATTTGGCATTTAGTATATTGGTATAATTCTTTCAATTTCCATAAAATTCCATGTTTGAACAGTTATACTTTTTTTTGTATTCATCTTGCATCTTTCTGTATAGTGAAGACTTATCTTTGCAATAGAGTGACATGCTATGGGGACTATAGTATAGGTTTTAAAGTCATGCTAAGAATATAGAAATGCTGAGTAAATATTAATTTCAGTATATCGGTTATATTTGTGAATATACCCAGCAAATACATGTTTGCACAGAAGAATGAAATTCCGATACACACACACACACACACGTACATGTACATATATATGGAGAGAGAGAAAAAATATGTGGAGAGTTGTAAAAGAAAAATAAAGATGATAGGCAGCTACTCTTCCATTTACTGCTAGATCTACTCAAATAGATTTCTATAGTTAGATTTTCTATTGGTTTTCAGAATCATCTAATTTTTACAAGTGTTTGTACCATCCCATGTGTAATTCCATGAATTGTAGGACTTTTCTGGACTTGTTATTTGGTAAGGGACATGTTTCTGTGCAATTAATAACAAGGGATATGGGTCCTATAATGTTTAATGAAAATTAAATTTCATCCTGAAAGAAAAGAAAAAGGACTAAAGATAATGTCTAGTTTAGATGCAAAGCTTAGAATCAAGTGGTTTATGTGGCTAATCCCATTAAACTTCAGTAGGAAAGTGGGAAATGAGACTGGGAAATAAAGCCAATAAAGGATGTGTCATCAAGCAAGTGAGCACTGTGTAAGCTAGAGCTCATCTCTGCTGGAAACGCCAGGAGATCATGACCCCAAATGGTCCCAACCAAGTCCTGAGGAAGCTAACGATGCACTTATAAGTTATACCTCTTCTTGCCATAGAATGAGAGATGCTTCAAGCTATATGGACTCTCTAGCCCTTGGGCTTTCTCTCACCACAGACCAAGTATACTCTTTCCTGTAGCCAGAAAATATTTTTTTTTTCTTAGAAGGAAGTCATAGGTTTTTACAGTAGCACACTTTGATATACAAAGGTGGGTGCCAAAAACAAGGATGTGAAAATATCTGTTACAAATAGAACTCTGAAATATAAATCCAATACTCCATGTTTAAATCATAGGGGCATTTTTATGAACTTTTTAGGTGGTTGCTTACCCCAATATGCAATTCATTATTTGGGCACAAATAAGCTGTTGCCATTGTTTGCAATGCTGGTGTGCTAGTTTTTTCTTAGCTCTCTACCATGGCTATGAAACACCAATCAATGGTAAAACTCTGGAAGGTAATATACTACTACCTGCCATTTACTATCAGAGTATGGACTAGTATATATATGTATGTGACTGGCTGAGTGTATATATGAAGCGGTGTATTACCAACTGTCTAAGGTCCCGATGTTTTGAAGCTTTATAAAAATTAGATGACGTTGCTATAGGTGCCAATGGCAAGGATTCCCACAGTGGAATTTGCTGTTTGGTGCATTAGGAAAATAATACATGTCCTCCTTCAATGAAGGAGACAACACTGAATCATGGTGCTTTCTAGGTACTAATAGATTTGTAGTATTTTCCTTTGATTTCCAAAATATGGTTAATCTTTTCTTCTCTAAGGCAAGGCTTTAACATTTTTAAATTATTCTTTCTTAGATACTTTCTACTCTTTGTCCACAATCTATTAGATGAGAAAAGCATAAATTTAATTTTAAGAGAATTGTATTTTGTATTTTTAAAAGAGCAGTCTGTGCTCTTCTGTCAACCAGAGAAAGAATTGTGACTCAGGTGGAAATGGAGACCACTAGAACTAATGTCATTGGGTTTGTCATACCCTTATGTCTTTTATCTCTTTCATTGGCAAATCTCTCCTATCCATTTGGAATCCATTGTTCTTTGAGGTTTACTTTGAATTTGGAAACAACTGATTTTATTTGCACATTTAAGTTGTACTCACTGGGTCCCAAGCATACTGTCAGGCATCAGGAGCAAAAACCACCCATGTGGATCAGCTAGTAGAAACGCTGTGCCAGTGTTTTGCTATCTGTGTAGTGCAGGGTGTGTAGCCAGGGGAAAAAGTGAACTGTTAATTTTGCTTTATACTTATCTGCAAGTTTGCATTTGCAGCCAACTTTGAAAAATTCATGGCAATAGAGTGCAAGACAGCTAATCCCAAACAGGCGATCCTTTGCAAACTACTTGCATTTTATTCCAGAAAGAATTTCTTTTGATTAGATCTGTAAGTCCAGAATCATTTAGAAAAAACAAAGCCTTGAAATTGATATCTCACTTAGATGAATATTAATACCAGGGCTTTCCGTTCTGGCTTCTTAATCATTTCCTGTTTGTCCCCTTCTAAAATGAATGGCATCACCTCACAGACTAGTTCACACCTGGGAAGGACCTGTGCTGGTGTGAGGAGACTGAAAGAAATCAGAGCTTTAGTTTTGATAGCAACCATGCTGAAGAAGGCTAGGAGCGAGATAATATAGAAGCTAGTATTACTTGAGCACCTTTAATGTGCTAAGTGTTGAATTTGGCATTCTCCTTCATTCCAAAAATGTGTTTTTGTTTGCTGACTATCTACCAGCATCTTTCTACGTGGAAACCATATAGTGACCAGGATGGTATCATGAAATATATACACGAAACACAGTAGAGATAAGAGGGATTTAAAAAAATAGTGTTTTAGACTAGAGAATTAAAATTGTGCATGGGGGTATATGGAAGTAGATATTTGAAATAGAGTTACATTTCAGTTAAAAATTGAAGGAAGAGTGAGGAGTCACTACTCTGAGAAAGGGGAAGATATTTCCAGGGATGGGGACCAGTCAGAGCATGGGCTCTGAGATAAGAATGATCTCAGCAAGTTTGAGGGTGTGGGTAGAAAGGAGACCAGTGTGAATGGGATGTAGTTAATGAGAAATAGTTGCAGGTAGACAGGAGCAAGCTCCTTTGTAGGCCAGGTTAACAGGCTTGCAATTTGTTAAAATGGAATTATTTAATTTTATTATGTATGTTTAAGTTGTACACCATGATGTTTTGATATGCATAGAGAAATGGTTGCTATAGTCAAGCAAATTAGCATATCTTCATCTCAGATAGTTATTCACCTTTTTTTTGTTATTTTTTGTGGCAAGAGCATCAAAAATTAATTATTAGTAAAAATTTGATTATAATACAATGTTATTAACTGTAGCCCTCATATGGTACATTAGTCTCTAGACTTATTTTCTCTATATATCTGTAAGTTTGTCCACTGTTTTACATCTACTTATTTCCTCTCCCCTCTACCCCTCTATCCCTGGTAAGTACTGTTTTATTCTCTATTTCTATGGACTATGTTAAAGGTTCAGGAAGGAGGTGGTAGGATTCTGTCAATTCTCTGCAAAGAGCCTACTGCCTGCTGGGGAGTGATTGCCCAATAGATGGGAGAAAGCTCCAAGCAGACAGTGCACTCAGGAAGCTGTGTAGGTTGAGACAAAAAGGGGGCTTCTAGAGGTGCTGTCCCACACCAGTGCCCCACCAGTCTGTGCCGGCCCACAAGCTCTTGGTGACCACTCAAAAGACATAATTACAGAAATTTACCATTGAGAAACATAGCAATTTGGGCTGAGGATGTAGCTCAAAGGTAGAGCTCTAGCCCAGCGTGAGGCCATGGGTTCAATCTCCACTACTGAAAAAAAAAAAAAAGTGCTTTCCCACAATGAGGCAGAAGGGAATTGTGCATCAGAAGGTAGAAACACAGCAATGTGAACAGAGTCTCTTCAGTTTAACAAACAAAATGCAAAATGTGGGGCTTACATTTCATGCGTCTAATTTGTATTATAACTTACATTTATGAATTTACATTAATTTATGTCTTTGATAGAAAATTTTAAATAAAACAAAACCCCCAATATTTCTTCACAATGTTGTCAGGATAGGGCTTCCCAAGGCTGGCTTATCATCAGATTCATCCGGGCATTGAGCATTCATTTGCGTGCGGGAGGATTTTGACTCAATAGGCATGCATGAATTCCAGGCCTTTTACATGTGCGCACACATGTGCACCATCACAAGTGATTCTATTGTGTTGTATTTAAAATCACTGCCATAGAATTGTATATGCCCTTTGAAGGAGAAAAACAAGGTATTTAAGAAGGCAATATTTTTAATTTAAAAAGAGGGCAGTTTCAATTTCTCATGAGAAATCAAGAATTAGTTCTCCATATGGAATACTAACAGACAAAAACATTTACATATATACACACTGGATATATTTCTGAAAGGGAAAAAAAAAACATTAAGAAGACACAGGAATGTTTGCAATCTAGATTAAGTCTTGGAATAAAAACAATATGTTAAACCCTTACATTTTAACAGATATCCTCTAGTACTGAGGTGAGTCAAATAACCTCAAAATGTCACCTTCATCGCAAATCACTGAATACAAATGGGTTTGATATTGTTTATTTTTTTAAACTCCACATTGAATCATTATTTTTTTTTAAAAAAACTAAGTTTCACGATAAGCTTTTCCCACACTCCCCTTGACATTATTTTCATCAAATTAGGGCTGTCTGAGCAGCACTTTTGATCAAATCTACATTTAGGGCAGGTGTGAATTTCCCATTCTTTACCAAGAGGGTGAGGGACATCTTTCAAATTGTGTTACTTCTTGGACACTTCTCAAGAAAGTTATAAGCCATAGTGAGACCTTAAGAGTGACTTGTCTCAAATCAAAAATAAAATATTAGGCTGATAAAAAAGAAAATAAAGTTGGCCTTTGACTGTCAGCCCACATCATGATGAAGTGGCTTCTAACTGAATAAAGGGAGAGTTGGAGTAACCGGCAGAGTGGCAAGCATTTTCTCAACTCTCTGTTGCTAGATCTCAAAATGCGCCTTTTCTTTAAGCTTACTAGGCTTCTATTTCTTCCCATTTGTCCTGAGAGTGACAGCAAGGCGGTATTATAAAATGAGAGAATGGAGAGGGCGGGAGAAAATGAGAGGACAGAATGGAGAGAGGAAACGGTTGTTAGAAAATTTGTCTGCCAATATCTGTGCTTGCAGAGGTCTTTTTCTTCTAGCTAGAGGGGGAAATACCATTCTCTTTTCCCAAGCAATTATAGGCCCCAAAGATTGAAACTTGGTATATAGCTCTTTAATCTCAGCAGATATTTATGGTTAAACATTAGACTTTTAGGATTCCAGATGTCAGGGTATTAAAATATAAAGGCACAGTGAAGTCTCAGAAAATATTAGACTCTTTGGGATATGTGGCTGCAAGGGATTTTTATCCCAGGCAAGGATAAGGCATCTAGTGATACTTTGTAAGACTCAAAGAGCAACTTTCCTTCACCTCATTTTCTCACTCTCCCAGGACTTGCCTGGTCTTCAGGCAATGAATGGCATAGCAATAACTTATTGCTTTTTGGAGTAGTCCATGCTGAGCGTTGGTATGATTTTCATGTGTGATTTGTAAAGGATGACATGAAAAGACATGTGATCTGTGGGGACAATTTCCTTTACCTTTCCTCAATCTGGACATTTTATTACTGTGATTATCTTGCTCCTCAGATCTTCCATTAACAATAACTATCATAAAAAAATTCACTATATTCCTGGCTCGCTGCTGAGGCTTGTAGATGAATCATCTCACTTAATGTCATTAACAGGATCTATCCTATGAGAAACACTCTTACTGCCTTCATTTTTTAGATATGGAAACTGATATGGAGATGTAAGATACTTTGTCCAAGTCACTTAGCTAATGAGCAAAGGACTCAGGACTGAAGTGTGTTCTTAAGACTGTGCTGTATTCTGTCCAGAGCCTACCATCCAAGTTTTCTTTCTTCTTTCTCTACGTTCTTTTATGTTAGCTATCTTAAATCTATCAATTTCCTCCAAAGCTCTGTCAAAAAGTACAGAGCATACTGGGACTGCGCAATTATTCCAGCAATCACCCACGCAACTAGTAATAATGATTGTCCCCATTTATTCAGTACACTCCATGTGCCAGTCATTATACTCTGTAGTTCAAACATCCTCACTTATCCTTACAACAACCTGAACATCTAAGAATTGTTTTCCCTTTAAGCATTTGGGGAAATAAGGTTTCAGAGAAGTTAACTAATTTTTCATGCTTCCACAGCTAGAATGTGCAGAACTAAAATTTAAAACTATGTTTGACTCCAAACTTGGGCTCATAACCACTTCTAGATAATTACCATGTGGTCTAAATCATCTGGTGTAACTCTGTGCAGATATATATTTAACCAAATAATTCACATGTTTCTACTGTATTTGATAACAAATAGATTTTTAGATTTTAAAAAGTAACTGTCAGTTCCTTTAGCATTTTTGAAAGGCAGTGTAATAACAATAAAAAGTCTCATTTAGTTTATCTTATTTGTATGTAATACAAATATGTATTTATAGATGGCCATTTCTTTATGTACAAAATAAAGGGACTATGTTGCACCTAAGACAAACCAAATTTTTACAGCACTAACCATTGGAGGTTATTTGATGAAAATGAAGTAGTTATAGAGAACTAGCTATGGTCCTAAGGTCAAATTTTATTGTGGCAATTTTTCTGTAGCTTCCCCTTTATGAATGATGTTGTTTTTTTCTTTTTCTCCCAATCTAGACAGTATCTATTGAGTACTCAGTGAGAGCAAGGTGCCATGCACTTTTAGGAATCCAAAGAAGAGACAATTCCTTCCCTCACACATGGTGGGAGGCACGCCATGGCATGGGATGGAAGAATACAGTTGATCCAAAATCAGCACAAAGTACACTGTGGAAATTACATATAGTGGGGGATGTAGACAAAGGCACTGGGGAGAAAATGGAATTTTTAATGAGATCTATGGGTAAAGATTGAAAAGGACTGTGTGAAAAATGTAAGCAAAGGCATTGTGTTTAGAAACAGCAGGTGAAGGTCTGTCCTCTGTAGTGCAGTGTAAGCACCTGCCCTGTGAAACGCTCACTGCCTTTTCCACATGGGTGTGGATATCCTGCTCTCAATGCATCTGCCTGTCACTCAACTCCATTGCTGTACTTCTCACGTTCTACTGCCTCTATTGCACAGGTCTGCCTTTTCAATAGACAATAAGTATCATTGTGATGATATATATATATATATATATATATATATATATATATATAGTATTCCCCAAAAGCTCACATGTGAGACAATGTAAGATTTTTTAGAGGTGGAATGGTTAGATTATGAGGTGTAACCTAATCAGTGGTATAATTAATCAATCCACTGACATGGATTAACTAAAGAGTAACTATAGGCAGGTACTAAGTGGCTACAAGAGATAAGTCATTGGGGATGTGTTTTGGGGATTTATGTTTTGTTCCTGGTGAGTGAAGCTCTCTGTCTCTGCTTCCTGGTGCCATGTTCTGAGAAGCTTTCCTCTGCCATGCCCTTCCACCAAGATGCCTTGATTTGCCTTGAGCCCAGAGGTAGAGAGTCCACCATATGTGGATGGGACCTCTGAAACTGTGAACCAAAATAAACTTTTCCTCCTTTAATTGTTCTTTTCAGGTCTTTTGGTCACAGTGATTAAAAAAAAAAGTTGACTAAAACAACCATGAAGGCAAACATTTTTGAATTTTTAGTACAGTTCCTAGAACATAGTACAAACTTGGTAAATGTTCACCAAATGAATGAAAATGTCAAAAGTCACAAATTCTAATGTGATAGTCAACTCTCCCACAAAGTACATTGCATAGACTTAATTAATGCATAATTTATATTATCATTTTCAAAGAATGTTCCTCAATCATTAAATCAGGAGATTGTGAAAATTATGGTCCATGATCAAATAAATTTTGAAAATTCTTTTTCCAATTAAATTTATTAAAATCATCAATTAAACTCATTGAAAAATACACAATGTAGCCTTGTAAGTGTGTGAACTTTCTGAGAAAATAAAGGTAGAGGCCACCTATGCATTGAATGGGGATAGAACCTATTGATCTTACCAAATCAAAGATGATAAAATCTTATGATTTCTTTCCAACTTACATGTCTTCCTGCAAACTAATAAATTAATATGAGGCAATATTTCCCAAAATGTATTCTGAAGCTCACTAACTGCAAGGCGTGAAGTGTATAGAATCAACAAGTATTATTTGAGAAATACTGGAAAAACACAAAATTAATCAGTAGTTTTGGTTTAATTCCAGAGCTTAGAATTTGTAATATCTCGATATATACAGAATTGCATGTGGTACCACTAAACTACATCCCTAGAACATTTTTAAATTTTTATTTTGAGGTAGGGCTCTCACGGATTGCTCAGACTGGTCTTGAGCTTGTGATCCTCCTATTTCAACCTCCTCAGTATTTGGAATTACAGGAATAAGTCACTAAGCCCAGCTGAAAGAATCTTTGATTTCGTTTTCAGTGTTTGTTTTTTTATATGCTTATTTATTTATTTATATTTGCATTTATATTTTTATATTCACAGTAGGTGCAAAAACTGGTTCTAGTTTTTGATGTTTTAAGGGCAATAATTAAAAATACCTTAGAAATAGAAATGTTGATAAAATAATTTTTACAAAATCAGAAATAGTTGGGTGAGTGGCACATACATATAGGCTAATGGCTCAGGAAACTAAGGCAAGAAAATTGCAGGTTCGAAGAAATCTTCAGCAACTTAATGAAGCTCTAAGCAATTTAGTGAGATCCTGTCTCAAAAATAAAAAAAATGAGTTTGGGGTATGGCTCAATGGTGAAGTGCCCTTGATCTAGTCCCTGGCACAACAAAACAAAACAAATAAATAAATAAATCCAAATTCATTTGAGGATTTTTGTCTACAGCAAAGATGGCATTTTAAATCAGAAGGAAACACAAACTCCATGTAATGATGTTGGAGTATTTGACTAAGCACATAGGAGAAAAAAAATTCTTTAGAAATTTACATATTTCTCTTTATAAAAATAAATTTCATGTGCATTAAAGTTGAGAAAAGCCACAGGTTTATCAGAAAATATTAATGAGGTTGTATAATCATAAAATAATGAAGATATTTTCTTTCATGAATTAAAATTAGAAAATAGAACAAGGTTTGAAAAATGTTATATAAAAATTAAAAACTTCTATAAAGAATTTCTAGAATAAAACTTAAAAACTAGGAAAAGATTGTAACCCAATATGTGTATATATATATGTGTGTGTGTGTGTATATATATATATATATATATATATATATATATATATATATATATATAATTCATATAAATATAATAATTATAGATTTATATTTATATGAATTTTTACTAAAATTTAAGATGGAAAATAATAAACTATTTGAGAAAACATGGAAAAATTTCAAAAAGCATTTCATAGAGAAATAAATACAAATTTAATAAACATAAATAAAATTCAATTTATTTCAAAGCAGAGTAAAACTGTTGCACTGAGTACAGTCACCAGAATTGGATATACTCACTACATCTGCAACTCTAAGCAAGTTACTTATCTTCTTTAGTCTCTGTATCCTCATTTAGGAAGCAGAGATATTAGTACTATATGCTCATATGATTATTGTAAGGATTAAAAGAGAAAAGCTCAATGAAGTGTCTACCACTCCTATTAAGACAACAATGACCACTGCTACTATAATTAAAAGCATTATTGTTTTACCAATCAGACTGCCAATAATTAAAAAGTGTGATAATTCTCAGTGTTGGGGAAAGTGTGGGTAAACAATTCTTAAACATTGTTTTCAAATACTACTTGTTATAGCATTTTGGCATCTAACAACCATCTGAAGGCTTATATTTCTATGGCAGCAACTTCACTTTTAAGAAATTATCCTACAGATTTTTGTTGAATGAATAAATGAAACAATAAAACATATACAATGGAAAAGTAAAGATCCCATGCCTCTTACCCATCTGCTATCCTGATATTCAGGACTGTTTCTCAGAGGGAAAGATTAGGAAGTTATATTCTTTTAAAAAATCATGTACGTGTACTACTTATTATTTTAACAAGAACAGTGATTCTAAACTCATTTATATGACCAATAGAAATCCTGAAAAATGAGTTGGATGTTAGGTATAGCATGTCAGCAAAAGGGAAACTGAAGAAAAGAAATTTTCCTAGACCTAGCAGCCAATCTTTCTGCTATGGAATTAAGGACTCCCAGTGGGACCCGATTCCAATTTGCTTTGCTCCCTCACAGGAGGCATATTAATAAAAATTGAATGTAAGTTTCTGAAAGTAATTGCTATGCAGAAATGGAGGTGAAGCTAATTTTTTAAAATGTGGTTATGGATAATAATCTCTCCCCTTTTGGGTGATGTTCATAGGATGCAACTTTCCTTATGCCTTGCTTATGTAGAAACTAGCCTGTCCATACATCTGCGCTGTACTCTTTGTGTTTGACCACGTTAGTGGCAAAGGGGCAGATCCTAGAACATGATAGCTTTAAAGAAAGATTGCATATAAAGACCTTAACCCCATCCTGGCATGGGATAAGCATGAAGTACCTCTTAGTGACTAATATTCCATTGCTGTTGCTGCCCCTTTTTATCATGGCAGTGCTTGGGATGGTGACTTTGAACATTTGAGCATCACCAGCTTCATTGGTTTTGGCATTCGTTTTCTATTGCTGCTATAGCAAATTGATAATACTTTAATGTCTCGAAACAACTCCCTTGTATTGTCTCACAGTTTAGTAGGTCAAAAATATGGTGGACTTGACTGACTGTCCTTGTTCCAGAGCTGTCTGGGAGAACTTTCTGCTGTCTCTGGGCATGAATCCACTTCCAGTCTCACTCGGGTTCTTGGTCAGATTCAATTCCGTGTGTAAGACTGAGGGTCCATTTCCTTGCTTCATGTAGGCTGTGGTTTCTGCTTAGTTTTTAGGGAGCCTGCATTCCCTGACTGTGGCTCCTTTTATCTTCCAAGCAGGCAACAGTGAACTCTCATGCTTTGAATCTCATTTTCTCTTCTACAGCTCTCTGAAACTAGCCAAAGAAAGTTCTCTACTTCCAAATGCTCAAACTGCAAGAAAACCTCCCTACTTTAAGAACTTTAATCACATCTGCAAAGTCCCTTTGCCATGTTCACATATTCAGGATTAGGGCATTTTTTGGAGGAATATGCCATAATTTTTCTAAGGCCTTAATTAAAGTTGGGCAAGGTGAAGTAAGAAATAAGAGATTAGAATACAGATGCTATCTTTGTAAGATTTTATTTTTCTTTCAAGAAAGAAGTTAGATCTCATTTATCTTGTTTCAGAAGTACTATGGAAATGTGAATAACTTCATATTTATTCTGTAGGGTAAATATCAAGCTTTGATGTAAAAATTATCAGTATAATCTTGTTGACCTTGACATGAGTACATAATGTTATGAATATTAACATCATTTTGTCTAATTTTCATCACAAGTTGAAGCAAGAAAATATTTTATTTTGATGTACATTTTAAATATGTATTTTACTATTTAAATTTTAATTATAATTGTTTACTATAAACATCTTTGCTGATTTTTACTATGCTACTGCCAGCATTTGCCTCATCCTCCAATTGTCCCTGAGTTAATGGAACCAGAATTTGGGCATTAAGGAACTTCTGGATGTCCAGTGCCTGATGATGCTTGGTGACACAAATGTGAACTTCTATAATAAAGGAAAAAAGCTCATTTTCCCCAGATCTCTCAGGCACATCTATGGCCCGCCCAAATAGCTGAGTATGAGCTTGCAAAAGCTTAGATGAGGGAGCACTGCATTTTGCAGCAATTAATTTTGCAAAGGAAGCAGTCTGTTTAAAGATGCCTGCAGCACTCACTAAAATGGGGGTTGTTTTTCAAGGCTACCAGAGCTGCATTTGGCTAAGGCTGGCTCATCAACAAAACAACAATGCTAAAATATGGCCTCTTGGGTTTTGCAAAAGAAGGGACTAGAGGGGCAATGAATTATGCTCACCTGCTAGAACTGGGTGAAGGCTGTAATTGTTTAGCCCCCTAGCACAACCCTGCAAGGGTTAAAATGACAGAGATATTAGTTTGTGATGGCTAAAATTGTTGGTTTGAAGCTCTCGGCAATACGCAGAATGTTATTTACCGGACTTGGTCGATTTACTTCTTAATGCAATAATGACCTGTGAAATGAAACGTGAGCTAGACAATTGTTCCTCATTGTTTCCAGTAAAACATCCTTTCATACCCCATTAAACCACCATTAATTCCATATGAAAGAGAGTCACGCACAAGCACCCTATGGTCTCTTTCTTTCTTTCTTGGACTTTCTTGCCCCCATACTTTTATTTTTTCCTTCTTCTTTGTAGTTCTTCTTTTCTTTCCATTTTCCTCCTTATTCCAATGAAATATGAACATAATGGGGTACACGATGAATAATTCCTTTTAAGGAAACCCTGAGTCACATCTCTTCCAAAACAGGGGCAAGGTTTCAATTGCTGTGCATCCGCATGGCTCTTCATTTACCTTGGAACTGAAAATAGCAACAGAAACAGAAAAGTGTTTTGGAACAAGGAGCAACTGTTTAGTCCTACTTAAAAAAGATCCAGATGCCTATTCCAGATGATTGGGTGTGGTGAGCCGCTTCTGCCGTTTCTGCAGACTATGGTCGCCATTACAAGATGGCGCTGGCTTCGCTGTGGTCTGTGACAAACAACTCCTTATTTGGGAGAGTTGGCGCATGGTTTTTCACCACCCTATGAGAAAGCTCCACGTGGCAGCTTCGCATTGGGGCTTGAGATGCTTTATTAAGGCTGGGAGGGGCATCCGAGAGAGAGAAGAAGAAATATCAAGGGCCTGAATAAACTGCTGAAAGAAGATTCCTGAGTTGCGTCTTCCTTGCGGGCAAGGGGTCGCGACAATTGGGTGCACATCCTCCATGTTGGTGTGCTGACTAACCACTAGTGGGGAAGCCAGCCAGGTCATCTGACCCCTTCACCTGCCTGGGGAGGAGGCCCTATAGCAGAAGCACGAGTGGGTCACGAGAAGCCCAGCTATTTTATAGCAGCCTAACTCGTTTTCAAGTACTTCCTTTTATTTCTGGATCAACCTTAACTTTTCCATAAAGGGCCGAACCAAGAAGAGCCAAGCCACAGGGCATGCAAAGTGCTCCTGTAGTATTTCTTCTTTCTGACCTTCTTCTCCCTGCAGTAGCACACCTGGGGGTTATCTTCATTTTGTTCACTTCATGATGGGAATTTTTAGCTATATCCGGCTTGCTCTTTGTTATTAGCATGGTCCCTACAGCATTCTAATTTCTGTCCCTGTGGTTCCATTGCCTTCTCCTGTTTCTGTAATCAAAACTTCCTTAGCCTCTTTCTCATTGCGATGCTTATGGCTACATTTAGAACCCACCTGGATAATTTATCCAGTACATCCTCCCACCTTCAGATCCTTAACTTAACAAAATCTCTTTTGCCACAGAGGTAACATTCATAGGTACTGTGATTAGGAAATGGATATCTTAGTGCCATAATTCAGACTAAGATGCACAGTGATTCCAGGAAACCAAGATTAAACACACACAAACAAAACAAACATGTACACACACACACACACATAATCTGAAAAGTATCCTAAATCACTTGATTGCACACAAACATACAATCCATCAAAAATGTCATCTCACCTTTGATTGTTTTTAAATAACCATTCTTATTTTAACTTCCAGTTTGAGAGTTAAAAAATACATCATCACTCTTTGAAATTCTCAGTAATTAATTTCCCCATTTCTTTCAAAATTGTTCCACATAACCTGAATTGTGCTTCAATAGTCAATAGGTTTATAGGCATAAATTCTGACATTTATCTATCTATATGATACCTATCTGGTAATTAGAAAGGCCAGATTCTTTATATTCCACTTTCCAAACTGGGTCCTTCATGCTGGGGGATTAATGGTGCAAGAGGTGGAGCACTAGCAAAGGTTTTCTTTGCTTATGACATGGAGAGAAAGCTTTGTAGACCTACCATATGAACTCACTGAATTGTTTTAAAGTGGGGCTCATCACCTCACTCTTTGCTAGATGCTTCCTATAAAAAGTATATCCACATTTCTTATGCTACTGTTGATATTAAGGAGGTCTCAGGACAGGATGACCCCTTTAAGATCATGCAACCTATGGAACCAGACTTCTTATACTTGATCTAAACTGGAAGGCTGAGTGCAGTTCAGACCAGATTTTTAGTCCCTGTATTAGGATGCCTTTAATAAAAAGGTAATTAAAAAAGAAATCAGTAAAGTAATTAGTGAAGTAAATAAATGATTAATGGCTCATTTAAAATGACTGTCATTTTATTTCTTTTAAAGAAAAAGCAAATGAGTAACCCTTTACTCATCAGAGTAAGCCCATTCTTGTGGGGGTTTCATGTGGCAGGGGAGTTTGCAGAGGCTGCTTGTACTTCAGGGGACACACCGTATCCACCCAGGAGGAAGGAAATCTCCCTGCTGCACAACCTTGGAATTTACTGGTGATATCATTCATTCATGTTACATTTTCCTTAGAATGCTTAATAATAATAACACATGATGGTAACTCTCTCTGCCATCAGATTATAACCTCCTGGAGGGCAGGAAAGATTTATTAAGCTAATTTTATTTTAACTTAACCAACACATCTTGTTCTCTATTACCATCTAATAAAGGTCTTACCCAGTGCCTTTCACATGTTAGACACTGTGTTAGTGCTTTATTTATCTTTACAATAACTTAGGAAGTTATTGTATTATCTTTCATATTATTTCACCAGAGGGAAGAGGTACCACTGAGATATTCAGCAGGGGTTGGAAACTCTGGGATTGCAGCTACATTTTGAATATGAAGAAACTTAGCATCTCACTTGCTAAAGATTATATAGCAAGTGGTAAAACCAGGATTTTTGTCCAGGTCTTTCTGAATTTAGTGTTCAAGCTTTTATTGTAAGTACCTATGATAATTCCTGCATATAAGCTCTGTGGAGAACATATAAGTAAGATTCTATTTTAACTTTAAGATAACAATTTAGTAGGAGGGGTAACCCAAGTAGTTACTCCAATAACATCAATGTATGTATGCGTAAATATATATACCATATTCCAAGAGCATTTATTGGTATAGTTGGTAGGATTTTGGCAGAAAAAGAAAAGAGATTTTCATATTGAGTTTAGGCATAAATAAACAACTCAGTTTTACAAAACATGAGGCTTTTCCTTTGGATGCAGTATTGAAAACATGTTGAGCAGAAAGAGAGGGTGGAGCCATATTAATGGAGAGACTTTACTGTCCAACCAAAATACTAATAACACTTGTGTTTTTACTTCAGTAACCATTGAGAAGGCCTTGAAGATTTTGGAACAGAGGAGGAGCCTATAGGAAGCTAGGCTATAGAGCACAGCCTGTAGGAAGATTGATCAGGCATCAGGAAACAGAATGAAAAAATAGTTTGGAGCATGGACCAAGTAGAATGACTCATGAGGATACTGTCCCAATTGTTTAGATTTGGAGGAAATACATTGACTTGGAAGAGATTGATGGCAACTAGTATGGAAAGGATGGAATAGATCAAAGAAATAAGAGAGGAAATCAAAGTTTCCTTACTTCTGACTTTTGGGGACTGTGGAAAAGAATCAACAGTGTCTCTATTGTCCATAGACAGCCTATTTTGGAGGATAGAGGTTGCAAAAGCAGATATGGAGGGATGAGAAAGAAGAGTATGATTGCTTAAGCTTTGCTTTAAAGAGTTTGGAGTGCCCACCTTATGGAAGAGGAGCCAGTGAGATATTCATCAGGTGGTTGAAACCTCTGGGATTGGAGCTTGGTAAATAAATTGCAGCTAGAGTTAAAACTAAAATTTATCTGGAATAAAGTGGTAGCTGGAACAATACAGTAAGTGAGATTGGTAAAGAAAGGGGAAATAAAACTAATGGAATGAAGAACTTGGGAAATACATTTTAAGGCAGGAGAGCCTTTATTTGAAGGTGTTTGCAAGCAGATGAGCAACATATAACATTTTATTGTTTGTCACAGAGGCAAGAGGGCACAAAGGTATCACTATCCACTGGGGAACCAAAGCTCTCGCTGCATGTTTACCTGTTTAGTTCTAACCTGCTTTAAGGAAAATAATAACCCTCAATGAAGATGAATTGGGGGGCATTTAAAGAGAAGAGATGCTGGGTCAATCTTCTTCACTGAAGGAAGAAATAGGTGCAGATACACTGTGCTGTGAAGGATTGGTCCTTCTTGGCCTTGCTGACCCTCAAATACATTTCTTATCTGAAAATTTTCTCTTTTCTAGTCTAAAATGGCTATTGTTGCTTCCAGAGCTTTTCCTTTAGGAGGTTCAAGTTAAAATGTGCACACTTATTCACTTAGGAAATCATTGATTCAACAGATACTTATTGGACATTTCCTGTGTGCCAGGTACTAGTGTACAAAATGACACCTTGTTATAACATTCTATTAGAAGAAGTAAACCATAAGAGACAAAGCACACACACACACACACAAATGTATGATTGCAGCTATTATAAATGCTATAAAGAAGAAAAACGGGTGTGCCATAATTGCATCATAGTTAAGAATGCTGATGGTGGTGGACAGTGGAGGGTGGCTAGTGTTCATGGAAGTGCACACTGAGACCAACATGGAGTTGGAGATGGCCAGGTAATGTATGGAGGAAAAAGTCTTCTAAGCAATGAGAATTTTTTGAGAAAGCCCCAAGTGAGAAGAGCCTGAGCATTAAGAGGAGAGAAGGGTAAAGGACTGATGGAGAATGGAAAGCAGATGAGCAGCCTGCGACAAGAATGGGAACCTGGAGGGAAGTCAGGTCCTGAGGAGTCTTGAGGGACATATTTTAAAAAATGGAATTTTGTTCTGCTCTCAACAGAGGCTTATGTAATTTACTTGGCATTTTTAAAACTCGGGAAGGAAGAAGTTTGTGAAAGTAGATAAGAGAGGAATGAGTTATTAGTTTGATCTCAGTGATCCATAATGGCAATGTGAATTATTCCGGTGGCAGTGGAGACTTGATAACTTTCTGAAAATTATTGAAATCTTAGCATAATATAAAAATATAATTCATAGTAGAATAGATTAAGGATGTTTCATTAGCAATGCCCACCCCCCAACCATGCACTCCTGTGGAGGAGCTTTTCTAGTGTTAGAAATGCCAAATATATGTCATTCATGAGAATCATTGAAGTTGAAACATTCTTAAAATATACACAGTAAATTCTCTTTGAAGACCTCCTGTGTGTGTGTGTTTGTGTGTGTGTGTGTATTTGTGTCCTGGGGATTGAACTCAGGGGCTGTATCCCCAGCCCTATTTTGTATTTTATTTAGAAGCAGGGTCTCACTGAGTTGCTTAGTACCTTGCTTTTGCTGAGGCTGGCTTTGAACTCATGATCCTTCTGCCTCAGCCTCCTGAAAAGCTGGGATTATAGTCGTGCACAACTGCTCCTGATGAAGATTTTCTGTTTCTTTCACAAAAGAGTTATGGATACAAGCCATGTATACAGGAACTGGATTAGGCTCTGGGGATGCAAATATGAGAAAAGAATGATCTTGTTCTTGAAGAGCTGCAAGACTTGTTTCTTGATGTATGTGGCCAAAGTCACTACACCCGGCCAAAAACATAACTATGTTTTTACTAAAAGAAAGAATGCCATTTAAAAAATGTAATTTGTCCAATTAAAAGATTGGAAAAATGTTCTATTATTATATAAAGAAATATGATTATTTGTAAGGTAACTTACAACTTATAAAAACAGTAACTTTTTTTCATTTGGTTCTCATAAGAATTCTTTAGGTCAGTGGTTCTCAATGGAGTGGGAGAGTGATTAATGTTAACTTTGTCTCTGTGTGACAGTGGGAAATATTTGAAGATAGTTTTATCTGTCACAACTGCAGAGATTGCTCTGGGGACCCAACAGGTGGAGACCAGGGAGGCTACTAAGCATCCTACTATGTGTTACATAGCCCTCCTCAATAAAGGATTATCTAGCTCCAAATGTTAATAATTCTGAGATTGAAAATCCTTGTTCTAAATTCGATTTCCTTTTTTGATCTATAGGAAAAAATTGCCTAAAACATAATCTAACTCTTATTTTGGCATGTTCTGTATTACTGTGTGTTACCTGTTTCTGAAACTTTTAACATCTGACTGACACTGAAGTCCAATCTGTGTAAGTACTTAAATTGGCTGTTCTTTGCACATTTCTATGAAGCTGTCATGTCAGTATATTGGCATGTGGTCATTCTTGTTAGCTTAGAGTTTCATAAGCCTCTAAGGACTATGTACTGAATTAAGTAAGGTGGTGAAATGTTTGGAATGGCTTAAGTACACACAGTATAACTCCTGTACCATGTTACAAGTAGTTAAATGATAATTTCTCACAACATAAATAGGAAATAAACTGCAAACACATGATCATTGAATTTGTATTTGCTTTTGTCTTGATGCAGGGTGCTTGAATCTATCATTGTGTGGAACTGCATTATCAACTTTAAATGCCACTTCCATGCTTTTTTATTTGATTATGTCTCCATTTATAGTTGTTCTCATTTTATGTGAAAAAGCAGGAAATATCATAAATCACTTTCATTGAGACCATCTCTATTTATCTATAGATCAGATGGCAGATAATAAATGTTATTTAATGATTGTGACATAGTATGGCAGTATAATCTTTTCTCCGTGCTCAACTTCAGATCCCACCAGGAATAACCTTATTGCTTAAACTTCAAGTAGATAATCTGCAAGGGAATTTTTAATATTTCTATGTGTCCTCTAAAATTTTAACTCTTAGGAAACAGTGACTAGATCCACATTTATAGTCTGCGAACATCAGTAGTACTACTTGTGATTCAGTGGAAACACAAAGACAACATTTCCCTGGATTTTTCTTTCCAAGAGGAAGTAGTAGGTGTGGGTGAGATTCCTAGAGTAAACAGCATTCTGCACATTGTTGGGAGAATGTGGTGCACACCTTGGAAGAGTGGTTTAGAGAGGGAGCAGGGCTTGCTGGGAGGCCAAGTAAGCCTTGGTTCACTTGGCATGATTTGAAGGAAGCTGGAGAGTGGTTCCTTTCCCTCTTACAAGGTCTGTTCAACTTGCCTGCCCACTGGGCTTGAATTCCAGCATAAAAAGTGGATCCTTTGGGTATAGTAAAGATTTTTTGTGTGGCACAGGCCACTATTAAAATGTTAATGCCTGAGATGAAGCAGAAATTTTAACCATTAGAAAATAACTACTTAGCCAAGGTTTATTTAACCTAAGTTTTCTCTGCTGGGTCACCTTGTCAAGTGTAAGGCCCTTTGCATTGAGACACATGGTGGTACTTGAAGTGAGAATTAAAAAAAAAATAAAGTCTTTTTCTCTCAGTCTGGCTTTTGCCTACATGCTGGCCTTGTTTCTTGACAGAGCTCATCCCTCTGAACCCAGGCTACTTTCTTCTGCAATGGTGCTGTATGCTTTCATGACTGTGTCCGGCTTCTCTCTTCCCAGAATCTCCTTCCTTATCCTGCCTGTCAGGAGATCACTTACTCAAAATATTAATCAGGGCAAGGAAGTGAGTCACAACCATGAGAACCGTAAGCAACAGATCGATATTTGGCTTGTGCCTCTGGGAAGGACATTGCAAACTCTAACAGAATTGAAGAAGTAGAAGAACCAGGCCCTTGAGGACTAACAGGAACTGAGGCCAAGGACAAAATGCTGCTGACATCTCTCTTTCTCTTTTGTGCTTACCTCTGCTGCTCATGACACTTAGCCTCATTTTCTCCTGCGGTCCAAGAGCTTTTGTTATACACAATGGTGGTGAGGAAGAGGGGGAATAGACTCAGTTATCCCAGCTCAGTAAGCCCTGGTGAAAACACTTCTTTTTCAAGATTTGTATATCAGACCTGGGTTAATATGGATAATTCTTATTTGGCCACTAGCACTTCAGGATCAATCACTAGATCCAAAATAATGGAGGAATGGTATTGACAAGATTTCAGTTCTAGATCTCTGTGGGAGAGGTCAGGATCCATAACCAGGAAAGGGAGGAAGAGAAGACATGCAGAGCAGCCAGGCAGCAGCTTCACAGTCAGCCCCACTCAATACTCCATACCCAGCTGAGCAGGAGCTTTGTGCTGCTTTTCTTTTCTTTTCTTTTTATTTATATATGACAATGGAATACATTACAATTCTTATTACACTATAGAGCACAATTTCTCTGGTTGTTTACACAGTATATTCACACCAATTGTGTCTTCAGACCTGTATTTTGGATAATAATGACCATCACATTCCACCATCATTAATTACCCCATGCCCCCTCCCTTCCCCTACCACCCCTCCGCCCTATGTAGAGTTTATCTATTCCTCCCATGCTGCCCCTCCTTATCCCACTATGAATCCAGCCTCCTTATATCTAAGAAAACGTTTGGCATTTGGTTTTTTGGGATTGGCTAACTTTACTTAGCATTATCTTCTCTAACTCCATCCATTTACCTGCAAATGCCATGATTTTATTCTCTTTTATTGCTGAGTAATATTCCATTGTGTATATATGCCACACTTTTTAATCCATTCATCTATTGAAGGGCATCTAGTTTGGTTCCACAGTTTAGCTATTGTGAATTGTGCTATTATAAACATTGATGAAGCACTATGCAGATTTAATGCAATTCTGATCAAAATTCCAATGACATTCCTCATAGAAATAGAAAAAGCAATCATGAAATCCATTTGGAAAAATAAGAGACCCAGAATAGCTAAATCAATCCTTAGCAGGAAGAGTGAAGCAGGTGACATCACTATACCAGGACTTAAACTATACTATAAAACAAAAATATAATACAATAATAACAAAAACAGCATGGTATTGGCACCAAAACAGACTAGTAGACCAATGGTATTGAATAGAGGACACAGAGACTAACCCACAAAATTACAGTTATCTTATATTAGACAAAGGTGCCAAGAACATTCACTGGAAAAAATAGCCTCTTCAACAAATGGTGCTGGGAAAACTGGAAATCCATATGCAACAAAATGAAATTAAACCCTTGTCTCTCACCATACACAAAACTCAACTCAAAATGGATCAATGACTTAGGAATACAACCTAAGACCCTGCATCTAATAGAAGCAAAAGTAGGCCCTAATCTCCATCATGTGGGATTAGGCCCCAACTTCCTTAATAAGACTCCTGTGGCTCAAGAATTAAAATCAAGAATCAATAAATGGGATGAACTCAAACTAAAAAGTTTATTCTCAGCAAAAGAAACAATCTGTGAGGTGAATAGAGAGCCTACATCTTGGGAGCAAATCTTTACCCCTCACACATCAGATAGAGCACTAATCTCTAGAGTCTATAAAGAACTCAAAAAGCTAAACACCATAAATAAATAAATAAATAAATAAATAAATAAATAACCCAATCAATAAATGGGCCAAGGACTTGAAGAGACACTTCTCAGAAGATGACATATAATCAATCAACAAATACATGAAAAAATGTTTATCATCTCTAGCAATTAGAGAAATGCAAATCAAAACCACTCTAAGATTTTATCTCACTCCAGTGAGAATGACAGCTATTATGCATACAAACAACAATAAGTATTGGAAAGCATGTAGGGAAAAAGGCACACTCATACACTGCTGGTGGGACTGCAAATTGGTGCAGCCAATATGGAAAGCAGTATGGATATTTCTTGGAAAATTGGGAATGGAACCATCATTTGACCCACCTATCCCTCTTCTCAGTCTATACCCAAATGACTTAAAAACAGCATACTACAGGGACACAGCTACATCAATGTTTATAGCAGCACAATTCGCAATAGCTAAAGTGTGCTGCTTTTCTTAAGTTAATGTGAGAATAGGCTCTTCTACCTTGAACTTCTACCTCTGAATAAACTCAAATTATTGTATTATTTTTTGTACATTTGAACATATTTACATGATTCTTTCTGAAGTTGGTGATGGGTATTTTTATTGTTTCATTTTAGTTATACATGACAGTAGAATCCATTTTGACATAATTATAAAAGCATGGAATTCATCATGTTTTAATTCAATCCCTAGTACCTCTCATTCCCCTTCCTCCCCAATCCCCTGTTCCCTTTTCTCTATTGATCTTTCTTTCATTTACCCATAGTTATTTTTTTAAATTAGTTTCTTATGAATGTGCACAATGGTGAGATTCACTGTGGTATATTTATATATGTACATAGGAAAGTAATATTAGATTCATTTACTGTCTTTCCATATCCCATCCCGTCTCTCTTCCCTTCATTCCCTCTTTGTGTATTGGGTGTACCCTTTTCTCCAAGTCCTCACCAACATTTATTTTTACTTGCATTCTTGATAATTGTCATTCTGTTTGGAGACAGATGAAATCTCAGTGTAGTTTTATTTGCATTTCTCTAATTGCTAGAGATATTTAACATTTTTAAATATATTTGTTGACTCTTTCTTTCTTTCTTTCTTTCTTTCTTTCTTTCTTTCTTTCTTTCTTTCTTTCTTTCTTTCTTTCTTTCTGTCTGTCTTTGAGAAGTATCTGTTTAATGCCTTTGCCCATTTATTGATTGGGTAGTTTGTTTTTTGGGTGTTAAGTTTTTTGAGTTCTTTGTATATCCTGAATATTAATGCCCTATCTTTGGAGCAGGTGGCAAAGATATTCTCCCATGCTGTAGGCTCTGTCTTCACACTCTTGATTGTTTCCTTTGCTGGGAAGAAGCTTTATAATTTGATGCCATCCCATTTTATTGATTCCTGATTTAACTTCTTGTGCTTTAGGACTTTTGTAAGGAAGACAGTTCCTGAGTCAACCTGTTAGGAGTGTTGGACCTATATTTTCTTCTGGCAGGTGCAGGGTTTCTGTTCTAATTTCTAGGTCTTTGATCCACTTTGAGTTGAATTTTGTGCAGGATGTGAGATAGGAGTTAAATTCCACTTTGCTATACATGGATTTCCAGTTTTTCCAGCACCACTGCTTAAAAAGGCCATTTTTTTCTCAAATGTATAATTTTGCTACCTTTGTCTAGTATGAGATAACTGTATTTATTTGGTTTTGTCTCTGTGTCTTCTATTCTATTCCATTCATCTTTATGCCTGTTTTGGTTCCAATGCCATGCTATTTTTGTTACAATAGCTCTGTAGTATAATTTGGAGTGTGACATTGTGATGTGTCTTGCTTTGCTTTCTTGCTAAGGATTTCTGTGGCTATTCTGGATCTCTTTTTTTTCCAATGAATTTCATGACTGCCTTTTCTATTTCTATGAAGAATGTTGTTGGAATTTTGTGGAAATTGCATTGAATCTGTATAGTGCTTTTGGTAGACTGGCCATTTTGACAACATTAATTCTGTCTTTCCAAGAACATGGGAGATCTTTGCACTTGTTAAGTTTTCATTAATTTCTTTCTTTAGTGTTCTATAGTTTTAATTGTAGAGATCTTACATTCACCTCTTTGGTTGGTTAGATGGATTCCCAAGTTTTTCTTTTTTTCTTTTTTGAGGCTATGATGAATGGTATAGTTTTCCTAATTTCTCTTTCAGCTGATTCATCATTGGAGTGTAGGAACATGATTGATTTATGGGTGTTTATTTTGTATTCTACTACTTTATTGAGTTCATTTATGAGTTCTCAAAGTGTTCAGGTAGAATTTTTCTGGGTCTTCTAAATATAGGATCATGCCATTGGCAAACACAGATAATTTGATCTCTCTTCTCAGCTCCTCCATCTAGGTCAAGAGTGTGGCAGTGACTCATAGGAAGGATGTGGTCAAGCTACGTTAAAAGAAAACCATTTCAATCTCATACCTCTCTTTTGTTAGCATATCTGGGCAAAGCCTTATTCAGAGAACATTGTTTTAGTCTTCTGTTGGCCATATATATATATTTGTTTTTCAACAAATAACTTAAGACCAAAGTACCTATAAAAATAATCTGCATTCCAGCAAAAGCAGCTTTAGTAACTTTGCTCTCTTATTTTTAAAAACTTATTTGATTTTAAAGAATTCCACCTTTGTGCTATAAAGACAAGCATAATGAACATGTGCATACCCACCATCTACCTCTAGAAGTATAACTTTTCAAAGCTTATAAAGACAATTGAAGCCACTTTTGGACTTTCTGCTTCTAATTGGATTCTTTTCCCTATCCCTGTGGAATTTGGCATCTCTCATTCCCTTATATTTCTTCTGATTTTTCGTTAGGCATGGTTACAAGAGGAGAGAGAGAGAGAGAGAGAGAGAGAGAGAGAGAGAGAGAGAGAGAGAGAGAACGAATGAACCAGCATCTACTGTAGGTAGGCATGTACCCTATCAGCAGCATGATCTGAGGTCAAGTGACTCTATTAGGTGACACATTTCTCTCCATGTCCTCCTAGAGCTGGCACTGACTGGATTGCTATTGTTGAATAAATAACAAGATATCCTCGACAGGCAAAGTGGGATTGTTCTCAACAAAACCAAAACATAGCTCCCAATTTTGCTGAAGGAAATGGAAATCCTCCAGTGTATTTCTTTTGTGTCCTTCATCAAACCAGGTGTTTCTCAGCATCCTGTTAATAAAATTTAGCCTTTAATTTTAATTCTGAGCATTCTAGGCATCTGGGAGAAGATACATAATTGATAAATGAAAATCGTGATGATCTTTGAGAGCAGCTCAGTCTGAATTCCGGCTTTTTCTGTGTTAGTAAGAATTTCTTTCCCAGGTTCTTCCTGTCTTTCAGGAAGAAGCGCAGTGAGGTGGAAGGAGCTTTAGCATTCTTGACTCTCCCAGTCACCTTTGGCAAGTCATTTATGTTCTTTGAGCTCATTTCCCCATTCGTGCCATGGGCAGGCATGCTAATAATGGTTCTGCCTGCTCTTCAGGGTTGCTTTTAGAAAAATAAAAGACAATTTACATGGATTATAAAACTATAAAACCTAGAGGATATATAGCTTTGGTGAATGATATTCTGTGTTCCATCCTGTAATTAGGAATGATGGAAATGTTTACTGTAGTGGAGTGGGTTTTTTTTAGACTTGAGATTCAATCATAGAATTTTAATTAATCATTTCCACTTTATGTATGATATAAGCATTTAAAAATGGTCTTATATTCATGTGCTTTGACATATCCTTATCCAGAATCCAGATGTTAAAAATCTGCTTACTGATTATGTAACAAACTGGTAAATGTGAATCTTCCTCATCTATTATAACTTAGCAGAGACTCTAAGGTCTAATGACAAAATAACAGTCTAGAAAACATTTGCCTTCAAGGGAAGATTTTGGAGTGTTTGCCCTCTCTATGCAATGTTCTGCAATGATGAAAAATTTCTGTCTGTGCTGTCTAACATGGTAACTGACAGCCACATGTAGGAACTGAGCACTTATAACATCACTAATGAAACTGGGGAACTTCATTTTTTGCTTTATATTATTTTCAATAATTAAAATTTAAATCTACATAGCTACATGTAGTAAGTGGCTACTATGTTGGACAATGCACAGTAAGATCATCTCTTTGGGGCTTGTAAAGGAAGTGGCTGAAACCTAGTGTGATCTCTGTTTATCTGGCCCATCCTGTATCTCCAGTACACAGGAGGGGGTGAGAATTCATTGCCATGAGAGAAGACTGTGGGGAAGATCATTTGTAGACAGTTTCATTGTGTTATGCATTCTCCATCTCTTCTCACAGCAGGTGGAACATAGTGCTTGCCCTCATATTTCACACTAAATAACTTGGTCTTCAAGGCATCACTAGCAGAAATTTATAGATAGAGATTGTTGTCTAATACTCAGAAAACTCTACAACTAAGAGATTGGTTGAAGCAACTTATGCTGAAGAAAGCTCCATGTCCAGCTTGCTGAGCAAAAAGACACCTGGCCAACTAGACCAGATATGGGCCTGTTAGAGAAGTGCATTATGGATCATGTTGACAGGCACCCACCCAAGAGGATGAGGTCGCGTTAAGTGAGTTATAGACATCACACAAAAGGCTACCAGAGAAGTCTTAAAATGGCCAATTGGAACAGGCACTTCCCATGCCTGGTGGATAAGTGCAGATTCCAAGGTTAAATCTTTGTTGAACCAACAGAAGTTTCTGATTCCATAAAGGGTCCATCCAGGCAAATGTATTACCAACATTTTTAGTCAAGGATGATCTTTTTCACACTGTATTGCACTCCCTTCTCTCAACTCCAGGCTCCAAGCTCAAACCTAGAGAACCAGAGTCCTCAAAGTAAGTGGAGGAGGAGGAATAAAGGAAAATGGTGAAAAGTCAACCCAAATTCCCTCCTGTCCCTGTCACTGAGACGATCTCAGGCAGAGGAAAGTAAGAGGTTTTTGAAAGGATCTGAGATGATACTAGATTGGTTTGAGATTTTTCATATTTGAAAGTAATCAAAAAAATTGTATCCTCTTCCTAGAGTCTAATCCCAGGATCTGAGAAAAATCATAAGACAGCATGAGTTTAAATGATAATTGTTTAGAAATACTAAATCTCCTCCCTTGCACCTGCTGAGTCTGGCTCATTCAATAAACTGATGGAAATAATAAGGATAATTAATTGTGCATTATTAATGTAATGATAAATAGCTAACATTTGTAAAGTGTTTGCAAACTGCTAGTATTTGGGGGTTGTTGGCAGGGCTGGGAATTGAACTCAGAGCTTCTGCATGAGAGGAAAGTCCTCTGTCACTGAGCTATAAACTTAACCCCCTGCTAGGCTTTCTTCTAAGTCTTTTATCTGTTTTAACCCCTCAGCTGAATATTCATGTGGGATTTATTCCTGTACATCTGAGTTCAGATATGAGGACCATAGACTGTCTCAGTCAGGCTAGAAATTTCAGTCACACCTCTAAAAAGTGACTATCCTCTACTATTAGTATTTATCAAATACTTCACATGTACTATTTCATTCATTACTTTAACAGTACTATAAAATTAATATGCATTTTATCCATCATTTTGAGGAGTACATTGAGATTCAGAGAAGCAAAGCCAGTTTACCTAGTGCAAGGCCTGATCTGTCAGACCTCAGTGCTTTGGTCTTTGCCAAAAGACCAACTATATGGGCAGAAAAGGCTGATGATCACCTAGTTTTCTCTTCTTGAAAAGAAGTATGTGAATTATAAAGAATAAGAAGTGTTTTGCTCAAGCAAAATTAAAAATTTAATATATTCAAACACTGTAAACCACATGGAGTACTAAATAAGGAATAAGTAACAATAAATGGGTTTCTCCTCTTGACTTAATCTTGATAAATTCTTAACTTCAGTGGGGAGAAGAGTATTCAGAAAATGGCTCAAATTCATGGTCGATGTGAATTACGGCAAATACACTAAAAATAAAACCAAGGAGAACTGTTCATTTCTGACCCCCTCGAGTACTCCTGACTCTCTCAAATCTTCCTCTCCATTTTATTTCATTGTTGTTCTTGAAATGAATTTCAAAACCCAAGAGAGGAATAAGGCTCCTACCAAAAAGAAAAGGAAGAAGCTATGCTGTTACGGTTCAGTGTATTCTGAACTCTTGAAATTTGGGGACTATTTATACTTCAAGACAAATAGAGATCATGTTAACAATAGCAGATGTTTCAAGGAAGGATAGAGTTTATTATAGGCTCGTCTATGTGGGATCAGAAGCAATAGGCTCTTCCTGTGGAGGAAGTCGGTGGGCAGCTGCAACTTGGCTAGAGAGAGCTCATTATTGTATTATGGTCTAGGCTGAGAGCACAGTGTGGTGCCCATCTCTGTTGGTGAGATGCACGTGCAGCTTCACTACTCTGAGTACATTTTTCTTATTTGTCCCAGGCATTACTTCCAAATCTGAGTAGGTTACTCAAATGTGAGGAAAACATGTAACTATTTTGGAGGGCACAGAAGATGCCTCATATTTGCAAATATGATTGGAAGCATTTATCTTTCTCCCCCCATCTTCTAAATATTAGCATTTAATAAAATACACATTTCTTTCATTTATTTTGAACTCCCTCCAAAGCCAGCAAATACCAGAACCTCCAATGTTATGATAGGATAGGTTCTTTATTGGTTTGTTTTCTTTTCATTCTTTCTGTTTTTACTGTGATTCTTTTTCATTATAAATCCTTATGTTTCCAACTCAAGGAGCCTGACTAATCAGAAGGGCTTCCAGCAGAGGTAGACAAATATTCTCAACATGGTCCTGAGACCCTACAGATGCAGATAGCTCTGCTATTCACAGGAAATGAAGAAGTCAGGTCCATCCGAGACAGGGGATTTCCTCTTCAGATAAAGTTTGTTAGCTATTGAATATAGTTCTATAAAGCTGAGGGATAGAGACAAGATGATTTCAGATGGTGGAGGAAATGGCTTCTTCTTATCCTGGATGCCACCAAAAGCAGGGCCCAAGACCAAGCCATGCACATAGGTTATTGATTTGGGAAGAGGTCCCAGGGAATAGGAATGAGGGACAGCAGTAGTAAAACAAAGTGGAGGAAGCAACTCAGGATGCCTACAGGAAGCACTGACCTTGTGAGGTTTTTTGAAGACCCTTACAAAAGGTATTTAAAAACTGTTCATGGGCAAAGGGAGAAGACAGAGATTGATGTCTGTGATTGGCCAAAAATATCTTGGTTACACATGTATGAACACTAAGTGGTTCACCTAATGCAGTAGCATCAGAAAGGCCCCCTGGGCAGAAGGCAAGGCACAGTTAACCTTCTCTTCATGGAACTGGGAGCCACAGCAAACTGGAGTAAGAGATGGGACTGAGAGAAGCTGAAGTAGCATACAGGGAGTGGCTAGTGCAACCTCCAAAGGAAATGGGTATTATAATTCTTAGTCAACTTGGAAAGGTCGGACATAAGCCCCATCTGTATCACTTTTCAGCTATGCATTCCTGCTCAACTTGTTTGCCCCTAGCACTACTAGTTTTTTCATTTTAAAATTTCTGAATTGGTGGCACTTCCTTCATCTGATTGTTTGTAATGAGGAGAAGAGTTACATAAGGTTAGTGTCTGTCTATACATCATACATGGTCAGTTCTAACATTGTTATTGATAATATTAGATGTGTATTTGATGAGTTTGGACTAGACCTCAGACCAGTGATGGCAAGACATTTAGAAAAGAAATGAACGGGAAATTTTAAAATATTTTCTATTGGATAGGGAAGATTCACGTATGCCTAAAGTGGAAAATAGATTTCAGTATGATGAGCTGAAGCATAAAAATTCAAAATGATTTCTAAATCATTTTAAAAAGAAATAAAATATAAATATGATATTTGATTATTGTGTATTTAATATTGCTGAAGGAGCTTTACACACCGTAGCAACATTTACTTCCCTGGTCTTCCACATCTGTATTCACAAAAGAAGGGCATTGAGTCAGATGTGATTTCAGTTCCTAAATTCTGTATCCTCAAATGACTCATCATTCCCAAACACTGATTAGTCAGAACAGCCGATTCTCCATTTGGCATGACTGTGCATGGCACACACAAAAAAAGAACTTACCAAAAAGATATTCATTAATTGTAAAATATACTGACTATTCCAAACTCATGATAGATTGATTTCCAAGAATTTGGTTATTTTCCATGTGTTTTCACATAACGACCATGTTAAAAATAATAAGCTCATTTCCAGGTCAGTAAACAAAATGTATTTTAGTTTTTATGTTTCATAAATGCAGTATTTTATTGATAAGTTTTCTGGATTCTGAACACTACTTGTTATGATGATTCTTTTCCCAGCAGAAGAGTTCTGCCATTTTTATACAAAGGTCACTACCGTCTCTACATCAATGGTCTAGGAAATCCCTTCTTTCAGACAGCTGGGCCTATAACATTTTCTAAGTTTCTTAACTTGCTCCAAAGTAGGATACTTTTGAGAGGGAAAGAAGGAACTATTAATTATTTGGCTGGGACAACGTGCATAAGTAATTATCGTTTTGAAAAAATTAAGATAAATAATAGCCCTAGTCTTATACCCATGGAAGTGCTCTCAGGATCTATATGTGAACCCCAGCAATGTGAAAGACGTTATTTATTTTCATTTTCATTTTGGCTAATTAAAAAAAAATGTTTGCTGAGATTACCACGTACTACACACTTGGGATACAGTATGATAACGATGGATATGGATATGGTAACTCTAGAGGGTTTAGAATCCAGTGTGAAAGAGACGTTAAAAGAAGCTAATTGTAATATAAAGCATGGATGTGATAACTGGGAAATTCAAGAACATCAAGGGACACATAGTGGAGGAAACTAAGCTTACTTATATCTAAAGCAGGGTTAGGAAACTTTTCTAGAATGTGTCAAATAGTAAATATTTTAGTTTTTAAAGGCTACTGTTTGGGGCTTGAAGGGCTGTATATGAAATTCAATCTGCCTGGAGAATAGCACATAATATTGGGATAGGAATAATACGTTCTCAGAATATCTAATAATCCATGTTAAGCATTTTGACTTCATCTTAAGAGTGGTGATGATTTCACAGAGAATTTTACATGAAGAGATATTATGATCATTTCTACAGTTTAAAAATTATGTTCTGAATTTCCAGTTAAAGTAACTTGGATGGGGGCAAGAGAGGACACAGAAAATCCAGAAGGTAAGGAAGCAGGAGAAAATGAGGCAGCACAGATTGGAATGATAATATGAGAAATACACAGATTCAAATGGGATTTTTCTGGAGTGAAATTGGCTGGCCTTGTGACTGATTGGATTTAGGGGATCACAAAGACAGAGATGCAAGGACATCTCCCACGTTGCTCCTTTAATAGTGAGTGGTTGGTGGTGCCGTGTGCGGAAGAGAACAGGTTTGGAGAAGAATTCAGTTTTACATTGAATATGCTGTACATTCAAGCAATGTAGAAGGAGTCAGATATACAGCTGTGTACATAGTTTACATGAGAAATAGAGGATTTGAGAATCCTTCAATGGATGGCAGCCAAGACCAAGAGACAGAAGGAAATTGTCTATAGAATGAGAAGAATCCCTGCCTCATGCTGAAGCAATGGCTAGGCAAGGAGGATCTTACAATGCATATTCACAAGGAGTATATAGATGTGAAGGAGGAATTCAGGGCAATTGTAAGGTCACTAAATTCCTGAACTGAAAACATTTCAAGGTGGGTTAGATAATAGTGTCAAGGACTGCAACTAGGGAAACACAGTAAGCTTTGATCACCAAAGAGATCACTGGATCCAGTAACAGACCTCACTGGTGATCTTGATATAAGCAGGTTCAGAGAGATCTTAAGACTGGAAGTCAAACAGGAATGGGTTGGGGAATAGGAGTATGCAGATATGCTGAAAGTAAAGCCTTTTGTTAGGAAGTCTAGCAAGTACAGAATGTTTGGAATTAAGGGAGACAGGATAGTAGCTGGGGTTAATGGGAAGGGGGAAAATATTTGTTAAGACTGGGGAGATCTTGGATATACTTTAAAGCTCACAAGGACATGTAAGTAGACATAAAGAGCAAGATTGCTTGAGAAATTGGGAGGATGTGGGACTCAGAGTACATACAAGTCTGCTGAGGAGGGCGACCAGGGTTGCTATCCAGCCTGTGCTCTGCTCACTAAGGATTGCTTCCTGGCATGACTGCATTATACTGGAGATTCCTTGTTCTCTTTTGCAGACTGTTATCCTTTGGACTAGAAGAGATCTTAAATAGAAATAGAAACATCTTAAATGAGGCAAAAGAAAGAAGAAAGAATGAGCAAAATGTGGGTCGTTGTTTTTTTTTTTTTTTCAAATGTCATTTTCAGTTTCAACATTCTTCATTAGGGTGAGTTTCAAACTTTTTGATGGGACAATCATCCTCTTTCTCTTAATGTCAAAAAAACTAATCAGAGTATCACAGTGACGATTGTTACTTATTATTGATATTGGAAATATGCATTTTGACAATAGATACCTATATATTCAACAATTCTTTTAATTTAACATGTTTTAGTAATTGCCATGAAAATAAAAGTTGGAATCTATGTGTTAAAATACTATATTTTCCATTCTTTATGATGCTTCATTACTACATGAATTCTCTAGTACTTTGTAATAATTTTAAAGGTTCAACTTATAGCATCTCCATCATTGTTCAAACCCAAAAGTTAGGGTCTGGGCTCAAATGCTATTTTAGACAAAGGCAGAATAACATACACATATAAAACAAATTGTTCGTCCTTGGCTATCCAAAGCATTGAAGTAAACTTCATTCATATTTTAGAGAAGAATCACACTTTCTTAGACGTTTCATAATAAAGAGTTTTACCTGGGATTGGACTACGGGAAAAAGGAAGGAGTGGACAGACAAGGAAGTGAGACACAAACCGTCAGTGATTAAGTAAATAGAATTTTTTTTTCTTGTGTCTATTGGCTCCTCTTCCACCTTCTCTTTGTCTCATTTGTCCTTTTTCTCTCCCTTACTTACTATTTATGATACCAGTGTCCTACTATGGACTGATTCTGAAGTGGAGGTAAGAATTAGAAGTGGTGTCTGTAAAGTTGTCCTTTACAGGAATGGGAAAGTATGTTCAACTTTAAGTAGAAATGAAAAGCACCTTATCAAAGGTGCAGTATCTCTCAGACAGATTGAAGCATTACTTCTAGTTGTTCACATGCACAAAGAGGCACATATCTATGGGGTATCTATAAAATGTGACTGATCTGCCTCCACTCTATGTAGACCTATGAGGACAAGAAAAAGAATTGAGATGAGATAGTAGCAAACACTACAAACACAGGCATCAGGGGTTTGTTTCAATTGATGAAGAAATTTCCAGAGAGGAAAGTCACCTAGGAATCACTGTGAGACTTAGATTTTCCCACTTCCTTCCTTCTGTTATTGTAAATTGTAGGGGGAAATTACAATTGATTCCCATAAGTTTAGCCCTGGGGCATTTAACATTTGTAACTGCCTCCTGTATCACCTTAATAGATTTAATTTTGATCCATGTTGGTATTAAATTTAAGTTGAATTTTTTATTCTTAGAAATTGATACTCTGTGTATGATGCCCCTCTGTGTATAAGGCATAAATGATAACTTCAGCTAGTCAAAGCCAGTAACTAATCAGAACTCTTATTTTCTGACCATATCTACACACATCATTTTTTAATTATCAGTAATGATTGAATTCAGGGCCAGCTCAGGAAAAACCATGAATCAGGTAAAAAAAAAAAAAAAAAAAAAAAATTTTTTTTTTTTTTTTTTGCATTTGCCTTCTCACTTTCTGTTTCTTCTTCAAGCATCAGTCCTGGCCTCATTTCCAGTTGTTACTTGGATATTTGCACTTTAATAGAAAACTGCTGCCAGTAAAAAGCCTTTAAGGCCCAACTAAATGAGTGGACTTTTAGATGGAAATGGGACCCTATGGGAGAGACATTTCCTAGAGAAGGGCAGCCTTCCATTTGTGCTGCTGGCTTTGCAGGTGTATCACATCGGGTTCTGAGGAGTTGCTCCAAGACAGGGTTTCTACTTGTGTCTCAAAACTATTTTTGTGAGTCTTTGACCCGACATCCCTTGGGGCTAGTGTCATATCCTTCATCTCTTCATAGGCAAAATTTTCAAAGAGCAATCTGCCTTCGTAGACTTCCTTACTTCCCGGTCTCTTACCACTGCACTGTGGTCCCTTCCCCATTTTTTTTTTTTTTATGATATTGCACTGTGAAATATTAGCTACTGCCAAATCGACTAGATTATTTTGCCCTTATTTATGTGAACTTCAGGGAATTTGACACTGAATCCACCCCCTTCTTCTTAAAATTCTACCTTCCTTTAATTTCTAAGGCAGTGCACTCCCCTGTTGCTTCTTCCCATCACTACCAGGATAACTGAAAAGTGGCCTGAGCTGGGGACATGTCCATCAGCAGCCCTCATGTCCTTTGCTATGGACAATGGAGTTTTCTCAATTCTTATATCAAGTACTAAGCACATGAATCTCCAAATGTTCCTTTGACCTGATCATATTTCTCTTTTAAAAGAGAAAGTTGGGAGCCAAAATTGTCCCAGCCATTCCTTCTTTCTCATATTCTCCACCTGAATCCTCTTACACTGTTATCTTCAATGTTAATGTTCTCTAAGTTCTTGTCGTTAATATCTTTTCTTTCTCCTCTTTCCTCTCTGAATCACATCAATGCCCTGGCCTTTGACTCCCAGATCTTTGCTGAGGACTCTCAACTCTCTACTCTACCCTGACTCCCACTCCCAGCCTCAGGCCGAAATATCAATTATCTATCCAACATCTCCATTCTGGTTGTTTCAGATTGCCTTGTCCTCAACACTCCACTCTTGACTCAGTCTTCCAAATCAGCAGTCACTAATTTGGATGTGGCCTTTCTCTCTGATTACTGCTTCCCTCCAGTGTTGGCATGGCTGGCGTGACAGTGTGACAAACAATCCTTTGAGAACATATCAGGTTCAAATGAAGGTCATTACTGAAGTGATGTGAACAGCCTGCATTGCCTCAGAAACTGCAGAGCATCTTGACTTTGTATGTGTGTTTATTGTCATCTGAGGTTTCCAGAAACTAACACAAAAAGGGTAGACATCCGCATCCTTTTGGTATGGAACAGGGAGATGCTGAAGTTATTATCTGATTCATATCTGAAGAAAAATGGGTCCAAGTTTCTTTGTAGTTCATCAGTCAGACATGCTGCTCTATTTTAGGTCATAGTTCACCACAGAGCAGCTTTGGAGGGAGGAAACTGAGAGTTTGGTTTCTTTTTAAATTTATGTAAAAAGGTATGGTTTTAATTCTTGAAATTACTAGGAGAAAGTCCTGCTTTAACTGGGGCCCTCAGAATCTTAATTGTTAGGAGAAAAGAAACTGTATTGTGATAGTTGTAGTAGAAACATAAAATATATCTTAACTATGTCCTCATTGTTCCTTCTGATTTAGTCAAAATCACCTGGAGTACCCTGGGATTCCCAGTGCTATACATCTGTATAATGAAAATGGATCAGAACAGTCATGCAGTAGCAATGCAGCCATTCTTAATCAATTAAGTATTCTAAGAACCAGGGAAGAATTAGATATCTGAAGAAAAACCTTCAACAGTGTTTACAGAAGACCTCCATCTATGAACAATAGCACTTTATACAAATGTTTATGGAGCACCATGTATATACATTAATCATATCACATATTACATGCAATTATTGTGCTTTGTCTTTCTTTCTTCTTTGGGATTTTAGCAATTTGAGTGCAGGGAGCTATTTGTCTTGGTGCCTTCTTTATCCAGGACAGATTTAAGGAAAATTCAATGCCAATTAGTTGAAGTCAAGTACAAGCAAAGAAAAAAAAAAAAAGAAAGAAAGATGGATTTTTGCTAGTTTTGAGTCCCAGAGAAAATGTGGTACATTTGAATTCTTTATTTTTTATTGAGTTTTATATGAAAAATGTAGAACAGTTCTGCTAATTACATTGAAATATGATAAATCTGATATAAGTTTTGAATTCCATAAACAACAAATGGTGGAAATTTGTTTTTTTCTTTTCTTATTATACATGTATGTGTATATATTATTATTAGTTTTGCCTCTTGACCCACAAAACCTAAAATACCATCTGGTCACTTAGAGGAAAATTTTGTTTGATTCTTACTCTATGAAATACTCAGATGAATTCCTATTAATTTGAAGAACTAATTAGTTTCAAAAAATTTCCCTAATGCAATATTTTAACACTAGCCTAGATTTTAAAATCATAAATTTTATGTCACACTTGTATCTATGTCTGATCCTTCCGTTTTTTGTTTATTTGTTTCTTTTTGGTCCTACGGATTGAACTCAGTATCTTGCCTGTGCTAGGCAAGCACTCTGCGCCTGAGCCACATCCTCAGTCCATTTTATTTCATTTTGAAACTATCTCCCTCTAAATTGTCCAAGCTGACTTTGAATCTACAACCCTTCTGTCTCAGCCCACACATGCCTGGGATCACAGGTGGCAACCCCATGCATGGCTGGTCTAACCCTTCTTATATGTCTCATTTTTCTTAGCAAGGGATGGAATCATTATAGATCCTTAGTGAAAACTGGCAAGTTTGTATATTTCTTTAGCTGAGTAGTCTTAGGAAAAGACTGTACCGTATCCCACTAGAATTTATATTAGTGGAATCTTCAAAAAGTAATATAAACAAAAGTATTTAAAATGAGGATCATTTTAAATGACTTGGTTGGACTATAAGAAACATATCCAGAAATAAATGGTGAAAATTTCAGAAAGATTTAAATCTCTGCCTAGCATTAGAAGTTGGTGAAATCTGGTCTAGGGTATCTGTCGCTCAGTGGTAGAGTACTTGCCAAGCATGTGCAAGACCCTAAATTCAATCCCCAGCACCACAAAAACAAACAAATGAACAAAATGAAAAAAGAAGTTGGTGAAATCTATGACTGACTGACAGGCAGTGAATTCAGCTTGTGAGATTTCTTTGGATTAATATCTCAGGACAAATAAGCTAATTTTTGCTTAATTCTAGTTTAATAATTTAAAATACAGCATTACCAGTAATACTAACTATAAAAAAATTTAGTTAACTATATAGCAAAGGAAATTTCATTGTGTGAAATATAACAGAGAGTTAAAGTCTTGGGTATTTAAGACTAGTGTCTTAATGAAACGTTTTTTCCTTTTGGTTACAGGGAAGTCCATACTAATCTCACTTGTTTAAGAGAACATGCATTTTCGGCTGCCTGGATGAGGCAAGTTGTGTTGTAAATCTTGCCTAAATTTAGCTTGAGTAAACCAGTCAAGAATTTAACCTCTGTTTGACAAACTAATTGGCTGGAAGTTTAAAACCATCAGTTATGTAATAAAACTATATGCAATCAATTAGGGTGAACTGATTATGTTCAGGCTGCTTCATTTCTGAAGAAGCTTGTTAGCAGTTGAATTCTTGAGTTACTTGCTTAACTCCCAGAAACTGACTCAGCCTTTTGTATAAGCATGAGGTTCTCAATTTCTTGAAAATTTCACAGGGTTTTCAGGTAATGGGCTGCATTTTACCACAGGTAGCAATGCTAAGTGCACAGGGATAGAAGGATGCTGGCCTACTATCCCTTCCTTAGTGTATCTCAAATGAGCTATTCATATCAGATTTCCCCTTTGAGTGACATAGATGAGGAATGGGTGCAGTGGATTGGGATCCTGAGATGGGGACAAATCCAGTTTTTTACAGTCTCTTGCTTGCTACTGGGTAGCTGCAGACAGGCTTTAGGGGCAGTAAGCCATCCATCCCAAGGAATTACAGCAGAAGAACCCTGGTATGGCCCTATATGGAGCTGGAAAGCTAGAAATCTGAACAAGAGTGAGTTTTCAGAGAAAAGAAAGCAGAGCAGAGATGGAATGTGGTGACACTTCTCAGGCAAAAAGGGGAATTGAGTCTTCACCATTGATGACATTCGAGAGCTCTCTCTATTCATCTACATTTTTGATGTTTTTCTTCTGTCTGCATTCTGGAACTACTTTTTCTAGAATCTTGGAAGTGACGGTTTTTATTCAGTTACTAAAATTTACATATTTTACTTCATTTCTAATTTGTTCTAACTTCTCAGAAACATCTGATAATTCCATCATTTTCTATGAAATCAGACTTAAAATACCGTTGATATTTTATGATATTTTATTTATGTTCTCAATGAATGAGTACCTGGAATTGATCAAACCAATGCTAAATTCTCTTGGAAATAGTTCCAGGTAATATATTATAGGCCTATCCTTAGAATGAATAAATTCTCATGTAATTGATCACTGTTATCTGAAAAACACCACCCACCCACCCACACAGATACACACCATGCCTCATGAGGACAAAGGCCTGTTGTGTCCTATTCACTATTATTCTCAGAATAATAGTATAATAACACTCTCCAGGTATTTGTTGAGTTAACGAATGTGTTATGGACAGTCTCTAAAACATGGAGCACACTTTTATGGTAAAATATTATTTTAAAAATATTAACCACACAGCTCATGCCCATTACAACTCCTTTTAACAAATTATATAATAGAATTGTAGAGGATCTTTTAAAACTGTATTAATACTTTATTGTTTCATATTTTTAATATCAAAATATATTCCATAAAACACCTTATTGGAAAATAAAATAATGCTATTTTCCAGTTGGATTGCTAGCTGCTTTATAATAACTGTGTCCTAGCCTATCTTACTGATGTGGACAGACATCTGTTTTAATCAAGTCATTCTAGTGTTCTTAGATTACAATTCTTGGTCTAGAATACCAAGTGCTGGTGAAGGAGTGGAACTTTTACATGTTATTGACAGGAGTGCAAAATTGTGTATCTATTCTAGAAAGGGGTTTTCAAAGTCTCTTATGAAGTTATACATATATATTTAACCTAAGCCCAAGAAATCCCACTCCAGGTCATTTAAACAAGAAAAATGGAAAGTCATGTTCAAGGAGAAGCCTGTAGATGAATATCTACAGCTGTTTCATTTTGTGACAGTCAAAAATAGAATCAAACGGAGTATCCTTCATCTAATATTGACTATGTTTTTACATTTCACTAGTGTTCAGAAGCAAAAAGGAACAAGTTCTTGATATATTCACAAAATTGGACTATTCTCAAAGACAGGCAAAGTCAGAGAGTACATTATACCAAAGGCTACACATTGGTATAATTCCAGTTACATAACATTCTGGAAAAGGGAAAGCTATAGCAATAGTAAATCGATGTGTGGTTGCCAGAGGTTATGGCATGATGGAGCTATCACCATGTTTCACTGCATAATCATCACCCCTGTATGTTCATGAATATTCTGTGCATCCTAATCTTGCACCAAAGATAGTTTAGTAATAAATGATTTTTAAGTAATACCAGCACTTTAGAAAAGAAGTTTCATATAATGGTTGCACCCTACTCTTTGAAAAAAAAAATGGCGTAAAATCTATGACAATTTTGCAGTGCAATATAGTACGATAAGGGGTGATGCAAAGGAATTTTGGGAGATGAGGGAATTGTTTTTTATCCTGATTGGGGGTGTGGTTCCATGAACTCCATAGAACTGTACACTAAAAGAAAAACCCTACCATATGACACTTAAAAATAAAAAAAATCTCTCGGCTTATGAGCATTCAGTAAGTCTTCATATAAGACTTACTTACAGTCAAGTGTACCTTCTTTGGCACAGAATAACTGGAGACCATGTGTTTTAGAAACCATGCACAGTTTTCTGAGAAGTGGAAAAGTGGAAAATGTCAGAAATATTATAATTTAAAAAAATAAAATAAAATGGTTATGATCAAAAAGAAAACTAATTCAAAAAGTAGAGTTGTGGGATCGTGTTTGAACTTGTCACTTTATTGTTCAGTTATGTGGATTTCTCCCCCTGGTACTTACTCTGGCATTAATTAATATAATAGCATTTGAAAGAAAGATTAGAAATGTGTTATCTTAGAAATAGACTTGCTCTAAGGGACATACATATTGATATACCAGGAAAACTTGGGCAATTTTCTCACTGCTGAGATTTTTTTTTCACCCACTCTGGAGTCCAATGGAAACCACATATTTATTAAATGATTGATGCTTGTGCTCCTTAGGAACCATGGGAATTACCATCCTAGATCAGATCATTAGTCTGCCTAGTCTAACATCTTGCTTCTGGCTTAGGTAATTATCTGATGCTTTTGAGGGACATTTAACTCTTCCTTGTAAAGTATTTGACCACTGTTTCACATAGTGTTGATTTTCATTGTTGAGGTATAGGTGAGAAGTCTGGGCAGAAGATAAATAATACAGCTCAACTAATTTTTTTTTTATATTTTTAAAATATATTTTTGTTTTTACCATTTGATGAGATTGATTAGCTCACATATGAGAAGGAATGTTGTGATACACTTGATTTAATTCTCAAAGATGTAATTTTTATACTCTACAATGAGGCTACAAGATAAAAATTCCATTGAGGCTAATAATTTTTACACTTCTAGAAGTTTTTTGCATTTAGTTTAAAAGAAAAAGAAATTTTCTTCATATTTGTAATGTAGTTATACGGCGCTGTTCAGTGTTCTCAGAGTTAATTTTTTTCTAAATAATTGATAATTGCTAAATCTTTATAAAGTTCTTCTGTACTATTCTAATATATTGCTTTGATTTCTAAGAATGTAACAATTTAATTGGCTAAGATGATAGGATCCTTCTGCTTTCCTGTTTCCTAGGTAGATGTGGTATAAGCATTATTTTAGGGTCACAGTAACTTATTTAGCAGTTTTAAAATCTTAATGGGGAGATTTTGTATAATCAGAAAAAAACCTGGTAAGAGACAAACCATTTTGCAAATCACCAGAATCGGAATTTAGGCAGCCTGCTAAATGAGAATATTTGAAGTAGTTGTTATTGTTTATAAGCAGAGTTCTAGTTGAAGTTTCAAATTGGTAAAAGGCAACCAAGAGCCTTAGGTTTACAGGCATGTGAAGAATCCTTCTACAGCACTGACTTCTCAACTAGGATAACTTTGCCCTTCAAAGGGCGCATTGGGCAATGCCTGGAGACATTTGTGGTTGCCATAACTGGGCTAGATGTGTTTACTGACATTTGGTATATAGAGGCTGGAGATGGGCCAAATGTCCTGTAATGCACTGGGCAGCTCACTGCAGCAAAGTGTGACCCGGATCAGTATGTCAAAAGTGCTGAGTTGGGGATGCTCTAAAGTGGAAAGAGTATTTCAGCACTGAGCACAGCTCCTTAATAAACATGTTAAGTGCAGATTATATATTGACAAGATTTTCACAAGCAACTTCTCAGTACAGACTCAGGGCATACAGGGAAAGTATTCATTATTGTAATCAAGCAAATTGCAAAGAAATGTTAATTAACAACAAATTTCATGATATTTTTTTACAATTATTGCACAGCGTGTTTGATTAGGCACACATGCAAAGCAACTCATTAAAAGGACTATTCCTAGTATAACTTTTAACCTGAAACTGAACATTGTTTTCCTCTCTTCTCTAGAGTTAATTTTCAAGGCTTGTTCATTAGGTTTTGCTCATCTCCCACTGTGGATAATATGAAGTTTCTGGAGCTCATGCTTACTAGCAGGGCTCTCTTGCTCCCCCTCACAGTTCTCCAGGGCTATGTGGGACTCTTATGTTTCACCACCTGTTTTCTAGTTCACAGATCCTCCCTTTTGCTGCTCTATGACTAAATGTGAAGGGGTTGGGAACATTCAATCCAGACATTTTGTCACTCTCCCTCTGACTTCTGAGTCTTTAAACTTATTATATTGAAATAGGAAATAGCAAGATAGGAGCTCTGGACAAGGAGAATGTTATAACATGAGATGTCCCAGAAACAGTACAGAGGAGAAAGGTTCAAGTATCTCAGACCCTGGTTTGGGAGTAAAAAGAGTCACTTTCTGGACATTCAGACAGATTTTTTTTAACTGGGTGGTGTTCATGATGGCTGCCATGAATCTTGCTTTTACTGTTCTGAAAAGTCATCTTCCGGAATCTTCTGCCCTATTTCCTTCTCTTTAGGAGATCAATAATGCATCTGATGTCCACAGACCAGCTACCATTTTCCAGTGACTTTGTGTCTACCCATTGCTGCCAAATGCTTAAAGCAGAGCTGGCTTCAAACTAGCATTTTAAGTGTGACGGGTTAATAGAGACGGGGAATACTCCTTTCTACAAATCACAGCATGGCTTGAAACTTGGTGTTTATAATTCCTTTTAAATCCACAACCAGATAATTTTTTAAAGTTCAAACTTATAAAGGCAAACTGGGACTGCTAGCTTATTAAACATATTTTCATTGAAATTCAAATAAGGAGAGCAGATTCTTTCTTCAAAGGAAGAGAGGGTAGTTTTGTTGTTGTTGTTTTAGCCCTAAAATGGGAGACGTTTCTTCAGGAACCAAAAAGATCATCAAAGGAAACTGTTTCTACTTCAAATTTTTTCTTTGGGCTTTTGCTGTCTTTCTTCTGCTCTCACATCCAGATGTACGACAGATATAAGGAAATAAGGCAAGAAAGTGATTAAGATTTCCATTCTAGAGTTCATATTGCATCAAGAATTTTATCCATCTTATAGCCTTTGCAAAACCAAGAAATTTGTAATTGATGCGCTTTCCATGCTTCCTAAACATATTCACATACACCCACATTGCTATTATTTTAAACCAATGATAGGGGACAGCCATCAGTTTTGATTTTCAAAACCTTTGAAGAGAATGTTCTCAGGATGTCAAGAGTGTCAGTCTCTGAGACTCTGGTGAATGCAGCATTGCTTCAAGCTGAATAACTGTAGACATGCATCCTAAGCACAGGTTGGATATACAGAGGTTATGTCTTGAATACCACCAATATAATAGACCTCTGGACTTCAAGGTTTCTGCTCTTTTTCTTCCTTGTCTCCTTTTTTCTTTCTCTTCTTCCTATCCTCCATTTTCATTGGACAAAGTGGTCTCCATGTTTTAGAAATAACAGGATTAAGTACTATGGTGAGGGGCCATAGGGTTGAGATTGAGGTTGCATTATAAAGACAAGTTAAAAGCTTTAATTTATACTTGAGAATAACAAGATATGAAAGGATTTTGTTAAAATCCTTTGTTCATTAGATAATGTTTATTTAACAAGATGAGTGTTTTCAATGAGATTAAACTGTGGGTTTTATTGAAAAGACTCTAAGAAGTAAGGTCTCTGTTCTTTAAATCCCACTGATTTAAAGAAATATTACTAAATACTTTCTAAGTCCATTTTTATTCAGCTTCGTCTACTTGCCATTGGTTATAATAGACTTAGAACTTTAAAACGTGTTTTTTATTCTTCATTTTCTGTTTTAAAATTTGGGCTAGCTTGTTTTCTTTGAGCTTGTTGTTATTCAAAGTTTCCAGCAGAATTCCAATCCTCCCTAGTCAGTGCTTTTAGAAGAAGCCAAGGTATCATGGCCAGTGACAAAGCTGTGAGTGAGGACATCTCTTCAGTGACAGAAGGGACGTGCATTACCTTCTATGGGTCAGAAGTGCTGTGACTGTACACCTGCTCCACCCAGAATAGTCCAGGACTATTCATGCTGTCCCAACATGATGGCAACAACACTCATGTCCCCAAGTGTCTAGGTTAACCAATAAATTATAAGATCACTCTAGACTTAGAAGGCCATAAAGAGAAAGTGTCAATGATCTCTAGTGTCTCAAGTGGTTTTGTTTTGTTTGGTTTTTCTTTTTTTTCTTGTAAGTAGATGGTGTGGTGGTTTATGAATAAGAAAATTAGATGAGAAATAAAGTGGAGATAATCCTCAATTTTTAATGGTTTCACTTATAATTTTTCAACTTTTTGTTAGTGTAAAATCCATATGCATTCCATAGGATCTGCACTTTGAATTTTGATATTTTCCCAGGCTAGTGATGTGCAATAGGATACTCTCTTGTGAGGCTAAGTAGCCACAGGGAGCCACAGCTTCCAGTCAGGAGCGGAAAGGATCAGTGCTCTACAGCATGCTGTGTTGCTAAACTGTGCTGTTCAGTAGGTTAGGCATATTAAATGCATTTTTGACTTGGGATATTTTTAAGTTACAATAGGTTTATAAGGACATAACTCCATCATAAGTCAAGAGAATCTGTATTTTTTGTATCATCAAAGCAGTTGTATGTATGTGTGTATGAGTGTGTAATTATGTGATTGTCTACAGAATTCTTAAACTTCCGAAGGAAAAGGATTAGATGCACAGCTTTGTCCAGTGTGGGGGATTTTCAATGGAGACATGGTCAAGGACAAGGTGAGAGGTTGGTAAGGCTGTAAATACTGATGGCAAAGGCCATGAAGAGGGAAGTAAACATCAGGTAAGACATAGAAAAGAGCAGGGAGAGGCCTGGAGAATGGAGATCAAAGTCAATGAGTTCAAGGAATGTGTCCAATAAGAGTATAAACACAGAGACACAAAAAACAAGAGGTTTGTTTGATGAGACAGATTTTACTTAGGATGTTGGAGATGGAGTGATCCTGAGAAATGAAAATGTCAGGGTAGCCAGGTGTGGTGGCCCATTCCTATAATCCCAGCAGCTCCGGAGATTGAGACAGGAGGATTGTGAGTTCAAAGCCAGCTTCAACAATTTAGTGAGGCCCTAAGCTACTCAGTGAGACCCTGTATCAAAATGAAATATAAAGTAGGGCTGGGGATGTGGCTCAATGGTTGAGTGCCCTTAAATTTAATCCCTGGTACCCCCACTCTCCCAGAAAAGAAAGAAAATGCCAGGGTATGGCCATAAGAATGGGTACTAGCTTGGTGATCACTTAAAGGTAAAATCCTTTTAGTGGTGATTTTAGTAAAATCCTTTTTTAGTGGTGAGAGTTGCAAGGAACCTCAATAATAACTTATTTAATCTTATTTTTAAAATGGTGGGTGTGGCACTCCAAGAGCTAAGGCAACTTATTTAAAAACAGGTAAATTGAGCAAAACTGCTGGTAGAACTCAGGTCGCCTTATCCCCAATATGGGGCTGTGTTTAATAAACCACACCCTTGTATCCTTAAAACAGCCAACTCTTGATATGCTCAGTGAAGGCAGAAGCACCATAGTATAAAATGGCTCAGGATTGTGCTTAGAAATTAACAAACTGATCTCTCCATGCACACTTCATCAAGTAAATTCATGGCGTCAAATCCTAGAAGCCTGCTGTGACCAATGGCATGTACATCAGAGAGAAAATGTAATCCCAGTGACATGTGACATGGAAAGGTCACATTGCCTAGCACAGGCCCTTAAGTCTAGTTAATTAGTGGTATTTTTTGGTTAATTCAAATGGATAGCGCTCAAGGCAATACTATTTGTGGAATGCAGTCTGATAGTTTAGTTATTCTCTCTATACTCTAATTTGAAATACTTTAATTATTAATGCACATGGTTTATGAAAATAATTTCAAGATAACTTTGGAGATTGTAGTGTTAAACCTTAACTGGTTTATTCATTCATGAGCCTATTCATTGTATGAGAATTTTTATGGGCAACACATAGAACATCATGACATATGTCAGGAGGCCTGTAGTGTTTGTTAATTCATTATAGTTTGTGTCAAGTTCTAAGTAAACTGTATGAAACTTGCATTTCTCTTCAGCAAATGGAAATACCACTTCTCATACTGGTCATCCACTGTTATTGTGAAGGGCAAATGATGGTAAATGTAATGGTGGCAGAGAGAATGATGTCTGGGAATGGTTTCCCATCCTGACTTGCAACCCGACACTTGGGTGTCCATGTGTATTTATTTAACCAATAGGAACTTCAGTTTAGTCATTTGTAAAATAGAAATAAAAGTACTATTTTTCATTGTTTGGCTAATATCTATATATAATTTATATATCTGTAACATAAAAATATTTATTACTAATGTACCATAATAAGAATAAAGTCATTACATAAGATATTAAAAGGTGCCATGCCTTTTAAAGTATTTTTTTCTCCTTTTATCTTCCAATTCATGTTGAAATCATTCCATATTCTTCATCTTCAGATTCCCTTTATTCAGGCAATCAGAATAAATTGAGAAGCCTAACTTAGTGACCATCTTACCTCCTGTTTCATTCATTCCTCTATTTGTGGGGGTGGGGTACTGGAAACAGTATTATCCATTTCCATGCATAAAAAAAAAAAATTAGCTACAAATGAGTAGAACACAGATTCCTCTTAACTTTCAAACTGACCGTGAGCAAAGCAGAAAATATGGGCATTATTAATGGAAAGAAATTGATGTGTTAAGTTTATTTAATTTAATACATATTTACTGATTGTCTGCTGTGTGCCTGCTACTTTTCTAGGTGATAGTTGGGGTTCTCAAGTGTGAAGAAGACCCCTGTCCTCATGGAGTTTTCCTTGTTGAGCAGAGAAGGACCAAGTAATTACACATAATAAATGTTATCAAATATATTAGAATATCCTAAGTATAAAAGAAAAAAAAAACAGTAGAACAGCATAGGAGGTCATAGCATGTGTGGACACAGGCTGATCAGAGTGGGTCTTGCTGAGAAGGACACATTCAGTCAAGTAGAAGAAGGCGTGAGTCACATGAACATCTGGGAGAAGAACAGAGAGGTCTGCCTTGGCAGAGGCCCAATGGGATACATGCCCAAAGAGTTTGAGATGCAGCCAGGAGGTCAGAGTGGACTGAGCAGAGTGACTGGAAGGGGAAGTAGCAAAAGATGTGGGTCACAAGTAAAGTGCCCTGGTCCCTGACCATACTTTTGGTGTGGTTTCAAAGATCACAAAGTATAATTCCTTTAACATATAAATCTGAAGGGCAATCATTCTTCTTTACAAGGGGAGCATGACTCAATGGTTTGTAGAACTTCTCACCCTGAATCGGGAATGTCATTCCATGTTCAGGCCAGGTCAGATTTATGTGTGGTTAGCTAAACCTGCCATTCATCTACGGCAACACTGTTGATTTGAAAGTAAATTATGGAATGAATTCTGTCAGTCAGCGATCAGCACAGAAAGAGCGTTAGAAAAACTTTTTAGAAGCTTAGAACATATCAGATATGGAGTGGGCAATGGAACTTCCATGGGAGTCTAGGTAAGGCAGCAACATCAAATGTTTTACAGAAGTCTTATGGGGGCCAGATGTCCTTATAGAAAGTTCAGCCATGTTTTCCTGATAGTAAGTTTAGTCCAGCCTCTGACATATCAGCCATCCCTCACACCATACCACCAGAACCTTTCAACATATGTATACTTTTGTTTGCATGCACAGTGTCAGGGAGATTGTAGGCAAGTGCTCTACCATTGAGGGACACCCACAGTCCTAATATCTAAAATAATAATATTAACTCCTATTAACGACACTCCTGGGATAATAACAGCAACATAAAAGATAGTACCTTTATTTTCACTTTAAAGATGAATAAACTGAGTCTTATCATGCTTAAACAAACAGACATCCAAATATTCAGTTGCAAGTCAGGATCTGAACCATATCACAGTCATTGTTCTAGGCACTTTGTCACCATTTCACCTGCCATCCATTTCCCCTTGGTCACTTTTCCTATCAAGGTCCTAATGTGGCCTGGTAATAGTTCCTAAGACAACACTTTGGCCACTGTCACAGGAAGACGTAAACTCTTGTTAACCAAAAGAACAATTTGCTTGGGAGAATAGTAAAATGAAGTACAAAGAAGCAATTGGTAAAGAACCTTTGGTTAAGGGCTAGGGTTGTGGCTCAGCGGTAGATCGCTTGCCTAGCATGCGTGGGGCTCTGAGTTCGATCCTCAGCACCAAATAAAAATAAATAAAATAAAGGTATTGTGTCTAACCAAAAAAAAAAAAATCTTAAAAAAAATAACCTTTGGTTAAAAGTCGAACTGTGCACCAACAGGTCACTTAAATGCAGGACTTCTGGATGGGAGATGACAAAGTGAATAGTCTTTGAAGCATCAGGAGATACAAATACAAATTTCAGTTTCAAAGTAGTAGTAAAAATATTTCTTTTGTCTTTACCCTATTTCATAACATGAGAACAAGTATGCTCTCAATGAAATTAATAGTGGGAAAATTTAAGACAAATAAAAGGAAATACTTGTACAGTTAGCGTGTAATCAGCCCATAGACTTTTCTACTGAGGAAGGTCAGGGAGTCAAACGCCGAAGAGGAAAAGAAAAGAGAGGAAAATCTGGTTAATTTTATGACCAATAACAACATTGTAATTATGCCCTAAGTTAAGAATAACGAGATTGAAGCTTTGGGTATAAAACGATTGTCTCAGAGGACAGGAAGGAATTCTCCCACTCTTACCCCTAACCATTTGAATGACACCAAAGATTCAGCCAGATGCATTATGGGGTGCAGTATCTTCCCAAGAGGCAGCTCCTATTAACCTTGAAAACCATTCTTGAAAGACCAGTGGCTGGTTTTATCTGGAAAATCCTGTATTTCAGGGGAAATCAGCCTTGAATTTGAGCAAAAAGAATTTTGTCGTTGGTGGAATGATAAACTCCCCAGTGATGGATACGGTCCAATTTTGCTCTTGATTCAGTGTGTGAATTTTTCTAAACATAATATTCATATAACTAACTTAGTATATTATAATGGATGGTAGTTGGCCTTTGACACAGAGCAGGTCCAATGGAAAGCACATGAGCTGTCCCTTAGGAATTACAAATATGCTCTTGCCCTTTTGCTGAGCTTTTTTTTCAAAGTTCAAACGAGCTGCTTGTAGCTTCTAAGTTGGTTTCTTGGTGTGCAATCCGCTGCTTGAGCGCTTGTTTGAGACCTTAATGAAGCTTTGAATCCTTAGCAGTCTCTAAGGGCTCTCAAATTAGTTTTGAGCAGGTCGCCAAGTAGAGAACGCCTAGGAGGGCAAAGCTCATCTGTAGACACTTTTTAATGAACTTCCAAGAACACAGAGTAAGGGTGATAATGCCCTGCAGATGCTCTTGGAGCCTCCTTAAATGGTAGATGTAGCCTCAGTCAGAAAGTCAGGACACCTGTCTTTGCCTCTTAGTATCGCTGCTAAACTAAAGGGCACCTTGGCAGTATTTGCTCTTTGTCTTTCTATACTTATTCACTTAAAAATTTTACTTCATTTACTCACAAAAAAACAGGCATAATGTGTGAGCCAGGGTTATTAACAACAGCTAACAAATAAACCCACATCTCAGTTGTTTAACGAAATAAAAACTTTGTTTCACTCCCATCTCAGGCTGGGGAAGGTGAGGTGGCTCCCTTGACAGATGTCATCCTAGTGGTGACTCATGGAGCCAGGTTGCTTCTAACTTCTGGCTCTGACATCTCAGGCTCCTTCAACTCCAGTGCTTTGGTTGTTTGTTTTTGTTATGTTTTGTTTTGTTTTTGTATTGAGGATTAAACCCAGGGGTGCTTAAACACTAATCCACATTCCCAGTTCTTTTTATATTTTGTTTAGAAACAGGGTCTTGCTAAGTTGCTTAGGATCTCACTGTGTTACTTAGGGCCTCACTAAGTTGCTGAGGCTGCCTTTTGAACTCCTGATCCTCCTGCCTCAGCCTACAGAGTTGCTACTGCACCTGAAAAGTTCAGCATTTTCTTTTGGAAAACAGAAGCAGTAAGAATAAACCTCTTAGTTTGTCGTGATAAGTAAGTAAAATATGACTTATGTTTTGATGACTTTCACAGTACCTGTCATATAGCACACACTCAGGAAATTTTGGTATTTCTTCCTTTTGTTGTACGCAACAGGTACTGGTGCAAATGTATGGGAAACCTTGGTATGCTACGATGAGCAAAGCTGATATCTACACTCAAATTGTTCCTGAGCTTAGTGTTGTTACGAGCAATTTTTTTTTCTATAAATGTGACTCTAATTAGGCTTCTCTCCTGAAGGCAAGCATGAGATCTCTTCTTTTATTTTTAACCACCATATTCCCAAAGTTTAGCTCAATATCAGAATAATGGCAAATGCTCTAAAGTAGTGTTAAAACAATGCTTTTAAAATATCAAAACCATACAGGTGGAAAGGCTAGAAAATGACATTCTTTTCTGGTTTCCTTCTCTGTCACCCAGAATTTATTTAAATTTAAAATATCTAAGATTATAAGATAATATCTATGGTGACTATTGTTTTTCTGAATCTGTATCAGGTGTCATACAAATTGAAGAGAGCACCTTGAAGTAGTACTACGTGACCATAGTATTCCAGTGCTTATTGTTTTTCACTCTTATGAGTGGTTGAGTATAACTAAACTTTTGCTTAATTAAGTATTCTCTTCCATTTTTGAGATTGCATATTATTTTATTAGAATCTGTAAATAAATCTTTTAGTAATTGTTCTTATAGCTCCCACTACCACTTTGCTTCATAATTTGTCTAAATCCTTTGTTAGAATTAAATTATTCTTTCTCCACATATTTAGTGCCAACTGTTGCTCCTCAATAATCTGGCTATGTTTTGTTGCTCAAAATTGCCCAAATTGTCTTTACAACATATATCTTCCTCAGATCTGATGCACCAGTTTCAGGAAGAGTCATTAAAATTAAAAGATGACTTGTGAATCACTTATCTGCAGTCCCCTAGCTTAGTACCCTATTGGTAAGAATTCTAACAAAATCGATTTATGAGAATCCTGACTGCTGATTTGTTGAACTGACTAAGCAGCTTCTGGTTGATTTCACAATATTTCCCAAACATTCTCCCTTCCTAATGCCTATTTATTACCTTTAGTGAGTAGATTGCTTGGTGAGCACTATCTCCTCTTTCAATCCACTTTCCCCTGCCACGTTTTACAGACATCTGAGCCATTAATTGTTATACAATCTCCTTGTGCTAGATAGATATCTAGATAGATTGCTCTCTGTACATGAAAGGGAAACTGAGGTGGACAATGATCTGTCAGTGATCGAAGGTCACAAGGAGTTAAAAAAAAATCAAAATTGGAATTCACACTGCAGACTTGTCTCTGTTCATCGGATCAGAGCACTTCTTTTGGCAAGATTCTCTTTGGCTTTGCCTTCTATGGCTGATACCAGGAGCACAAAGCATGATGCTCTCATGGTCTCCATTTCTCTGTTTCCAAAAAGCAGCAGCAGCAGCAGCCTGTTTCTTTTTCCCTTCAAAGGGAAAGATCTAACATAGCAAAATGAGCAAGTGAGCCATCTGTGTGCATGTTTCTCCCATATTTAATCTGTTGAAGCCCAAATGTAAGAACTCATCCTGAAAGACTACAGCAGGCCAATTTGGGGTTTATGAAAATATCTTCCTCTAAGTACTTCAATAATTTTTGGGTGTACTGTATTAAGGAAATTCCTTTTCTTTTGTACCAGGAATTGAACGCAGGGGTGCTTAACCACTGAGCAACAGTCTCAGTCCTTTTTATTATTTTATTTTTAGCTAGGGCCTCCCAAATTGTTGAGTCTGGTTTTGAACCTGCAATCCTCCTGCCTCAGCCTCCCAAACTACTGGGATTACAGGTGTCACCACTGTGCCCTATTGGAAATTTCATCTTTATAAACACAAAGGCAAAGAAGGCAAATTTTCTGAGACCTATAGAAATAGTTTTTCATAGAATTTTAGCAGAAAAGCTTAATTCTCAGATATTATTAAATGAATCAAATACTGGGATGATTCCTATAAGGGAAATTTGTGTTTAGAGAGGCAAAAGTTCCAGATTAAATGTTGGTTGAGAACTTAAACACAATCTGTCTTCATGCTAAGTTTCCTGATGACAAAAAAAAAAGAAAAGAAAAAGAAAAAAAGGAAAAAAAATTCCCTTAGATTCTTTGCTCCCTTTCATAATGCAGCATGCCATATATATATATATATATATATATATATATATATATATATATATATATATACTCAGAAAAAAAGAGGTGCATCACAATATAGCATATAAACTTCATCCATTAGGGTAGGCTAGATTAGGGTTTAGGAAGCCATATCTAATAACCTGCAAACCTCAATAAATTACAACAGCAAAGTTCTATTTCTGGGTTGCTCTTCTCTGTCTAGGGTTGAGGGGGATCCAGGATAAGAGATCAGCCTCTATCTCCTACTTTGCTGGTCTCTGTGTGAGAGACAAATTTAGAACTGGTAGAACAGAAGTTTGTAGACATTTTCTGTAAAAGGCCAGGGAGTAACTATTTTCAACTATGTAGACAAACAGTTTATGTTGCAGTTAGTCAGATTTCTTGCTTTTTCTGTTGTAGTTCAGAGCAGTCATGAGATGATACACCAACAAATGAGGACTTCTGTGTTCCATAAAACTTTATTTATAACAATAACCATTGGGCCGGATTTGGCTTGTGGTCTATAGTTTACCAATACTGTCAATTAAATTATATGGCCCCAAAGGAACACTTCTTACCTCTGCTCAGCAGTTAATGACTGATTAATGATCCTGTTCCAACTTTAGAGGGAAGTACAAGTCTGTCACTTCCTGAAGTCAGATTGGGCTTATCTGTACACACACACACACTACACACACACACACACACAGGAAATAATGAAGCAATAGTGAAGCAGTTATTTTTATGGATCTTAATCAATGCTTGATTAAGTATTCTGGTCTTATAAAGTTCCTCTATCCTTTTATGCTTTCCCTTTAACTGAGAAGAGTCAACTTTACAAGTTGACAGTGTTAACTTGCTAGTTAAAAGGCCTTAGAAGTGGCTGGCCAATCAGAGATGACACTGGTTTCCCTGGGTTTATTCAGCATTGGTGGCTCTCTGGGGTAGACATCTGGAGTCCTTCATAAATCTTCACCTTTGGGAATCTCAGGGAAAGTGAGGAGCTGCATCCTAGAAGCAGGACTTAGGAAAAGGATTTGGAAGTAGCAAGGGAGGCATTTTATCAGATGACATTCCATAACCATGAAATCGCCTCAGGGAAAAATTCCTTTTCTCACAGACCAATATCTAAGTTTCCTAGATGTTTCAGAGTAGCCTCTACCTGGGGTGCAATGACAAGGTGGAGTTTGCAGGTGATTTTACTAGAAATGGAGTAAACCCATCTTACCAGAAGGGTGCCTCTTCTGTATTTCATTTTCTAGCAGGCCTCCATCTCCCAGTCACAACCAACTCATTTAACTATATATTTATTTTGTCCCATCTGTGTCCTTCATAGTTTTATTAAAGCCACACATCCCTTTACCTTCAATTGGCACTCTTTTGAAAAAGTTTTGTTGGTATTGCTCTAAGAGCAAAATTTTCATATTTCATTTGTCTTTACATAGCTCAACTCATTACTATGTCTGGCTTTTCCCCATCATTTAACTAGCTATGGAGAAACATATATCCAAGTGGATATTTCATTCAGTCAAAATGATGATAGTAGGAATCTCTGTGTATACCTCTATAAATGGAAATATCTGTTCGTATTGATTCTAATCCATAGCTCCTAAAATTTTAAAGCACTTTCTTATATATGCTCACATAAGCAAAACACTTTAGCAAGCCATTTTTCATTATTAAAAAGTTAAAAACAAAAGCAGGATCAGATCACATCCTTGGACTACAATTCATTAGTTGAGGGAGCTCCTGACTTTTGTCCCCTTAACCAGTGATATTTCTGTTGAATCTGAGAAGACTCTAGAGTCATGGCAAAGAGCACCACCTTCAAAAGAGTGAAAACAATCTTCATCTAAAAACACATCTAGGGTCTAGTTGATGTCTTTGATTCAGGTAATGCTGTACTAGACCTTCACATTGTCATTGATTTAAATGAAGGTACTATTATGGTTTTCTCCCCGCAAAGTTTTAAATTCCATTGCCAATGTCAAGCTGTCATAGAAAAGAGATTCAATATTGCTAAAGAGACTGTATGCCAAGTTTTTGTTTGGTATAATTACAGGTTTTCTGTGACAGGCACTATTCTGAGCATTTTAAAATATATTTGTCATGTTCACATTATGAGTGTGTTACCTACTATGTTTTGAATATGATTTGTTCCTTCTAAAACTCATGTTGATATTTAATTGTCAACAAAATGGTATTGAACAGAGGGGAATAGCTTTTAAGAGATGTTGGGTCATGCAGGTTCTGCCTCATGCAAAGATCAATGTAATGTGTGAAAGAATGGGTTTGTTACATTATAGAGCATGTGGTCCTCTTTGTCCTCAGCTCTTTTGGCACAAACTTGTTTGCACTTCCATTTTTCTGCCATGTGTAGAGTAGCATGGGACTTTCATTAGAAACACACCAGTTGTGCCCATCTAATCTTGAATGCCCATCCTCAATAACTGTGAACTAAATAAACTTCTTTTCTTTATAAAATACCCAGTTAGGGGTGTTATGTTATGGCAACAGTAACAGACCAAGACAATACCATATCTTTAAACTTTCCTAATGTAGGAGGAAACTGAGGCACAGTGACATGAAGTTACTTGACTAAAGTCACAGAGAACATAACAGAGCCAAGATTTAAATGCAGACAGTTGGCACCACAGTTCATTGACCCAAAGTCATGAGAATCACCACTGTGCTATATCATCTTTCCCAACATGGTCAACGAACGTGTTTTTTTTTTAATATTTATTTTTTAGATTTAGGTGAACACAATATCTTTACTTTGTTTCTATGTGGTGCTGAGAATCGAACCCAGTGCCTCATGCACTCACGCATCCTAGGCAAGTGGGTTACCACTTGAGCCACATCCTCAGTCCCAGACGTGTTTTGAAGGTCTTACAAACAACTGAGCAAAATTTAGGCTCCTTTTATTTATGTAAATTGGCCAAAAATTCACTGAATATTGGCAACTTTGTTTTACTGAAACTATGAAGAAAATGCTAACCACCCCCCGCCCTGGCTTTTTTATTTTTTATTTTTTGGTAGTACTAGGGATTTAATCCAGAGGTGCTATATACCATTGAGCTACATCCCCAGCCCAATTTTTAAATTTATTTTTTTCTTTAGAGATAAAGTCTTGGAGAGTAGCCCAGGCTGACCTTGAACTTGGAATCCTTCTGCCTCAGTTTCCCTGATAGCTGGGGTTACAGGCATGTGCCACTGCACCCAGCTGCCAAATCCCTTTACTAAGGCAACTTTGGTGTACAGATTTTTGTTCTTGAATAAAGTCAGTGCAAAAGGAAAGAAAGAACTCACAAGCATCAGTTTGCTATCCACAGGTAATCAGGGAGTTGGGTCATTACTGATACCTCTCTTGCTCTTTACTTGAAACATCTGGCATGGCTTTTCTGCCGAACGCTTTCTTAGAAACTCTTTACTGTACCTGAGTTCCCATACAGGGCAGTCTTGACTTGCAAAGAAGATTAATATAAAATATCAGGCAAAGGCTTTGTATTCCCAGCCCAGATCTTTATCTCAGAATAAAAGGGGGAAATTTATCTCCTGTGAGTCACGGTCACTGAGGAGCTGGGAACATTTCCCTGGCAGGGAGAGTTGGCAAAAATAGTCCTAGTGGATTTCAAGTTAATTTGACTAATTCTTTCACCACTTGTCAAATGAAACTACTTTTGTTTAGGTAACAAAACAAGCTGTTTCCTCTGCCATTTCTCCAGTGAGCAGTATAGGCACTTGTGGCGAACACACATTACTGCTAACTGTTATGATGTTTGCTGTCAAATTCATTTATTTATACAACTGCTGTAAAAAGCCTGAGGCCCATAAGCAGCCATGAAAGATTTCAGAGTCATGGTGTGGGGTCATGAGAGGGGGGGAAAAAAGTCTCCACTGGTTATGAGAAAGGAACTGACACAGGAAATGGTCACATATGGCGCAGATTTATTGTGTCCGGGGCTTCCCATTCAAATCTCATTATAGCCACAGCTCAGAGCAGGCCATGGCACAGTCACATTCATTTCAGTTTTGGCATCCAGCAGAAATTACTGCCGCTGCTTCAGAACGAGGGCTGGAGAGGTGATAAGTTTATCATTCTGGGGAAAGAGTATGCCAGGAATCTTATTTGTAAAGAATGCTGTTGGCTGTCCTGCCTTTAAACTAACCCATGAACGTTGCTTTGTTTAAAGTTGGCAGGCAAGGTTTGCTAGCAAAAGAGAAATAGGAGGTGGAGAGTAAGGGTGGGGCGGGTGGAGAGTACTACAAAATGAATGAAGGGGAAAGTTAAGAAGAGATGAAAAGGAAAACCATCTTGGATTTTGCAAGGTTTTTATTTTTTCATTAAAGGAATAAAATAAGTGCTCTACTGATAGACACATGTGCATGTGCATGCAAACCCATATGTACATATGTACATCTGTACATACACATATGTGGTTCTCTTTTGCCTAAAACATAGATTCTTGTTTTTCACTTGTAACTTGCCTCTTTCATCAACATTCATATAAATGCTTGCAACACGTATACATGCTATTCCACACTATGAGGCAAATACTAGTTGCTTCTTGAGGAAAAGAGGAAAGAAACCCCCCCCCAAAAAAAAAAGGCAAAAGCAAGTGTGACATTGCTTTAAAAATACTCCTTTTCTGATTATGGCAAGTGGAACAGCTTATATGTATTGACAAGTTTGCTGTGGACTTTGTGCATGTTTCATATCATTTAACCTTCTCAATCAGCCTAACTGGGTACAATTCTTAATCCCTTTGACAAATGAAAAAACTAAGTCAGAGAGAGGAGAAGTAACTTATCCAAGGTTTTGCAACTAGAAAGTGGCAGATGCAGAATGCAATGCAAATCTCTTCAACTCTAAAATGATCTTTCACTTGGTAAGCTGTACTTCCTGAACTTGAATTTGTCCCGGCTGCTTTCAGTGTAGTAGTCAAAGAACAAAAGTCATGAATAGGACCAAATTCATTGTTATTTGCAGGTGAAATTATATCACAACAAAATAGCAAAAATACAATAGCACTTTCCAAGACATTTATTTCCAATGTATATTAATGATGACATTTCAGCACAATGAAAAATGTATAGAATATTTGCTGGAATTTGTTCCACTAGTGTTCCGTTGAGAAAAGTAAGGGCTTTTTTTTTTTTAAATCTAAAAAAGTAAAAACAAAATTGAGAATGTATGAGTCAGAAGAAAGTCTTTCTACAGGTATGACCCATTACTTGTCCTTCATTACTTATTTTTTATTTCCTGATCATTATTTTTCTCTAAGTAACACTTTTATTAAAAAATAGAAAACATTCAGAAACACCCATAAGAACTTAGTGAAGGCAGAAGGACTTCTGGCACCCTGAAATAGCTGATTTTATGTGGTTTTCCATTTCTCTAGATTCACATGGAAATGTGTCCCCATGGAAAAAGGAGCTAAGTACAGAACTTTGATGAGATGGTGCATAGTGTTGAGACAGATGCTATGATCTGTAGCTCCTGAGGTGACCAGCCCTTTCCATAGCTGTAGATGTGTGCACCTCCCCCCCCCATCTAGCAACTTCCTGTTAAACTGCACATCATCTTTGGTCTGTTAGAACTGTCTTTTCATGTGGGGGGGTCTCAGGATCCCAGAGCATTGAAAGACATTTTACTGCACTGTCACTGTGTAACAAATTGTGAAAACCAATCTGGAAATGCATTTATTTTGAAATTCCAGGAACTAAAAATTTCAATATTCATTGTACTTTTTCAACCAAATGAACTTACATTTCTCAAATGACTTATAATAATTACTATTATAATTGTATATATAATATATAATTAATATATATTAATATAATTATAATTAAATGCAACTTACTCATATATTTCTGAATATAAGTAAGTGTACATGTCATTTGTAATAACTGGAGATTCCATATTATAGTCACTCAGTAGACTCTAAAGATCTCTGTTCCAGACTTTAAATTAACAAAGTTGTGTTTCCTGTCATCTAGATTGAATATATTATGCATAAGAGCATCACTTCTAGTTACTTTCACTTTATAAATATAATATCCACCTATTATTTTGAAGCTTTTAAAAACGTAATTTTTAGCTAGCATTCCTCATTTTGAAAAAGCAGGCTATTTTGCACTACCATTACTAATATGACCAAAACATATTTTCTTTAATAATTCTACTGAAGATCTCTTTGACTAACTTTGTATACTTAGGAACATGGCTTTGAGATTTTGGAGTGTCACTCCTCATAGCCTGAGGACCTGTGACAACATATATAAGTGGGGATAAATTCAACCTGTCTTCACTTTATTTGATCTGTGCCTATTTATATTTGTTAGATTAGAAATAATGAGGTGTAAATGTTGTTTGACAGAAAAAAAATTGTAAATGATTTCTTTTCATTTCTTGAAAGTAAGAGAATATGTTTTGTTTTTGTCATATGTTTTGTTTTTGTCAAAATGTTGTATATTTTACTGTACCACAAATTGTGAAATTTGTCACAAAATGGCTAAAAAAATTATCGAGGGAAATGGTGGTGTTAACCTCGAGGAAAAAAAAATCATTAATGTTGATGTATTTCATTCAATTTTAAACACATAAATTTTTCTCTTTTGTTGAAAATGGGAAGATGGAAGGATTCTATGTGCCTTTGAGTCAAAACATTTATTTTAAAAATACTTTTTTTTCTTTCCTTCTGATCCATTTTTCTAAATAAAAAATATAAGTTGTTTCTTTCTTTTTTCTTTCCTTTTAATTTTTTTTCCCTAGCAAAGACAACCCCTTTGGCATATTTTCTTTTCAAACGTGAAATGAGGTGGAAAATCCTCATTTCACGACAGGAAGGACAAATATTGACACAAAGTTAATATTTGCTAGAACCCTGGAAGCAACCTGAGTGTATGTACACACACACACACACACACACACACACACCCCTGTTCCCCTTCCTCCTTCTCCAGACAGATCTAGCTCACCTCTTGTCTTGGTTTTTACATCCATGGTTTCCAATCTAGGGAAAGGTGGACTGAGCATATTTCATGTCCAGGATGTTTTTAGAAAGTAAAGTGTACCAGAGCAAGTGCCCATGTGCACACATGCACACACATATACAACCTGCTTCATCTAATTTCCCCCACTTAGAGAAGAGCTTCTGGACTTTATCACTGCTCTTGTCCATCTTGAATGCAATAGCATATGCCAAGCCAATACTCATTGGTCACTCAGCATTCATTAAGTGCTGTCCACTCTTGCCTTTTTTGAGAAGAATGCCCTGGGGTGACGGGGCGGCTGCCCTGACAGGCTGGATCACTTATCTGTTCACATTGATTATCAGAGTCAGCTGTGGCCAGACCTTGCTTTTTCTCCTTTTTCCCTCAGCCCCTCTTACAAGCACCCCTGCCTGGATTTTCATGAGGAAATAATCAGATTAGGCCTTTCACGGTGAGTTCATATGGAGTTCTCTTTCTCCAGTGTGCTACTAACTGAATAAATGTGTTTAGTGGTAAATTGTAAATGACATTATGATTACCAAAGCCAGCATGGGTTTCATTTAAAAGTGATCAGAATTGTAGACCACAAAAATTGTGACTGGCAGATAAGGCCATTTGGAAAAGTGGGAAAAGAAACGACAAAAACAAGTAGGAAAGATAATCATTACTCAAAACTAAACCTTCTCCAACTGAGAAAAGCAGGAGGGAAAGAAATCTGCAGGAAGAAACAATGAAACCCAAGTTAGAAATGATGTGAGACTGTTACTATGAGCTCCTACCCATTAGAGCTGGAGGACTGAACTGTGAGGCTGCCTGGCTCTGTGTGCACTGTCTCTTAAGGGTACCTAAGTAATCACTCTGTGTGCTCTCTGCCAAATGAAAATCAAAACGACTGTGCTGCTTCCCTGTGTGTTGGTTTTGCCCCCTGCTAAAATTTGAGATGCTAGAGTTGATTAACTCTAGAGATGACATTGGAGGAAAAATGGTAAGATACTGATAAAAACTACCCCATCACCTAATCATTGGTAAGTCCTGGAGAAATAAAAATAAAAAATCTTGGAGTAATTTATCAAGACCAGGATTTCAAGTTAGGCTGCAAAACTGCCTAATCAAGATTACTTGTTGATCATTTTTCTACTATCACCTTTTTTTTTATATTTGTGACTATACTTTTATCCTCCTTTTAAATATTTATTCAAAAGGCCAAATAATAATATGAAAAAAATGAGATTTCACCAAATATGTGATTTGGCAATAAGCAAAATTCTTTCCCTGTGTGCCTGTTAATACATGGTACAGAAAAGCCCTAAGGATTGTAGCCCTCTCTCACAGTGTCAGTCATTGCACCTGAACCTCACGTCTAAATGCAATCCAAAGGGAAATTGCTTAGATTACATATCATTTTGCCAGAGGCATATGTAGAAAGAAATTTAGAAATATGTTTTTTCCCTCCCTCTTCTACCTCATTATTACTACTAAATAGTACATTGGGTCAGAATCGCTGTGACTCATTTATTTTTTAATCTATGAATTAAGGATCATTAAACTTGCTATCAAGAGGTTTTAGATAAGGGAGGCTAGGGAAGAAGAGTAAGATAGAAGGCAGGCAGGCAGGCAAGAACTGCTAACCATGTGATGTGAAGGCTTCTTGTAGGGTCAAGATTTGTCCTTGGCCTGTCCATTCTGCGCCCCTTCCAGGTTCCACACCACTAGTCTGTAGACTTCCTGTTAGATATTTTTGTGCCTACAGCTTGCCTAAGCAATCATTCTATGTTGGGTGAAATGACCTTGGGGTGACCACCATCCTGTCCATATAAAATCTGCTTAAGTAGTAACTCAGAGCCCCCCAGGGACAAAGACTGCCTGAGCCCTCAGATCCCTTCTCATATTCCATAACTTCCACAATACCCTTAGTGTGAGGATGCAGTGTCCTTTTCTGAACAGTCTACCTACCATGCACTTTCTACCACCTCCAGAATGAACATCTCTTTCCTGAGATGTTCAGGAGCTCATCTAACCTTTTACACCCCTTTTCCAAAATTTGCTCCCAGTGCTGCATGGAATTCTTAAGCTGAAATCAGCACGATCTTCTTTAACTTCAAAGAGCATTCTTTTCACCCTTTTCTTCTGTTGGAACCTTACTTTCTTGTAAAAATGCCCACTCCCTTTAAGTCCCTCTTAAGTCACAGCATCAGATCTTGAGTTTCCTTCCTGTTCCCATGCTCTGAGGAACACCCGTTAGGTAAAACTCCTGCACCTCCCAGGCTGCTCCCATCTGGCTTACTATCTGCGCTCCCTGTTTCCCATGGCTTATGCTCATATAGTAGGCCTTGCTCATTATTCTCTGATTATAGGGACAGGATCGCTGTTTTCTTCCCCATTCTAACTCTGACATGATTCTTATCAAGGTAGATAATTTAGCTAAAACCTTGACTGCTTTGGAAATAAATATCACTCAAAGGAGAACAAACAAAAACTTTTTATCCTGAATTTGCTACAGCAAGAGAGTCATCTGTCATCACCTATCTTTGTAAAGAATCAAAGGTAGAGTGAGAAGTCTTTATGACCAAGAAAAGAGAAGGCTTCAGGTGCACCCTGAAAGGAGGCTGTTGGTCTGGGAAACTGTAGGTGGGCCAACTAAATAGGGTATTCAATGTGATTGGCTAGGGGTGTATATTTGGTTAGAATCTACTAGCTTGGAGGCTAGTGGCAAAACAATAAATTATTATGAAAATTTGCAGCTATTAATCAAGTATTGGCTATCCAGGAGTTATTGTTTACCTTTCTTGAACTGGTTGCTGCTGATAATGGGGTGGGTCAGTAGACTGGTTCCTGTAGATAGTAGGTTTTTTGAGTTTCATTTTTCTATATGGTATGGTCATTTGTTTGTATATTCAGACTCTCATTGCTCAAGTTATCTTTTGGTCTTCTATAGAGGAATAACTGACAGGGATAGGCTTTTAATAAAAATTATCATTATTATTAATTTTTTTTAATCAGGGATATTTTCTTTTCTCACTCACTGCATTTACCACTCACTGAAACAATGATAACATTGAAGTTGTCATCACCACTGACCTTCAAAATAATGAACACAGGTATCCTGCTATCAGACTATAATTTATGTTTTTCTAGCTCACTTGTTCAAAGCCCTTTATTTGTGCTTAAACCCAGTTACATGTATATTTTTCTCCCATATGCAACTGCCACCTCCTTTTATTTTCCTTCGGACGCAGCTTAAATGATCTATGCTTCCCTTTAATTCTTTCACAGATACTATTAATATTGTGACCCTTAATCTCTTATTCTCAATTGCTAGGCATAACCCCAGCCCTAAGTGAACCTGTTATCCTAATTGTCTGAGCTTGTACTAGGCTGTCAAGGCTTTGGCTCATATTCCCTGAAACCCAGACCAATTTACTGTGAAGACAATGCAGTTTAGGTTGTAGGGTCTTCATTTACATGAGTCCCTTCCAAGAATCCTAAAAGAGTCCTTGAAATGTGTTTGCATGGATCTATGCTTTTGTAAAATCTTTAATGTTAAGACATTTTAGCTAATGTTAGTTAATTTTACATTCTCTTTCAATTCCAGATTCCCCTTCAACATAAGTGCTATAGGGTTAGGTGACAATGGACTGACCATAGCATTTTTTGGAATCTGGCTAAGGGGAAGTTGAGTTAGACACATGTTTGGTCTGGATTTGTAGGGAGTTATTTTTAGGGTTCACAATCACTTTTACAGGAAATTACTACTGAAGATCTGAGTCTACTTACCCAGTGCTATGGCACACAGGAACCAGATCCTAGGTGTGATATGAATATGTCTTAGGATATGCAAGGATAAAGCAAGAGGTGAAGGAGATGTAGTGTTGAAGTGACAGTGCCATAAATGCACTGAAAATTTATTTGGATAAAACAGCTTATATAGGAGAAAAATCATAAAAATATCCTATATTTTTAACAATTCTTAACATGTATACACACCAAAAATGAGTTGTGGAACTGAAAGAACTGAACTTCTAAACTATCAATGCTAAAAAAAAAAGGTTTTAGTCATCTAGACTGAAGAAAAGACTAAATTATCTTTGTAAGACATTTATAGTAAATCTTACAATCTTTTTCATAAAAAGAAGCAACACAAACATATATAATAAGAAATAAAGGAAAAAAATATAGAGGTGAGTTGGTTGTATCAAGAAAACATTTCTTTCCCCTAGTTTCTACCAAATTTGTGCTATATATAAGGCTTGTTGAACTTACAATTGTGTTGTGCTTCTTTTTCTCATTTTAAAGAATATTTGGTCTTACTTGTAAATTTGAATTTATAAATTTTTGCCTGCATTTATAGACTGATTCCCTCATCTAATACTGAGTTGAAGCCTTTGCCACAGTGAGTATTTTACCCCATTTTCTCAATCCACAAATGTTCCATCCAACCTTCTGCCCCTAATTTTCAACACCCCAACACTTTGCTTCCCTTCTCACTCTTGGCTTTCAGCTGATGACCTTGATTTGTTCATAGCAGCACAATTCACAATAGCAAGACTGTGGAACCAACCTAGATGCCCTTCAATAGATGAATGGATAAAAAAAATGTGGCATTTATACACAATGGAGTATATTACTCTGCATTAAAAAATGACAAAATCATAGAATTTACAGGGAAATGGATGGCATTAGAGCAGATTATGCTAAGTGAAGCTAGCCAATCCCTAAAAAACAAATGCCGAATGTCTTCTTTGATATAAGGAGAGTAACTAAGAACAGAGTAGGGTCGAAGAGCATGAGAAGAAGATTAACATTAAACAGGGATGAGAGGTGGGAGGGAAAGGGAGAGAGAAGGGAAATTGCATGGAAATGGAAGGAGACCCTCAGAGTTATACAAAAGTACATACAAGAGGAAGTGAGGGGAAAGGGAAAAATAATACAAGGGGGACAAATGAATGTCAGTAGAGGGGGCAGAGAGAGAAGAGGGGAGGGGAGGGGAGGGGAGGGGGGATAGTAGAGGATAGGAAAGGCAGCAGAACACAACAGACACTAGTATGGCAATATGTAAATCAATGGATGTGTAACTGATGTGATTCTGCAATCTGTATATGGGGTAAAAATGGGAGCTCATAACCCACTTGAATCAAAGTGTGAAATATGATATATCAAGAACTATGTAATGTTTTGAACAGCCAACAATAAAAAATATAAAAAAAAAAAGAAAAAAAAATAACCAGAGATGTGTAAAACTGGGTGGAATGTGAATGATTAATCAATAACATCATCATGGCTGAAAAAAAAAAAATATATATATATATATTTTTCTCCCATATGCAACTGCCACCTCCTTTTATTTTCCTTCGGACGCAGCTTAAATGATCTATGCTTCCCTTTAATTCTTTCACAGATACTATTAATATTTCATATATATATATATATGAAAATAGAGAACTCTAGAACATAGAAAAGGAGAATCAATGTGATTCAAGGATTTTTCATGAGGAAAGGCCAACTAACTGTCACTCGGAAAGGATAACTATAATTGAGACTGGTCACCAGGGTCTCAAAACATAATTTCTATGGCCACCAAGATAAATCAATGAATTTACTTCAACTGGATCCATGCTTTTGAAGATAATTCTTAACTTAAAATCTGAACTATCATATTATTGAACCACAAGGAGAAAACATACCGTGTAAAAGTGACAATTCTTTTGGATATGATAATTAAATTTTTGCTTAAATGAATAATTCAGCACTCAGTTTAATAAGCCCAATTTCTTTAAGAGGCATAGAGCAATTCAAAATTGTTTCATCCTGTGTCAGTTTTTAAGAAATCTATTTCACCTACATTGTTAAATTTGTTGGCATAAAGTTTCTAATGTTAAATTATCCTTTATTGTGAGATCTGTAATAATAAACCTTGCATTTCTGTAACTGGTGATTTGTAATCTTTCTCTTTTTCTTTTTCTATGATCAGTTTATATTAGATTAATTGGTCTGTTGTTATTTCCCAAGAACACTTTGTTCACTTTTTCTTGTTTTGTTTTATTGTTGTGTTTGTCTCTTTTCAATTTCACTGATTTCTACTGTCAAATTTATTATTTCCTTACTTCATCTTACTTCGGGTTTTGTGCTCTTTTTCTGAATTCTTTTTTTTCCCACTCTTGATATGTTGGTCCTTTTCCATATATAATGAGGCATAAATTATAAAAAATTGTATATACTTAAGGTGTACAATGTGATGTTTTGAGATGCATACACATTGTGAAATGACTTTCGTTATCAAATTAACTAACATCCATCAACAATTACCTTGTGTGTGTGTATGTGTAGGTGTATATGCATCTCTGTGTGAGAACATTTAAGATCTTCTCTTTTAGAAAATTATAAGTATGCAAGTTAATATAATCAAGTTGTATTTTAGATGTTTTTCCAATTTCTTAAAGTGTATTATAAAGCATTTCTCTTAAATTGTTCTTTCTGATATAAGCATTCAACATGGCAACTTTCCTTAGAGGTAATATTTCAACCACATCCCACATATTTTCTTATGTTAAAATTTTGATTATTCAGTTTGAAATGTTTTGTAATTTCTGTTGTGATTTTTTTTTTACCATCATTGTTTTTGCTATTATTTTCAAGGGAAAAGGAAAGCGTGTTCTATATTTCCAAGGCAACATTTTGGTAATTAAATCTAGTGATATCATGGACAATATTGAAATAGACTTATAATAATATCATATGGAAGGAAGACTTGGGGGAAACAGATCATGTTCAAACAGTGTTTCTTATATTAGTAATTTTGATATTTTTTAATTCTTCAAATTACTTTGAAGAACTTGCACTAAGGGAAATTCAAACTATGTAGAAAACAATGCAAAAATATTTTGTGAAAATTTATTTTAAAGCAAAGGAAATCTTTTTGGGAGATAAAATATCACTGGGGATTCAGAACGAGAGTTATCATAGGTTCACAGGGCAATTAGGAATGGTGGGAATAATGGATAATGATATTTCTTTAAATATTTTTTATTAGCCTGACCATCCTCAACTTGTGCTTTATTTAATGTCAACAATTCTCCCAAATTATTACTTTCTTCTTTTTATCTTACTGCTCTTCTTTATTCTTTATATTTTTGGGAAAAGAAAGTGTGAGAAAATTTTGAAGTTTGACATCTGAACTCTTTTACAATCCAATCATAATATGTATTTTCAATGTTAGCGTACCTCCATAAATTCTCTTTTACAATCCCCTCAATTCACCTCTTTGTCCATTGACTTGAATATTATTACTGCTTCTCCCTTACTCTTTTTCCATTATGGAGCTGGGATATTTTGGTATAGTGAGAATCACACATATTGGTCTCTGTTACAATGGAGTTAGAGCTCCTAGAACCTCTTTGGATATGGATGATAGGAAATATTTTGTACTAATATTTAGGGGTTCCTAAGCCAAAACTCCTGAGGTTTTTGTCATTTTCTGTGTGATAGGAACTTCTCACACAGAGCTTTTAAATTCTTTGAATTTTCTGGGTGATAGGAGCATCATTTGTCCTACTGAAGTGAGTTTTGATAGCCTCAGGCTGGTGGCTGGTGGCCAGGGGATACTACCATGTGACTAGAGGATTGGAATATTTAGCCCCACCCCTTTACAACCAAGGAAGGGAGAGGGGCTGAAGGTTGAGTTGAGCACCAAAAGTCAATGATTTAATCAATTTTGCCTTCATAATGAAGCCTCCATGAAACCCAAAAGGACTGGGTTTGGGTAGCCTGTGGGATGACTGAACATCGGGAGGTGCCAGGTGGGTTTTTTTTTGCCTCTTTCTATGAACTTTATACTATGCATCTCTTCCCTTTGGGGGTTCATTTGTATCTTCTGTTGTATCTTCTATAATAAATGGTTTATTTAACATGAATAATGTGTTTCCCTGAGTGCTGAGCCTCTTTAACAATTAATTGATCCCAAGGACAGGGTAAGGGAACCCTGATTTACAGTTGATTAGTCAGAAGCACAAGTCACTTCTGGGACTTGTGATAGTATCTGAAGTGTGTGTGGGGGGATGATTTTGTGAGACTAAGCCCTTATCCTGTGGGGTCTGATGATAATAACAGGTAGTGTCATAACTGATTTAAGTTGTATGGCATCCAATTGGGGTCAGATGGAGAACTGGTTATTGGTGGGGAGAAACATCCCTGCAGTTTTGATGAAGTATTCTGTGTTGTATAGCATATGTGAGAGTGGGAAAAAAATGTTTTTCCTCCAAATTCTTTAGTGATTATTTATAACTTAAGTCTTTTACTGATCCAACTCTTTTTACACTTAGTTATTATTTTTACCAACTTCAAATAGTATACATCATGTAGTATAATTAAAATACAACAAACAGCTATTATTTAAGGCATGTATATCTTTTCATATTTTTCCCAATTTCTTTGTTTGTACTCTTGCTGGGGATTCAGCTCAGTGGGTAGAATGCTTGCCTCTCATGCAAAAGGCCTTGGGTTCAATCCCCAGCACCACCAAAAAAAAAAAAAAAATCTTTGTACTCTCAATCCAGCACTCTTAGATGTTCAATAGATATTTCAGGAAGTTACAGAGAATGGGAGTGATGGATTGCAGATCATCTTTGAGTGATCATGGCTCATGTGTCTTATTTTTCTTTGTTTTATAGGTACATATAGAGAAGAACTGAAATGTACTTACCGAGCATTGATACAAGGCTTTATGTGCAAACAGTCTGACCAAGTACTCCTAATTATTGAAAATGTTGATATCACTTGGGCAATCCAGAATGTATATCCAGTTGTATCTGTTACTAGTGGTTTTGTTGATGTATTTAGTAGTGTAAATGCCAATACCCTCTGCTCTACCCCTAGGCCTGTATCCACTTTCTATACCATTTTACCCATCAGGCAAATCACCAAGGTCTGCTTTGTAGATCAGACTCCTCAAGTTTTACGTTTTCACCTATTGGGAAACAAAAGTACCTCTAAGTTTCTTTTGGCTGTATTTTACCATGAGCTCCAGAGACCTCACATTTTCTTAGGAGAAAATTTTATTCCACCTACCCTAGTGCAATCAGTTTCCTCATTGCTGGATGAGCCTATTGGTGCCAACTATTTCAACATCATGGATAACCTCTTGTATGTTGTCCTGCAAGGAGAGGAGCCCGTTGAAATACGCACAGGGCTTTCCATTTATTTGGCCTTCACTGTGACAATTTCAGTCCTAGAAAAAGGCTGGGAAACAGTGATGCTTGAGAAACTAACTAACTTCCTACAGATTGATAAAAACCAAATCAGATTTACTCATGAGATGCCTGGCAATGAAGGGACCTTAAAGACCATTGCTGACAGTAGAGCCAAAAGAAAGCGCAATTGCCCAACTGTGACCTGTGCCAGTCATTATAGAAGAGTTGGTCAGCGTAGAACTCTCATGGAAATGAGCTCAGACACAATCTTACCACCAGCCACTATGGAAACTATCTCAAAAGTGATCATCATTGAAATTGGTGATCTGCCAAAAGTAAGGAGCTCTGAACTGATCCCATCCTTATCAAGTAGCAAATTACAGAAGTTGGCTCGCCAAGTCATCACTGCTCAACAGACTGGAGTGCTGCAGAATATTCTGAATATGACTTTTGGGGCATTAGTGGTGACTCAATCAAAAGGAGGAGTCATTGGGTATGGGTAAGTACCAACATAATAATATCAGAATCAGGGCTGATCTTTCTTAAAGCATTTTTTGGTGATTATTAATTATAGATAATGGTGTGTTTCATTGTGGCTAACTTGTGTATATATAAAAATATAATTTGATTAGTTTCACTCCCTAATACCTTACCTGAAGACTGATTTCTTGAGTTCACATTGACACGTAATTGCGAATGTCAACCTACTTACACTGAGTCACATAATCTGGCTGTGTTTTAAAGATGAGAATAAAAGCTCAAAAAGTCATTTAAAGATTAAACTATCAATTTTTAAATTCATTATTCAATCCACATTCTTCATGATTTTTCTATTTTACAGGCATTGAAAGACATTTTATTTTGGTAACTTAAAGTAAAAGTATATAAAAAATGTTTTTCTGAAGCAACTTATTTTCAGTTAATTTGCTCACTTACTTATTCATATAATAAATTTAAGCAAGGGGCTAGTCTCTGGGGTTGCTAAGGTGAAAAAGTAATTCTTTTGCTACTTTTGTCACTTTTTGGTAGTGCTAATAAATAAGCAATTAATATTCAATGGATAGTATTTATTTGTAAACAACCATCTTCTATGTGTTTGGGGTTCTCTAGAATTGAACAAAAAGGAGAACCAAAAAGAGTGACTGCTTCACACTCACAGGTCTATTCACAAATACATTCATTGCCTTTTTATGCACAGGGTGACCTATCTGAATGATGCTTAGCATTTTTGTACTGTGTCTTTAAAATGGAGATAGGTGTTCTTTTTCAGTGAAAAGAAGCTGAAGCAATTTTTGTTTGTTTGTTTTTGTTCCCCCCCAATCTGGTGTATTTGAAGGAAATTGGAAATTGTTAGCTTAGAATTAAAAAGTGCTTATAGTTTATGATTGCTCAAGCTATTAAATCTTGAATATTTTTGCCAGCCATCAAACTTTTACCTTATTAGTGATGTTACTATATTGTACATGAAATATTAGGAATCTAAAAAATTTTATAAGTAATACATCTTAGCTTATGCTTAATTTTTTTCTTTCCTTTACCATAATTTTATTTAGGTCTCACTGAGTTACTGTAAGTATATTATAGGCATGTGTACCTCATTCAGCCCATTGCTTGATTTTACTTAGAATTATAGTTCTGACCTGTCCTCATAGGTCATCATTCCAAAATGACTGATTTTGATTTTTGTATAAAACTACTCGGTGAATATTCGATCCTTAGCTGGAAAGAGAAAAGTCAATGGGTAGAACAATCAAGGTACATCTGAGAAATTCCTGCAGATATTGGGTCTGACACCAGTCAGGTACACACCCACATAGAATGCAGCATATCATTCCATCACGAGGAATTGAGAGAGCATCAGAGAAAAAGATCACTTTTACTTTTTCACCCACCATTCATCATAGTCCCCATGTTTTCACTTTTGACTCAGATATTTCTGATTTAATAAGAAACTACTGAATGTGTATATTGTAGCATTGATTTTCTGTTGGAATGTGTTATATCCTCCATTTCTTTCTATTTCTCTGGTATTTTAAGAGAGGTTTCCTAGACATAATTCAAAAAGTAAATCTTCTGAAGATAAAGTCTGCATTTTAAGCATGTCTGAACAAATCTTTGCAGAATGAGAAACCCATGTTCTATGCAATTGAAAGAGAATTAGCAAGGTTTCTTAACTCCTAGGAGTTGCCTAATATGGTAAGTACAGCCCCCCAGCCTTGCAGGCCCCAAGGCCAGCTTCGTTTCCTTCAGCTTTGATCAGTGTCAGTGGAGACTTCCATTCAACTCACTGGAGAGCCATTGACAAGCTAATGAATTGACCTTGAGACAGCAGAAATGAGTCCAGCAACCAGTCCTTCCTGGAAAAGTACCATGTATGTTCTCCAGAGATTCATTCTTGTTAATCTAATGGGGCTTTGGAAATTTCAAAAAATGAGGCCATGTTGGATTGCTGCTTACTTTCCAGAAGGTACCAACTTTGGCTTTGTGGGAGAGAAATATGTATATTTGGTATTTGGCAGAGTTGACCATAAGCTATAAAATAGGGAGAATATTCTGGATTATCAAAGTTGTCTCAACCAAGCACACAACCCTTAAAAAAGGAGAGCTTTCTCCTGTGGTCAAAAATAGCAGAAGAGGAAAGCAGAGCCTTTGAAGTGTGAGAAGGTCTTATGAGTCACTGCTTTTAAGGTGGAAGAGGACATGTGAAAAGTATGGTAGGTAGACTCTATGAGGAGACAGTGGACATTGCTTGACCACTAGTGAGCAGACAGGGACCTCAGTTCTACAGCCTCAAGGGATGAATTCTGCTGATACCCAGAATGGGTTTGGAACTGGATTCTTCCTGAGATCCTCTTCAAGTGCATGGAACTCAGCTGAGCCTATTTAGATTCTCACCTATTCCCTAATGAATAATACACTGGTGTAATTCTAAGTTGTGGTATTCCGTTATGCTGCAAAGCGTAAAGCTCTTTGATTGTGACATTATCATGAACCATGGACCCAGAAAACAGCTGTGGGTCCATGAAAGGGATAATGACAATGTGGGAGATTACATCTGTGTGTTTGTGGGTGTGTGTGTATGTGTGTGTATTTATCACATTAGTGGCTTTTTAAGTTCCCCTCTTCTACATAAGAAGTACACTTTTAAATTGCCTTAGAACAGAGAAGAAAACTAGGAGAGTCAATAGGTGATGCCAGTTAACTGATATCAATTCAGGTTTTTATTCTGCATTTTTTATTCTGTATTTATTTCTGTAACCCAGGCACCTGCTTCTAGGAAACAGCTACTTGAAGTATGCAAGGCAGAGTTTTCAACACAAGAGGATTAGCTTTCAAGATTGGTAGAAACTTTGTCCTGGAAGATAATCCTGTGTTGCCATTTCCTCATTGCAAAGCCATGACCTTACCACTGCAGAGTATTTTGATGCTATATCATCTTTTCCCTACAGAGTAAATTCACTACTTCATTAGTTAGGTGAATGACAAAATTATTGTAATACTGTTTCATATTTGTGGCCTTAAGTTCTGCATAAGCAAGTTTTCTAAACAATTAAAAGTTGTTCCTTTAATTACTAGCAGCATTTTAAAAAGTCTTCAACTAAAACTAAAAAAAAAAAAAAGACACATTACATAACATCCAGCCTTATTAAATGGGAAATAACAGAGAACATTCACACTTTTATTGATGATTCATGTTTATCATTAAAACTATCATTTATTTCACAGCACTGTTTCTGCAATAATGCCCTTGGGGACTATTGTTCTTATACTAAATGGTCTCAGAACACTAAATCTTTGATTCTTGTTCTGCAGAATTTTCTATTTTCCTTGTGAACAGGATGTTAATTGTAATCTTTTGCTGCTGCTGACATGTCTGCATCCAGCGATTCCCTGCTTTCATGTATTTGAGATTCTAATTCCAAAATTGAATCACACTACCTAAAAATCAAATAAGTTAAGATTTTTGTGCACACATGGCAAATTTATAAGTAACTGCAATAGACTCATGAAATGCTACATTTTGGTGTTTTTTTTTTAATTCTCCAAACATTTTAATAGCTATTATGTTCAAACTATTATATGGATTCTATAAAATCTAGATCGTTTTTAGTGGAGGGGTAAAAAACATTTATTCAGCTAGTTCATTAGAATATATTAACGTCATTCTATCTTTCTTACAAAAAAAATCATTAATTGAATATGAACCAGCTTAACCACTAGTATAGTTTTCCATAAAACTGACTTGAATTTATTTTCATTTTTATATTTATTCAGTAGTCAAGGTTTCAACTTCCTGCTGTATTCCCAAGAGTTCCTAATACAGTTTCATTCACAATAAATGATCATTTGATATTTATGACAAATAGTGAAATGTAAACTTAATGGCATCTCTATTATTCTGACAGTCCTATGTAAATGATACCTTATATCAAATCTCTTCCTTAGAAAAACCTTGAGTGGTTTCTGCTTTTCCTGGCCAGACTGTGACTGTTACAGTCTCCCAATATAAACAGGAGATTTTGAATATTTTTGTAAGATCTTTAAAATTCAGTTATAGTTTCCATTCTTGATAAAATATTTGTTAGGTTTATTATAAAATATTATTTCAAATCATTTACCAATTACAATACTTCACTTTTGTTTCCTAAACTTAATGTTTTAATTGATATTATTGAAGACATACCAAATTTATTCCATGTCTTTATATATTCCTAACACAGTGCAGTTTACACCTAGGTTGCCTCAAATCTCAATTTTAAATGAGCAATGGAAAGGAATCACAAGAGTTTAATCAAAAATACTATAGCAGAGCAGTAAGCACACTGCTTGAGTGGCTCATCAGAACTTGAAACTGGCCAGGCCAGAATGGGTGGTGGCTTTCCATAGTCAATAGTGACCTGAGAACAGGAAGAACACAATTGGCACTGAGCTGTCAGGATTACTATAGTGAAAAATATTGGGTGCCTATAATGTTCCAGGCTCAAAACCACTGCACCATAGCGCCCAAAGAAAACTGTCAGATTATAAGGCACATCTTCTCTCCTGGGAGTTGACAGCTTCTGAGGAAGCCTGAGTGGGTTTAATGGGGAGCATGAGTCTCATGGAATGGAAGTAAAATGGTATGCATCAATTCAGAAGGAGAGCCAGGAAAGTTATTTTTGTCTTACAAACTATAAAGGAGAGCATTCCTGAGGGGCAGAGGTCATGCTGTTTTATTTATCTTCCTGTATCTCACGGTGCCTTGAACAGTGTACATAACAGGAGGACTAACATGTTTGTCCTGCACAGTTGAGTAGGGGACTTACTTTTTCCCCCCAGGGTATAGTATCATCTAGACTCCTATTGAATTTAAGTCCCCTCATGCTAGAGACTATTCTGCCTTCTCTAATCTATTTTATTTTTAACTTTCATAGTTGAAGATGGACAGAATGCCTTTATTTTGTTTATGTGGTACTAAGGACAGAACCTAGTGCCTCATACATGCTAGGTGAGTGCTCTGTCCCAGTACCCTTTAATCTATTTTAAGCAAAAAAGAACAAAAATTCTCAGGACACCCTGATCATTTAATCAAAATAGGTTCTTTCAAGGAACCTGACTAGTAGCTTTGAGAAGGCTGAAGAGGAAGGCTTCCTTTTCCTGATCTCCACCCTCATCCCACCACACTTGGTTTTGACTGGAGTTAGTTTTTCACCAATAGGATTTATCTGTTTGCTGAGTTTGCCATGCAAATAAAAATAATCCTGTCCTCCTCAGGGTAAACATTTCAGATGTATCAGATTTAAAAACAAGAATTGAAATGAATACTGGTAATCTCTGAAGTGGGAAATTTCTGTATTCTCTTGATCTCTCTCCTTTATCCTGCACTTAAGCATTGGAGAGAAAAAAATTTTTTTCCACGTACCTGAGTGGATATTGGAAGCTATTAAATGGTGGTTAAAACTGGGAGGGATAGAGGGAACTTTCCTCCCCCATTTTTTAAAGTTTGGCTGTAGGTCCTTCTGCCTGCAGGCTACAGTCACATTAGCAGTTGGAAATTGGATAACGACAGCACAATGACAAATCCAGGTTGCTTGCAATAAGTTGCTAATCCCTTTGCTTTAATATTGGAGCAGCGTGTAATGATGTTTGGACATCACTCCAGTTTACTGACGACCCCACTGGGGCCAGCAATAGAACCTTACAACTGTCTAACAAGGCGTCAGGTGACTCCCGTCGTCACAGCAACGGACACTGGAATCTAATCTTCCCTCCATCCCTTCTAGCACCCAATAACGCCTAGATTATATAAGTGGCCCATCATTGCTTGGTAACTTGAATCAATTAACGTTAATTCGCACAATGCTATGATGTATTGTGATCACTTTCATTTCAGGGAAGGGGGAGAAATTGCTATAAGTCACCTAAAATGAGGTTGTCTGTGGTGCTGAGGTATTAATTGGGTGTCCATATTAAATGCAAAAGGAGCCCCATCGTGAAAGGAAAGTGGATGAGTGACTCTCTTGGCTGCTATTGACCTATCAGAAGAAGACAGTGCCCTTTTCCTTTGCTTTTATCTATTACAGTTTTCCCTATTGCGTGTCAAGTTGATGTATTATAAAAAATTCATTTGGTGACCTTTCACCCCCTTAGCAGATTAAACAATTTCACTTGGATGGCATCATTAACAGGACCCTGCATTTAATGATGATTTCTCTAAAAGGCCACGGAGATTCGATTTTAAGCTAACAGATTTATTGCACTATTATAACATATCGTAAAAAACTGTACCACCTACGGTCAGGTTTTAGGATAGAAACTGCTTAAGAGTTTATGTGGAGCTTAAAGTGGTATTACCTTGGGATATGCTGCAGCAGCAAGTCTCTGACCTCCAGTGAGATGCTGTTTACATTTAATAAGAGATGTTTGCTCACAATAAACTTTGAAGTGTGTCAGGGACAGGCCTTTCTACAGTGTTCAGGCAGTTGTTTCTCATTGCTTTGTCTCCAGACATCAATGTACTTATGTCAGAATCTTTAATGGGTCTCTCAGTTTCTTTAACCCAGACTGCTTGCCTGCACTGGCCCCTCATCAGAAAGCCTTTAAGGACTAGGTTAGGAGAGAAATAGGATCTGGTAACAATGTTAAAATTTTCCAATAACATGGGACCTATGGAAGGATAGAATTAATGGCACAGATTTTAAAAATCTGGTTTAAATTAGTCCCTTTAAAAAAAAGGGTTGGGGGAAAGGCCCATAGTCACTCAGGCTAAGCAAATTAATAAATGAAGATTGAGCTAATTGAATTCCTGGGGAGTGATTCTAGCACAGAGGCCAGAACTTTAGTTGGTAGGTGACCAAAAGTATGACCACAAATGCCCACTCTGCCTGCTTGTCCTAGGGTTCCCAGGGGAGAGGGGAGTTACTTCGTACAGAAACTTCCTCATGTTGTGATCAATGGATCGAAGTGGTGTTTGCTTTTCCACTATTACTCCTTTCAGGACTAGTCTTCAGCTTTACCAAACATGTACCCTTCGGGAGAGCAAATACTTTCTCCTCACATGAAGAAGGGGAAGAAGTTGGGCAATAGAATAAGTGATTTGCATATATTTACTGAAGGGAGAGGATAAGATACTCAAAACAAAATAAAACAGCCTTATTAGATCTGGTCTAGGCTGATTTTAAGGCAACTCAACAAAGGATGCTATGTTAGGGGAATATATATGATACGTATGATATATAGTGTCTGTATATTTCATTTAATTGTCAAATATATGTTGCATGCCTGTGATTTAAAACATAATAGATTTAATGGAATGTAAGTGTTTAGTGTCCTTTTAATAAAGCTAGCTTGGTCATCCAACATATTCAAATTCTGGGTGAAGATGTTTAAGTTATCATGGATTATGTAACTATTTTAATACTAAATAACATCAGCAATTAACATGCTTGAACAAGATGAGAAGTGATGTATCTCACTGCTTTACCACTTAAGACCTTGGTGAACAACAACTAAGACCTTTATCAAGTTACGTAAGTTGTTTGGACTTATTATTCCTCAAATGTAAATAAAAGCACCCATATCATAGCGTCATTTTTAAAATGCAATGAGTTTATACTTGGAAAGTTTTTAATAGCTGGTACACAGTTTTTGCTCAGAAAATGTCCCAAGCATTATACTCCTCAGATGCTTCTTGCAATCACACTAAATTAATCAATTAGTGCCATAGGTATGGAATCTACTTAATGCATACACACCACACACCGGGAGAACATAAATGTGAAATGGTGGTTGTGAGGATACTAAATGCATAAAGTGCTGGTGCATTGGAGTTTTCTTTTGGCTATCTCTTCCCAGCTCTTTTCAGTTACACTATCTTGGTTACCCAGGAATCAGCATGTCAGGAGAATGTTTACACCACAGAAATTGGAACACACTACAAATCACAGTAGTTTTTTCCTCCACAAAACCAGGATGTTTTCTGGGAGAGCTGGTTAAATAGCCTGCTATTCAACTTATAGCAGCCCCTAAATAATTCACTCTGATAATTTCCTTTACCAAGGCTTTATTTTTTGCTGAACTTAATACACAATGATAAAAATATAAGTGCATAGTTTGTGCTTCTCCCCTATCCCACCTAGTTCACTTTTTATTATGCCTAAGCATACATATCAAATATACATATAATTTACATATCAATATAAAATGAGCCATTATATAGTATATTATTAATTTTCCAGCAATAAGGGCAAACAACATATTTTCACTGGTAATAATGTCTTTGGAAAAGAGTTACTGCAATGATATTTGTAACCCTATGGATGTATTCTGTTTTTATTTCTGCTAGAAACACAAGTAGTTTCAAAACTGAGAACTGGATATACACTCGGCCCTATGTTCTTTCAGTGCTAGTCCAGCCTTCAGATGGAGAAGTGGGAAAAGAGCTGCCCATGCAGCCACGGCTTGTTTTTCTGGATGAACAGGTAACTTTGCACAGGTAATGGACTTTATATAACACGTTTTAGGTTTGTCATCATTGATACACATTTGCAGAGTAACCAACGTGTGAAATTTTCAACACAAAACTGTTTACTGTTATTGTCATTTTTCTTCCAAGTCACAGTCTGCCTCCCTTCCATTTTCTATGAATGTTCAGAATTTTATTAAGGATAAAGAAAATTCTGATACTTTTCTCCAACAGGAAAATTCTTGAAGCATATTTCTCATATCTTCTCTGAAATCTAGCCTTCCTTTTTAGTCAGCTTTTTCATTTCTGTAACCAAAAACCCTGACAGGAACAATTTTAGAGGAGGAAAAGTTTATGTGGCACTCATAGTTTCAGAGGTCTGAGTTCATAGACATCCAGAGGAGTATGTGTTTTGGCCCATGGTTTCAGAAGTTCAGTCCATGGTTGGCTGACTCCATAATTCTGGGCCAGAGATGAGGCAGAACATTATGTTGGAAGAGTGCAGAGGAGAAAAGCAGCTCAAGACATGGCACCAGGGAGCAGAGAGAGCTCCATTGACCAAGGACATGATATAAACCCCAAAGCTACCAGCCCAGTGACTCACCTCCTCCAGCCACTTCCCAGTTAATCCACATCAGTAGATTAATCCACTGATTGAGTCGAAGCTCTCATAATTTAACCCCTTAGCATTGGAATCTTCCTGCATTTTCTCACACATAAACTTTTTGGAGACACTCATATCTAAACCATAACATCTATTCAAAGAAGAATGTCTACATCTGAAGAGGTCTTCTCATAGTGAAAAGTTCATGACATCACATATATATTATGGTTCTATGTTATCTTTTGAATTATCTCTCTACATGTGGTTCAGTAAGTCATTAACAAGAAGCTTCTGTACATAATACTATTTTCAGGCTCCATGGTCACTGGTTGTATTTCATCTTTTCTAAGTTTATAAAATTTATGAGGAAAATGAAATAGGTTTACCACATCAGTTTTCTCCTCTTTACAAGTACATCTCTTGACACATAGGGCTAAGGTCCATACTTGGAACCTGTCACCTTTGATCTAGGCTAGCACTTCCAACTCTCTCTTTCTTCCTTCTGCTAACCTTTCCCTTCTTAGTGACCTTAAACTAATGATGACACTCTTCTCTTTTATAAACTTAGATGTCCTTTCTCCTGTTTTCTGTCCTGCTTCAAATTTTCCCATCATAATCTCTATTCTCTTTCAGTAAGCTATTTTGGTATCTTTTTAATATGAGAAAGAAAGCATTTATTGTTTTCCTTCATTTATTTCTATTGAACATATATTCAATAAAAATTTCAGTCTGAATCCGCTTTTCTTTTAGATAATTTCACAGAATACTCTCCTGAATCCAACTTTTTCTCTCCACCCCCCATTTTCAGAATCGAAGAGTGGAGTCCTTGGGGCTCCCTTCAGAGCCTTGGACCATTTCAGCTTCCCTAGAAGGGACATCAGATTCAGTGCTAAAAGGTTGGTATTAGTGACTTTCAAATATCTATTATTACTTTGTACAGAAAATAAATATTTTCTTTATCTTAGTCTATGTTTTGTTTTTATAACAAAATGCCTGAAGCTGGAAATTTTTATAGAGGTTTATTTGGCTCAAAGTTCTGGAGTTTCAGGGATCTGCATCTGGTGATGGCTTTCTTGCTGGTAGAGGCCTGAGGTAGTGCAGGGCATCACATGGCATGAGATGGGAGTGCATGTATGTCCATGTCTGTCTGGTCTCACTTTTATAAAGCCACCAGTATCTATTTGTGGCCACTCTACCCTGATGATTTATCTAATTCTAAATACCTCCCAAAGGCTTCAACTCTAAACACCGTGGCCAGATTAAATTTTAACCCTATTAATATCTCACAAGTAATATTAAATTTCAACACATGAACACTTGTCTGTCACGCTTGAACCATATCCAAGCCATAGCAGTTCCCATTAGGAATTCATAGCATCATTCATTTATTCTCACTATGGTGTAAAATAAAGGGCACAGATTCTTTGGCTTGGTCTCAAACCCCAGTTTTTTTTTTTTTTTTTTTTGTTTGTTTGTTTTTTTTATGAACTACTTTCTCCATGACACGTAGTGGTTTGGTACAGTATCATGGGCTGGTACAGGATGGAATTCACCAGGTACAATGTAGTTTCAATGAGGAACAGAAACACTTGTTCTCAACATTCTGTAGAATAAATCATTGATAAATGCAAAAGCATCTGATCCTCAGAGTTCATTTCCTCCTCTCTATCCTTTGTCTTGTTTCTGTTCTTGCCTTTTGTTCAATTCCAGCACAACTGCCAGTTCCATCTCTTTTTCTTAGAGCTTGTGTATATGAAATTGAAAATGGGTTTACTTGGAATGAAGATTCCGAAGTCTTGGCTCCCCCCAAATTATATCAAATATTCTCTAGAGAGGACCAGGAATGTGCATTTTTGGGCCAGGTCCATATAGAAACAAACATGTATAATGTGGTTTTTGAATAAAAATTAATTCTGAGTTCTAAATTCTTGGCCATAGAATCTACAAAAAGAATCCCACTACAACATACCCAAAGATTAAAGAATGTACTTGCAGGTGTGCCTAGTAGTCTGCCACAGATGAAGAACTCAGAATTCCAAGGATCATTTCTGTGCCACTTGTTTAGTCTTTGTTTTAGAGCTTAAAAAGGACACCTTCTCTAATTACAAAGTAGTTTAATTATTGAATTTTAATGTTTTAAAACAGTACAAATGTGATCCATGTAAAATAGTTTTAGGAGGGAGACCACAAGGTAGAGCAAAAGGAACAGGGGGAGGGAGGAGAAGGAGTAGGGGAAAATACTGGGAAGTGAAACTGATCAAATAATGTATTCATGTAGCAATACACCACAATGAAAACCACCATTCTGTGTAATAATAGGCATCAATTAGAAATAATTAAAAATAATATTTCCAGAAGAATATATTTGAGAAACAGAAAGAAGGCAAATAAATCTAGTAACTATGGGAGATAAAGGGGGTGGTAAAGTCAAAGAGTTGGACTGGAGCCAGACCACCAAGGGTTCTGGAGACCACATGGGGGGTCTGAACTGTATTCTCAGTGAGATTCCAAGCCTCTGAGACTTCTAAGCAGATCAGCAACAACCTGTGACTTCCATGTTTTGATTCCCACTCTGCTCTAGAGGGTGGATTGGAGAATAAGGATGAACCTACTAGTCTAGGGATCAGTGACCGGAGAAGACCAGGCAAGAAATAATGGAAATAAAAAACAGAGCACAAAAACAAACACAAACCTAAATGTTGTTTCAGAGTGTCTTTTATAAGTAGAATCAACAGAGTGTCGTGTAATGGAAGTAAAGGAAACAAGGATGTAAGAATAAATCTATATTTTGCCTCCATATATTGTTTGGACGTTGGTCTCCTTTACTGAAATAGGAAAGACTAGACTAGGAGAAACAGAAAAATGTCAGTCTAACCCATTTGCTGGGTCAGATTAGATAAAGGTATAGAAATACCTTTACCTTTACCTATACAATGGTTTTAAGTTTTAAGGCAAAAGGAAAAAGAAGTTTCTTCTTCTGGTTGTTATGGTTTGTGTTTCAAAGTGTGAAAAGGGTTGCCTTGCTTCAGCCTATCCCAAGTTATTAATCACTGTTCCTACTATGAGTCTTTTCTATTTCATGAGCCAAAGTTTTCAACTCCCAACATAAGTTTTGCCTAAAAGCTTCAAACTCCCCATGCGCACAAACTTCCTCTCTACACGGGGACCTTAAGCTTTTATCTGGCCACAAGTAGGATTATGTGCTTTTCTTCTCATTTGAGGAAATGCCAATCATGCACAATCACAGTTCAATTCTAAATTTGGCCATCAGGTGAGGAAAATTCATTTTAGATCAACTGGATATAATCAGGAACAGGATGGTTCATTGGAACTTTCTAAAGCCATCTTCGATGTTTGAACAGGAGGCCAGAGATTTTAACAGTCTACAAAAAAATGAACCTGTTAAGTCCCTTTAATTATTCCATAGTTTCAGTGAGAAAATTCATAAGATATTCCACAAACTCAAACTGGTTAAAACAAATTTTAAGGTAGGTCATGGGAAATATTTCTAGAAAGGAAAGCAGCCTCCCTCATCCACACAACATTTATCCCAGATAGGCCTTCTCAAAAAAAAAAAAATCTTTATGGGGTGATCTAATTTAAAAATTAGAACCAATGAATTTATCTTGTCTGTTTGAATTCAGAGCTATGGAAAAATTTAGACCAAGAGCTGGGTCACTCCCAATCAAGTCTCTAAATTAAACATTTCTATTGCTGTTTCAGATTTTAAATACTTTCTAAGTATTAGCTTTATTGTTTTTCAAAAATAATAATAAATGTTTTTAAAATATGCACATTAAGAGATATCTGTCAGTAATGTTAAAACAACAACAACAAAAACCAGAAATAAAAGTTTTAAGTAAATCTTATATTAGTACCATGATATTTACATAGGGAAAAAGTGGGGAATATTGTCAAGTTTTACAAACCATTCTTTATAGACATATGGTTTTAAGCACTGGTTATTCATGTAACATTATTGCTGTCATGGTAATTATGTGCCCTTTGAGATTTATCAGTAATATGTTAGAAGGAGGTTTCATACCAATGAATCACTGGCAATTTTAAATTGCTATGGCATATATATATATATATATATATATACACACACACACATATGTATATGTATATATATGTATATATGTGTGTGTGTTTGTGTGTATACATACACACACACATACACAAGGTAATATACTTTCATATAATTGATCTACTAGCCCTACCTTATACAAATTTAAGGATTATTCACAACTCAGATTTCTTACATACTTCATGGGCATTTCTATTGTTTTTATATTGCCTGGAATATTGTTTTTCCAAACTTAGAAATGATTGATCTGCCAGTCTAAACATCAACCTACCTACAAAATTGTCCATTTCCAAGAATAGGCTGAAACTCTACATTTATTTCTTGCTCTATCCAACCTATGTGTCTAAGATCCTTTACATGACATCCAGAAAGTATATAAAATGCTACAATGAATAGGAGTAAGTCCATCACAGAAGAGCTAAATCTTGTCTCATCTGCTAGCTATAGATATTTTTGACCTAAAACAGATCAGCTAATCTGGTACAGAACGCCTAACTCTCTTGAGGGTATTGCTCTTTCATTTTTTTTTTTTTTTTTTTTTTGCTATGTGTCTTAAAAGAGAGAGAGAGAGAGAGAGAGAGAGAGAGAGAGAGAGAGAGAGAGAGAGAGAGAGAGATGAAGTTGTTATGAAGAAGTTTGCAAGGTAATGAATTCTCCTTCACATAGGCTTCATGATTCAGTCTCGGATCTTGGGTTGTTTAGCATCCCATTTTGTTTCCTACAAGGCTACACCTCATCAACTCCAGAGAACAGAACTCTCTCCTGAAAAGTCTCTTGAGGAGGCAATCACATCTTGTGATTAAACATTTCATAGCTTCAAAACTCTTGCTGTTTAAAGCTTGTTGTTTTCTTGTTAGAACTATTTTCCTACCATCTCTTTTCAAGTTGCCTTTCAATTATTATGGCTTGCAAATTCCCTATTTATCTACCTATTTATTAAGAAACCAAATCCCTTCAGCCTGCCCATAAAAATAATTTTCTTCCAAACTTCCAAAGTCCTAGTACCCTCCTCAGTTTCTTTTTATACAGTTTAATTTTACAGGCCCAGGGAACACTGTGTGTTTTGTGAGAATCTCCCCCTAAACTTTGCAGAATTACATAACCTGTTTGTGCTCATATTGGTAAAAATAGCACCCATAGTACAGACTTCTTGTTTTTTGCTTTGGGTCATTTTTTTTAACACGAATAGTAAAGTCTGAAGATGAAAGGAGAGTCCCAAATGGTCTATGTACAAATTTCCAGGAATAAGCCACATCATCAGGAAATCATGGTAATAAGTAAAGGCTCCAAGTCTGGCCAATGTGAAAAATCAAACATTCAAACCATGTTATGAGCCAGTTTTGAACTGTTGGTTTTGATGGAATCATTCTGCCATTGTTCAAGGCCATTTTGTTGTGTTGGTGTTATGGTAAAGAGAGTGCTTAGGATATAACAGTAAGTTCCCTTTTGATCATAATGTATCAGCATCAAATATTAATTTCCAGCCTTTCTCATGTTCCAGTATTACAACAGATATTCTAATGTGTCTATTGAAATTTACCTACTTCTATCCTTTTCTCCACAACTTAACCATATCTAGGTTTTATCCATATTCCATGCCTTCCCCACATTCTATTCCTTATTTCTAATTCATTCCTTTATCAATACTTTATGTTTTGCCCACACTTCATACTTTATCAGAGTCCATGCCTCATTAATTCTTCATGTCTTTTATAATCCACACATTGCCCATATTCAGTACCTTACCTATACCTACCTTCTCCTATATCATTCTTTACTCATGTTTTCTTCCTCATTCCATAGTTTGTCTTTCCATACCACCTTTCACTAGTGTTCCCTTAATTATCTTAAGGACATCCACACTGATCATCTTAGGATTATATTGGAGCCATGCAAAAAGAATGATGCATGAATCCATTTTTTATTATATTCTGTTAATATCTAACCATGCTTAAGCCAGTTGGCCCACCTGGATCAGTAGCCTCCCTATTGTCCCTTTCAGGAGATCTGATGGGAGAGTATGAGGAATGACTGAGGGTTTTTTCTACGCACAAATTTTGTGTGTGTGTATCATAAAGTAGGGAAAAATCATATGTATTTTTTCATTTTTAGAATGCTCATCTCACAGAAAGCACCCTATTTCATATGATTGAAAGTTTCTCTTGAAGCCATCAGGAAATATTTCTCTTTAACTTCATAGGAATAGTACCAAAAGCATTTGGGATGGATTATCTAACTTGTTCTAAGTGTTTCCTGGAGAAAAACAAAATAGCAACTGCAAAACCATATTTATATGTCTAGTCTTTTTTATTCTGCCATTTAACTTCATGTGCTTTTTTCTAAGGAGAACCTCCTTCATGAAAAAGATGTTTTCCCCCCAAAAGTGGATTTATATACTCAAAAGACAATTATTTAAGGATCTTCCAGATCCTTCGACATTTTATTATATATCCTAGTGGCAGAAAAAAATGTATTTCTAAAGATAATGCCTTAACATTAATTATACAATAGTTTGCTAGTGTGTACAGCAAGGGGGAAGTGAATTCCTTGTAGAGATGGTTTAAGTTGCAAAGATATTTTAGAAGCCATATACTCTGTGGAAACATATTCAGGTAATATTCTCTGGTAGCCATGTAATCAATTTCAATATTGCTTCCAGCCCAGCACCCTACTTCATCCAGCCAGTGCCTTGTTTATACCAGCTTGATCAGGGAGACTGTCAATGGCATTTGTATATTTTATAATAGCTATTCCAAAGATATGATGAACCCTGGAGTAATGTACTGTACTTGGCAGCAACTGCTTCAGCTTTGGGGCACATATGCTTCAAATCTGAGAATATCATAGATATATAAGGAAATCTTTGTGGAGATCTCTAAGGCAAGCTGGTATTTAACGCAAAAGCAAACCCATTTGGAACTAAAGTACTTTCCATTAGGCAGTTTGGCGGCTGTTCTATGAGGCAGACTCACTGTGCTCCACGGACACATTTCGATTAAATGCTGCTTTGTATTCTTCCAAAGATGGGAACAATAAGGACGTTTGTCAAAGGAAAAACTGCAGCAAATGATTTCATGTTGAACATCTGTACTCTGCAGTTCATTGTTTGCAAGAGTTTATTGACCATAATTTTGATGCATATAGGTTTTAAAGAGTATAAACTGCATTTATCTTGGGCGCCTATCATTTATTTGAGTCTTGGCTTATTTATTTCCATTTTTCTGGGCATTTTATTTATTTTGGGAGTCTAAAGAGATGAAAGAAAAGATGTTTCCCCAAAAAGTTTTAGTTAGCTCTGCAAAATTGATGAGGAAGACACTGTTTTCACAAAAAGGATTGAGCAATTGAATTGAAAAATGTACCACTAAGCATGCTATGTCTTTATGATACCTTTCAGCCTTAGAGATCTCAAACCAATTTATAAACTTTAACACCACTCTATACTCTGTCCACCATAACAATTATAGTGACATTTCCAGAGTGAAGTATAGCAGCTGTTAATTAGCAAAGTAATTTAGGGGTAGTAGAGTCCAAAACAAATTTATGGTGTTGGCAATGTAATCCTGAGTTAAGTTGCCTCTTTTCCTTTTATAAATGTATGGTTTATTGTTATAAAATGTGAACTTTCTTGTTTGCATTTAATTCAGTGAAACTAAGACCCAGAGACTATGCTAACGCATGGTATATATGTTGGTCATGATTTTCTGACTAGCTGTTATTCTGATCTATTGGCTTAACTCTGCTACCACATAAATACTCATAAAAATACTGACCCCCTGGAAAGATAATAGACTTTTTCCTTGACAGACTTCTAATAATAAAACGTCAACCTATAGTAATAGTTAAGAATACAAATTTTGAAATCAGGAAGATTTCGGCCATAATCGCAGAATTAAGTAATTTTTATGCATCTACTTTTTTAATCTCTAGAATATTGGCAATAGCATATTTTACAGGGTTGTCATATAGTTATAGATAATGATATGTATAAAGCACAGTGTCTAGCATAGGAATGTTTCAATATATGTTTTCTGTTATTATTCTATTTTTAAATATTTGGTTTTAAGACTTGTCTAAGAACTTGATGGGTTTGGTAACCTCTCTAATTTTTTAAACATTTTCCTTTATTGTCCAGTTTCTTGTCTTCAGAAAAGACTTGAAGACACTGATCTCTAATAGATAACTAATAGCTACATTTTGTTTTGTGTTTGTTTATAGGGTGTACCCAGGCAGAAACACAAGATGGTTATGTGAGCTTCTCCAACTTGGCAGTCTTGATCTCTGGGTCAAACTGGCACTTTATTTTTAATGTTACTTCCCCTCCAGGTAATTTCAGCACAGTGTGCTTTTATTATCTGTTTCCTTTCAAAAAATGATCCCTTCATCTTTATAATGGAAATAACTCCTCTTGTGAGTAAGAAGTTATACTAGTTTAGAAAAAAAACTCACTTGGCTGTATCATTAACCATGTGAAGAGCAAGCACACATAGAAATTAAGCCTCAGGAGGCTTCATGGTGAGCAAGAATCCAAGTGTATATTTTCCTCTAGATGTGAAAATTTACTTTTGTGTGTTCTACTTATTTCCTTTCTTATTTCTATGATACTCAGTTCAGTATTAGTGAGAAATTTTAATTTATAAGAGAAGCAGTCTTGAGCTATTGAGTATTATGAAATCTTCTCTTTGGGTCCCCCTCTCCTCATACATTCCCATGTGGAAAATGGTGATAAAGCCTAGTAACCTCCTGGGACTTCAGAACCACCGGTAGAGGGTATGAACAAAATGTGATATGACCCAATTTTCCTTGATAAAACACTTAAAGAAATTTCCCTTTTGGTGCATTCAGGGCATCTCTTGTGAAAATATATAACGAGTACTTGTCAACAAGTTATTTAATTCATTAATGAAGGAACCAGAAGGATGGCAAAACTATTTTAAAGAGCATTTGAAGTATAGCACCATATAGCCAAAAGAGAAATGCTGAAATAAGTTTGTCAATTGGATACAGGGCAATAAAGCCATATTCTCTGAGGTTACATGCTCACATATCATTTATTTATTTATTTATTTAACACCTCCTCATGCACCTTTATTTTTATTTTTATTTTTTGCCATTATACATGAGCTTTATTATTATTACTATTATTATTATTATTATTATTTGCATTACAATTCTTAATACACCTTTATACCACCATTTATCATATCTCTGATTGTATATAAGGTATGTTGACACCAAAGTCACATCTTCATACATATATTTTGTATAATGATGAGGGTCTCCTTTCACCATCCATGCTATTCCTCTTCTCCCTCCCTTTCCCTCACATCCTTATTCCCTATCTAGAGGTAAGCTTCCTCCCTTGTTCTCCCTCCCAGCCCCATTTTGAGTCACCCCCCTTATATCAGAGAAGACATTCCGCATCTGTTTTTTTGGGGGGATTGGCTAACTTCGCTTAGCATATTTATATCTTTATTGGATGAAACTTATTTGCAGCTTATCAATCTTCTACAAATTAACAAGTTTAAACTCTAATTAATGATAAACATTACTATGTGCCTGAAATCCCAGCTACTTAGGAGGCTGAGGTAGGTGAGTCATTTGGGTCCAAGAACTCAAGACCACATTGGGCAACATAGCAAGACCCCAACATAAATAAATAAATAAATAAATAAATAAATAAATAAATAGTCAATCAAAAGTATACTCTAGAGAATTTGATAAACTTTTGATAAGACCATTTTGAAAAAATGCCAGTAGGTCTTGAATAAAGTTTGAAATCATCTTCCTTTAATTCCAAGTTTTGTATTACTTAACAAACTATTTTTTGAGGTGATGTAATACTATTAAGTATAATTTTGTGGGGCAGCTATCCTTTTAATAATACCTTTGAAAGTGTGCTGATGTAAGCACAGTTTCACAGTGTGACATGTTCAGTGTACTTGAACAGGGAACTTCAGGTGTTTTATCTTGTGCACGAGTTTCTGAATGGATGTGTTTTAAAGGGTCAGATAGGCAGGGCTGGATATTGGTCTCAGATTTGTTCTGACATTTAAAAGACTTTTGTCCTTTAATTTCCTTAGTGATTATCTAAGACTAGCCAAATACATAATCAATGTTATTTTAAGGAAAAAGTTATAAAACTAAAGGTAAGATATATTGTAGACAGAAACTTCTCAGTACCACATGTGATACCCAACTGACCTTGGCATTCACATTTGGTACATCACTACTTTTAGTTTCCTCCATGTAACTTATAAAGTAGAATAACTAAGGATTTGTCTTAAAAGTTTTTTCCCTAAATTGTTCTTCACAATTTTCAAGACCAAGTCTATAAACTGAGGCTCTGTAAGAAAGAGATTTTACAAAAGAACAGTAAAAACATTAAATGGTCTGTACTTTAGGGACCTCTTATTGACATCACGCTGATTAATGGTACAGATCCCAAGAGTAACTGCTTGTTTGCAAGTGTATCAATTTCTAGTGGTAGAAGGTTTGGAAAGCAGACTTTATTCACAAATTCAGGCCAATTAATTATTTTTTTTGTTGGCACTCAAAAGTAATAGGTTTGATGAGCATTGATTCATATAGCTTTTTCATTTATATGTGAATCAAGCAGAGAGCTGGTAATAATGTTCTTCAATTTCTTGGGTAGAGGAGCAATTGAATAGATATTACTGTTGTGTATACAGAATCCTCATAAGTCTCTCATACATTACAAACCCAGCTCATTATGGCTTCTTTTTTTTTTCTTTTGGTACCAGGAATTGAACCCAGGGGCGTTTAACCACCAAGTCTCATCCCCAGCCGTTTTTAATATTTTATTAGAGACAGGGTCTTGCTGAATTGCTTAGGGCCTCACTAAGTTGCTGAGGCTGGGTTTGAACTTGTGATCCTTCTGCCTCAGCCTCCTGAGTCAGTGGGATTACAGGTGTGTGCCACAGCACCTGGCTCCCCTTTGACTTTTGTTTATTCAGTCCCCAACTGAAGGACATTGAATTATTTCTGGGTTTAGGTAGTTATGCATAGAATTACCATAAACATTTGTGTATAGGTTTTTGTGTGTATAGGCCAATTCCTTTTCTAGATTATTTTATGCCTTGCTCCATAAATAATAATAGGATAAAACCCAAACATTTCAATCTACAAAATTGCAAGGGCTTCAGGTGAATTCTTAGATATATTTTCTCAATAGGAAATTCCTCATCTTGCCCCATCATACATAACCAAACTAGCTCCGTCTGCCATTAGTCTACTCCCATTTTCCAATTCTTTCGAACTTCAGAAAGTCTGTTGGCACTCTGGGAGTTTCTGTGCCCCTATTTTAATGTGTTACCTTCCATATTTAAAGAAAATACAGAGCAAGTAGTTCTAAGCATTCTGGAACTGTGAATATTCTTTTTTCCTAATTAGCAGAAGAATGAATGAATCTATAATTTTGTGTTGATGGATAAGGTATGTCTGAGAATAACATGAGACAATTGAAAAAATTGGATAGAATTACACAGGTTCTGCCTGTGTTGGAAGGAATGAGTATGAATTATTGGTGGTATCGTATAGTTCTTCAGGAATATAACTCTTGGATTTATTATTGACTCAGTTATTTTATAATTTAATTTAATAAATATTTATTGAGTACCTGTTAAGTGGCAGGCACTATCATAAACAAATCTTTTCCACAAGTTTTTATTATTACCATTTGAATATATTATGGAACTTTTTTTTTTTTTTTTTTAAACAGGAGCCAATTTTACAGCTCGATCTAGGCCCTTTGCTGTCTTGCCTGTGACTGGAAAGGAGAGGTCAACCATTCTGATGGCTGCTTCCCTGTGCTCAGTGGTCTCGTGGCTGGCTCTGATCTGTCTGGTGTGTTGTTGGCTTAAGAAAAGCAAAAACAGAAGTACGTGAATTTTTTGTTTTGGAGGGGGAAGGAATAAAAATATTTAGAAAAAAAATCTTGTATGTTTATTTTTTTATTTCTTCAAAGAGTAATGTTTGTGTGTTTTGCAATACATAAAACTATGTGGAGTCAAACTGTTCAATTAATATAGTAGAGACAAGGATTGCAAAATCTTAAATAATAGCAGCGACAAAATAATAAAAGCTCAAATTCATTGAATATTCACTATGTACCAGGCTCTAAGGACTTTAGATAAATTAATTATTAATGCCCACAACAACTCAATTATGCAGGTGATAAATATTATGCCTACAGTACAGATGTGTAGAATGAGGCATAGAAACGGCAAATAACTTGCCCAAGGTTACACAGCCACAAAGCATCCAGGCAGTTAGCTCCATGTCCCTCTCCCTGAAACATTATGTTCCATTGCCAGCTGACCCTGCAGAAAATGGGCTAAAGAATCACATAGAAACATCCTTTTCTCCTTCAAAAGAGGGAAACAAATGCTGGGCATTTTTCTCTGGAAACAAAGAAATTAAGTATGTCCTTGAATATTTCCCCAAAAGCAGAATATCTTTTCATTTTTTATTTTTTAAGCTGAGTCATTGAGGGAAGGGGGTCTCTGAAAGAACTTCTTTCTATCTTTCTAGATGGTTCTTAGGAAGAGAAAGAGAGGCAGATAGAGCATTAGTAAATCCCTTATACTAGCCAAACATTATGCTCCAGACCACCACATGTATTTATTATAACATCAAAGTTATAAGCAAGAATGAGTAAAAAAAGCCAAAGTTATAAGCCAATGAATAAAAGAGGCAAAAGGCAAAATAATAATAATAATAATAATAATAATAATAATAATAATAAAGTACAAAAGAGAAAGGAAAAAGTAGGTAGCACAGTTCTACCACCCAAATATTCGCTGTGCTTGAATTTCTGAGGGATCCTCAGGAAGGGTTGCTCACTTATCAGACCCTGTATCTGAACTTCACGATGGCCAGTTGGCCCTGCTTCTCTCTGTGTCCTGGTTATTTGGGTGGACAAACTGTCTGTGATTTGTTGAAATGCAGTTTTTTATTTTGTTTGGGTTTTAAATCCAATCATCTACCCACACCCCACCCCCGTGTGTGTGTGTTTGTGTGTGTGTGTGTGTGTGTGTGTGTGTTTGTAGTACTTTCGGTTTTGTAATAAACTTCTGTGTTTTTTTTTTTTTTTTACCTCAAGTGATCCTGTGTAACAGGTGATTTAATTCTCGGCCTCAATTTACTATCCAAACATACTAGCCATTTGAGGACTCTCATTAAGCTCTGCAGATCTTATCTCCTCTTGTTTGTTCCCTCAATGCTAGAAGTAGCTTATTCTTGAAGTTACTTGTATCTATTATCTCAGTCCTTTCTGTTCTTTAAAACTTTCAGTATCTGTGAGCACATTTCCTTATATTAAATCTCCACATTTTTCTGACTGGGTACATTCCTAGCTAGTTTAAAAATTATAAAGAGATGGAAAGAAAATTGACAAAAAATTTCACAACAGTTAGCTCTATATGAGTAACTTGCTTTTTCTTTTTTATGTTCTATACTTTATTTTCTGTACTTTAATTTCTAAAATTAGCATTTCATTACATTAGAATCAGATAAATGTACTGCTTTCTAACTTCCTCATAAAATAATTCTCCAATTCAGCTTATGTTCTATGCCAGAGTTGGCAAAATTTTTGTCTGAGGACCCTATTATACTGTCAACAATTATGGAGAACCTAAAGAATTTTTGTCTGTGTGGGTTCTATACATTAGCATTTCCAAATTAAAAATACAACAGAACATTTAGAGTTTATTTGTTAATTTATTTTGAAATAACAATAATACAGACAGTGAATGTAAGCATAATTAACACTTTTATTTTTTAAAAATCTATATTTTTCAGAAAAGACATTATGAATAAAAAAAGTGGCAGTTTTACAAATCTTTTAAATGTCTTCCTTAATGGGAGTCAGCTGGAATCTTCTAGCAGCTTCTACATTCAGTCTGTTGCAATGTATTGGTTTGTGCTGAAGTATATCAAGGAAATCCAGCATCATACAGCTATATAGTAGAAAAATGGAAAATAACTTATTAGGCTTTACAGATAATTGTGAATATTCTTTGACAAGAAGGACTTAAGGTCCACCTCAGTTGCACTATTACATGCACCTCTACTAGTCTACCGTGTATTTTTAAATGGAGCATCTACCCAGGCATGGTTTTGAAGCACTATTTCTTGATCATTTGATAGATAATTTTTCACTGAGTTTTGCTGGCTGCTAAATGTTGATATATATTTCCTTCTACAATTAAAAAAATCACAAGTGTTCATATTAGTCTGTAAGATTTTCAAATCTATGAAATTCATGGAAATTAATATGTTTTCCAGAATTCTAAGTTGCCCATGAAAACTTGATTTAATCACTCATGAAAAATGCTGTAAGTTCTTTCTTTCTTACCATCTTAGTTCCTTCATTTTAAAAAAGAAAACCTTTCAAATACCCAAATATTAATGACCAGTTTGTCCTCAATCATCCTTTTTAGTTCGGTGAGTAGAAATGGTGTTCCATAAAAATATCAGCAAGTTCAGCTTTAAACTCACCTATAAAATTATTTTCCCTTTAGGAAATCACTATTTATATTTTTAATAAAATTAAATCTCTTTATAGTTTCATCAGAGATACTCTTAAGGGAGATAGACTTTTTCTTTGTGGCTGTTGATTTTCATTTTGTTGACTGTGATTTCATCTCCAGGTATGTCCTTCCTGATCACACCTATCTCCAAACATTTACTTTCTCCCCCACAACAATCGCCTTTTCACACTACAACATAGCATTTCTTGACATTATGTTACAAATGTATTTATTTATCTCTGTCATCCATACTAGAACAAAAGCTCTATGGAAGCATGTATGGAGTATTTCTCATTCATCATAGTTTTCACAGTGCCCAGAACAGTATCTGGCATGAAAATGTAAATATGTTTGTGATGATTACATTTATTAAACAAATGAATGGAAAATTAAGTATATGTTCAGCCACAGATGGACATAAGATTTAAATTTTTCAGTCAAAAGCATGCATCTGTTTGAATTCTGTTGATTGTACCAATATCAATTTCCTGATGTTGATACTGTTTTAGTCAGCTTCACATTACTACAATGAAACCTGAGACAACTAACTTATAAAATGAAAAGGTTTATTTAGCTCATAGTTTGGGAAGTTCAAAATCCAAGACCAGATGGTCCCATTGGTTTGGCCTCTTCTAAGAATAACAGATAGAAGCACATCATCCAGGGAAGACCTATAGTAACAAATATTTACAGCTCATATTGGGTGGAGGGAGGGAGGGAGGGGAAAGAGGGGGGGGGAGGGGAAGGGAGGGAGGAGAGTACTAGGGAGAAAGAGAGACCAGGTCCCACAGTCTCCTTTGAGGTTATGTCCCTAGTGACCTAAGGACCTCTGAGAAGGCTCCATCTCCTAAGGGATTCACTACTTCCCAACAATGTCATCCTATGAACCAACCCTTTTTAGAATCTATAATTATTTCAAATCAAAAAGTTAAAAAAGTTAGTAACATTCTGTTAATTATTAGCTCTGTCCAACAGAAATATAACATGATCCACAAATGTGAAACACATAGTAATTTTCTAGTTATCATTCATCCTAATATAGTGAAAATATCATTTTAATGTGTAATGAATGAAAAAAAAAAAGTATATACCCCAGCACAGGATATTTTACTTTTTTTCAAAACCAGCTATGCATTTTATACTTAGGGCACATCTCCATTCGAGCTAGTCACATTTTAAGTGTTCAGTAGCCACATGCGACTACCACTGTTTTGGACCGACAGTTTTAAACTGTAATGTTGGTGATTGGTACATGGGATTCATTATTGCTTAAGTTCTGAATTTATTATATGCATTCTATTGCATGTATTTCACAAGGATACTGGGAGGAGGCTTAAAGAGAAACATTTTATAAATAAAAAATGTTCTTTTAATCAGAAGAAATAAATTTTTGTGTTAATACAGAAACAAAACCTGAAGAGGTACCTAAATCCCAGACTAATGATCAGAAGAACCATATCCATGTCTCATCCAAACGCCGTCGATCGCAAGAAGAAAAAGAAAAAGAAGATGCTTTGGCAGAACAAGGTGAGTTTAGACAATGCCAACAACTCCACAGAGGAGACTCACTGGGAACAAACTGTGGGTTCATTACCACCCCCCACGAATGTCAGTTTCTAAAGCAATTCTGTTAAAAGCCCTTACTTTTTGTTTTTTGTGACTTTTTTTCCTCAAGCAAGTATACCCCAGCATAAGAAGGTACAGGTTCAGCTGATTTTCTCAGCTAGTAACCAATTATTTAAATTGATGCTTATATAGTTTTTCTTAGTAGATTATTGGTTTAACATTTGAGTTGTTACATGAGAAAAGGGGAAACCAGAGTATAGGCATATAATCTTTCCCTCAGCTATTACAAAGCTGCCAATTTGGCAACATTATTGAATTTGGGAAAGCAGAGAGTGTAGTTGCCAAATACCTGCTATGCAAATTAGATTGAATGTGGAACCCTCAAGAAATAAGTCAGCTTTGCTATACCCTGCTTTGTCATTTAGTTGTATTTTTTTTAGCAAAATGCATGATTTGCCTATATTTTGCATTATGCCAGATGATTTTACTTGTTATAATGTTAAATTGCCATTAAAATTGGTGCCAAGCAAAGATTAGCATTTACCTTGGATCAATGCTCTGCCCTTGTCTGTTAAGGATGCATATAATAGGAATATAGAGCCCAGGACACAAGATGGTTTTGCCAAGTATGGCTACGGTGTATGAAAAACATTCATGTGATTTCCATGGGTCTGAAACATTTTAAAACATACTCTAAAAGAAAGAATGTTCTCTTTTTTTTCCAAGTAAGAATCAATTATCATATTTTCTGCTTGAAAAAGGAATACCAATCTTACTGAGTTCATGTTTAATCAAAATAGAGCAGCTCAGTGCACTGATGTGTGTGTGTGTTTTGGGGGGGGGGGGGTTTGGGTGTGTCTGTGCGTGCATATGTATGTATGTTTGTTTGTTTGTTTGCCTTTTTGTGTCTTTACCCATGGATAAAATGAGTTTCAAAAAAATTCCAGATTATCCATCTCCTGGACATAAAACAAATGTTAGTAGGAGGTGTGAGTTGAAGTATGAGTGGAGGAGATGAGAATGGAGATGGAGAGAGGGAACAGGTTCTTTCTAGGTGCCATTGAAGATCATTTTAATTTTGGCTTCTTGTCTTTCTTATTAATGGATAAGACTCTTGTCCATATTATTGCATGTAAACACAGGGCAGGTGTTTGAAACAGTGTCTGGACTTAGTTCTTGACATTCAGCTGCACTCTTCAGTGAATGGCAGGAACATTGCTGATCTCTCCCCTCATCTAATTTGGTCATCTACATGACTTTCAGTTGTCTCACTTAAATTAACCACATTAAACAGTCCACACACCTGGATGTTTTAATAAGGAACATTTATGTGGTGGCTTATTAATAAATTATCAGGAATGAGACAGGGACAGGGCTTCTTGGAAGAGGTTTATTAGAAAATCGACACTGAAAATAGAAAGATATGTTATCCAACCCGCCTCACTGTAATCCCTGTATCACAGTGGATTTATTTATTTATCACCTAAGCTTCTTCCAAATCTTAACAGAATCTTTTCCAAAGCAAATAATGAGGTATCATCTATAGTTTTTGAAAATTATTATCATCTACCTAATTATTTCTAGCTTGAAATAAATCTGGTTTTATTCCCCTATCTCCACAACATTTTGTTTTTCCTTTTCTCGTTCTGTTTTTAAACTTTTGGGGTGTACTATTAAAGTGGTTGGCTGTCTTGCTGCTTGGCCCTTTGCCATTACTAAGCATTATTATTGCATTTGAAATTATTTAGCTGATGGAACTATTACTACTAAATTTAGGTTGTAAGCTTATTGTGATATTACTTTTACCAAAAATCTCATGAAAGTAACAGGGTTTCTAGACAGTTGCTACAGAAGGATAAGGGAAGTAAGGTATATATATCTTATACTGTACTGTTCAGTGCTTTTGATGTAAAGAGTCATCTAAATCACCTTTCAAAATTCATGTCTGATCATGTTGCTCTGTTACGTATAGATTTAATGGATTCCCACTGTTGGTTGGAGGGGCAGGGGAGTGTGACGAGATTGGGCATGGAACCCAGGGTTGGACAGATAAGATTTAAATCTGACTTCCTTTAAATCTGACTTCCTGGAAAAAGATATTACTCATCTTTGTGACATTTAGGTGAGAACCTGCTGAAGTGTCTATAAGTACTATTTTAAATTTAATCTCCCCATAAATAGAAAATAATATTTACTTAGTACACAACAAAGTCTTGTCTGTACATTTGCAATGGGTGGTATCTGGCTGACTTTGTGCCTTCAAGCAAGACAACCTCTTTGCCCTTCAGTTTTTCTCATTGATAAAATTGTTATAATAATACTGCTTATTGATTAGGATTGTTATTGATATTAAGCCGGTTAACATCAGTAAAGCCAGCACAGAACAATTCCTAGCATACTGTAAACATTAACATATGTGTTATTCTTGTTACTCAAGACTCAAAATATTCAAGTCTTGTCTCTGTTCCATCTTTATGATCTCATTTTGGATTTTACCCTCTTGCCTCCTGCTGACAATTACCCTGGGATTTCTTTCCCTTCTTCCTTCTCATTTGCTTGCAAAGTTTCTTCAAATTGGACTTCTTTCCTTCATCTGTTAAAATTGCCTCCATATTAAATCACTGACTCAGATAACTTTTTTTTTTTTTCCAAGAAAGCTTTCCCCAATTACTCCTACTTCACTCATAACATTTTCTTCATTGGGTTCAACAAATCCTAAATATATGTCTCTGTGGCAGTACTATTGGTGTTGGGAATTTATCGGACAGATGACTCTCTGTTCCCACAGGCCAAAGGTTCGTCACCACAGCAATTTTGCCCTCCAGGTAGGGTGACTAACACAACCTGGTCTTCCCAAGTGCTGCCTCAGTTTTAAAGCGTAAAGCTTTGGGTCTGAGGAATTCCTTCAGCAGTAGACATATTGGGACAGTCTCCCATCCTACCTCCAGAGGATGTTTGCAATGACTGGGAACATTCTTTTTGTCATAGCTTGGGAGGACCAGGATATTATTGATAGTGAATAGAGATCAGGGATACTGTAAACATCATGTATTATAAATACCACCTTTCCAACACAAATTATCTGGCTCAAGATATCAGTACTACCAAGGATGCGAAACCCTGGAAAAAGATATTACTCATCTTTGTGACATTTAGGTGAGAACCTGCTGAAGTGTCTATAAGTTACTATTTTAATCTCCCCATAAATAGAAAATAATATTTACTTAGTACACAACAAAGTCTTGTCTGTACATTTGCAATGGATGGTATCTGGTTCCTTGTCCTGTATGAATTCCCAATATGGTTGGTACACAGGAATAGTATTTGGTGGACAATTGGAGAACAAGTTAATTCAATAAACAAGTGTAAAGCAAATGCAACAATATCTATTGGAAGAACTGAAATATGGTAGGGAATGTGAAAGGCAAGAATATCATTTTTCTGAGTTGAATGTTTAATCCTCTGAGTGCTAAATCACATCACACGGTTTCATATCTTACTTAGTGAAGGCTTGATTGTCCATTTTGCAGAAACTCTGGTTCATAGAAATGCCAGGAAAAGAGTTCTGCTTTGCCCTGTCAAAGCTCAATCTCACATCACTTTTACTCAATGGTTTCTTTGTTCCTTTAACTTGGTCAATAACATCCAAATCTCCCAATGTAGACATCTCAGAGTTATAGATCTTGAATTCCTAGTTCACTCTTTTTTTTTAAGAGAGAGAGAGAGAGAGAGAGAGAGAGAGAGAGAGAGAGAGAATTTTTTAATATTTATTTTCAGCGGACACAACATCTTTGTTTGTATGTGGTGCTGAGGATCGAACCCGGGCCGCACGCATGCCAGGCGAGCGCGCTACCGCTTGAGCCACATCCCCAGCCCACCTAGTTCACCCTTTCCCACTCTGTCCCTTTCTTGCTTATCAACCTCTATAATTTCCACTTCTTCTGTGTCCTTGAGTTTCCTCTCTTGTTGCTTTACCTCTCAGATGTGTCTACAGTTCAGTCACATTTACCACATTGCTGGCAGGTGTCTCTCCTCTTTCTCTTTCCCTTTCAGGACAGAATTCCCAATCTGTAACACAGGCTTCCCCATTTCAAAATGTTCTTCTCCAGTGTATCCGCATAGCCACAGTCTCCCATTTCTCCCAAATCCAGATCAAATACTTTATTTTCTTTTTTAAATTCTCTTTATCTAGAAGGAGAGGTTCCCATCTCTCAACTTCTAGAACTCTACCCTTGTTTACATAACACTTACTATGTAATGTAATTGTTCGGTTTCTCCTATCTTTTGTATAAATTCTGTATCTTTTTTAACCCCAAAAGCTCTTTACTATAGAGACTTATTGTTTTAGTTTTTTTTTTTTTTTTTTTTTGCTATGACCAAAAGACCTAAGAAGAACAATTAGAGGAGAAAAAGGTTATTTTGGGGCTCATGGTTTCATAGATAGGAGATTATTTTCTTTGGGGCCCAAGGTGAGGGAAAACATCATGATAGAAGAGGTGGCAGAGGAAAGTGGCTCAGGACATCATACCAGGAGGGAGAGCAAGCAAGTTCCCTTCACTAAGGACAAAATAGGAGCCCCAAAGGCACACCCTCAAAGACCCAACTCTTTCAGCTATATCCTACCTACTACCTACAGTTACTACCCAGTTAATCCCTAGAAGGGGATTAAGATGCTCATTAGGTTAATTGTTCTCATAACCCAATCTGTTCACCTCTGAACTTCCTAGCATTGTTTCAGATGTGGATTTTGGGGGACTCCTCACATCTAAACCAGACCAATTATGATATAAAACCACGAATAAATATTATTGAGTAAATGATGAAGATAGAGATGAAATGATTCTCCCTTCTTTCCGAAGACCCTTGGATCCCAGCAGTTGTTAAAAACTGGTGGAAAAGAATAAAGAAAAATTATCCTCAATTTCTTTAAAAACAGATCAACAACAGGATAATGCCCATGACTGACGACAGTATAAGGACTGCACATCACTGTTAGCAATGGGCAGAATGTGACATGGTGTTTCCTGCAGTGCTTTCTGCTGACTACTATGGCTGCCTCTCTCAGTTGTCTTGACAGTCCTCTGTCTTTGCAGATGTCAGTGCATTTTTCTCCAAATCTTGCACTGATGTTTGGCCACTCACGAATTTTATTTGTAGAATCCATACATCCAATGTTGGGAATTAAAATTCTACATGTTAAAAAAAAGCTTGCCTTTATACATATATGATTATGAACTTCAACTTCAGGGACTCCTTATCTATATCATTTAGAGACTGTTAACTATATCTGATATGCTTCATGAATGTGGAATAAAAAGGACTGTTTATGAACTTATCTTTTGTGAGCATCAATCTAAAAGAATGCCACAGGGTGAAGAGGAGAGAGATGGCTTCAAGGTGTTTAGAAGTAAGGAACAGCTGAGACATTTCCCAAGCTCTCAGAAAAGTAGAAATATGTTTGGAATTCATTAATGAATAACATGTCTATATCACATAAGGAAAAAAGATAAGAACATCCCCTATTCTAAAACCATGAAAAAAAATTAGCACTTATTCAATAAGAAAAGCTTAATAAACTTATAATGGTTTGGATATGAGGTGTCTCCCCAAAACAGCTCATGTCTGAGAAAATGTGAGAACATTTAGAGGTGAAATGATTGAGTTATGAGACCTTTCACCCAATCAGTGAATTAATCCCCTGCTAGGGATTAGCTGAGTAGTAATTGAAGATGGATAGGGTGTGCCTAGAAGAGGTGAGTCATTAGGGGCATGCCTTTGGGGTACATACTTGGTAAACTGAGCTTAGTTCCTCTCTCTGCATACTGATCACCATGTGAGCTACTTCTTTCCAACATACTCTTCTGCCATGATGTTCAACCTCACCTCTATCTCCAAGGAATGGAGCCAGCTGTCTATGGACTGAGACCTCTGAAACTGTGATCCCTCAAATAAACTTTCCTCCTCTATGATTGTTCTGGTCAAGTCTTTTGGTCACAGCAGTGAAAAGGTTTACTAAAAGAGAAATATTGCTAAATAAGTGTTTGAACACTATGAAATATTATATTTAACAATGGAATATTAGAGTACTTGCTACTGAAATGAGGACACATTGTGTAATGCTGAGGAATGTAGGTAGAGATAAATTAAAAGGACAATGTTGGAGATGGTTTGCAGATGATATAATTGTTGGAGGTAACTGCTATAGTTAATAATTAACTTGAGTAACTTATTCAAATAAAATGTCAATCTATAAAGACATAATATTTTATAAATGCTAAATAAACATCTTTTCCTTATAAGTTTATTCTGCCTCAGGTATTTTATTATATTTTTATTTATTTATTTATTTATTTTGTACTGGGGGTTGAATTCAGGGGCATTCTACCATTGAGCCACATACCCAGCCCTATTTTGCATTTTATTTAGAGACAGGGTGTCACTGAGTTACTACGAACCTTGCCATTGCTGAGGCTGGCTTTTAACTTGCAATTCTCCTGTCTCAGCCTCCCCAGACACTGGATTATAATCCCACTGTGCCTGGGGTATTTCATTATAGTACACAAAATGGACTGCTACAAGAAATTAGGAGTACGTAGTTACAAAATGTGATAAAATATACAACAGTGGCCAAGGGATATGATATCTTGGGAACAATATTAATGAGAGATGTGTTGAAGGTATATAACAATAAGATGTGTTTTGCTGAGTAGTTTAAAGAGAAAACATGAATGTAAAAGGAAATATGTTTGTATTTAGACTGACTAATATTTCAGGGACCTCAATTATTTATAAATTAGCTTGGTTTTAATGCAATTTCAATAATTTTGCACAGTGTAAAGTGGCATAAGATGAATACAAAGTTCATCAGAAAGTACAAACCAATGATACAAAGCAAATTTTCTAAAAGAAATTGATTTTTTGACAATGGGAATGTGTAACTCTAGCAGAGAAATAATATTTATGTTACTATTCTTAGTAAAATGTGATACTGATAAAGGAATACCCTAATGGAAATAGCCCCAATGAGTGTGTGTGTGTGTCTGTGTGTGTGCGTGTGTGTGTGTGTTGTGTATGTGTTAGGGTGTACATATATTCTTGTGTTGTATCACATTATGTACATATATATGCATATATGTATATTGCATAAGTATAGGTTATAATTATATATTATACATAATAAATATATGTTAGGTATAAAAATGTAATACATGCTTAAAAATAGATTAAAGCAGTCTATACATAGAGCTAAATAATTTGACTATTTAGAATAATTATTAACCTAGATTCTCACTTCAAAAAATATACCAAAGTAAATTCCAGAAGCGTAAATGAGCTGAGTTTGATTTACTAAAATGCATTCATTGTTAGAGGAACAGAAAATCAATGGAACAGAGATCACTTGTGATTCAATGTGGGAGACTAACAGTATGTTTTCCTTCCTTTTATTTTCTCTAATTTTTATAACTTTTGATTGACAATCCATTGCTTATTAAAATAAATGATAACTTTCCACTTAAAGGAAAAGTAGTCTAGATAACACTGGTGATATTGTTTACTAATTACTGCATATGTATTTTCTAATATGTGGGCAAGGCGTTTTCCTTTATCAATAAATGATAGAATCCATTTTTGACATATTAGTTGTCCACTTCTCTTCCTCAGACCATGTTTAGACTTCAAAAATGTCAACTATTTTGAGACTGCTTATTGAATCTCCAAGTCTTCTAACACTGAACACTGCACATGGAATTGGCGTGAGAAAAATAGAAGGGAAATTCATTACTAATGCTCTGATAGCAAAAGAAGCCAGCGACCAGCACTCACAGCAATCTTAAAAAGCAAGGGCATAGTGTATATTCACTGCTCTTGAAAGTTTCATAAGCTACAAGATGTTAAGAAGAGCTGGAAAAATTGCAGCCGATTGTAGGTTTACCTGGAAGCACCCCAAATCAGACTGTAGGTGTACCTGGAATCACCCCAAGCCAGTAAGGGCCTCATTTTGTAGAGAAGGGATATATGTGCCCCATATTTGGTCTCATTCTCCCTAAAACTTGATCATACCTACCAATGGAACTCTATGAAGCATGGGTACAGGCAATTTGAAATCTCCTCTTTCCTTTCTAATGGAAACTCATCAACCAGGCAGTGATGGGAAGAAGGCATGTTAATTCATATGTTTTGATACTAGCTATCCTTCCTTCCCTAAAACCCAAACATTCAACTGAATGCCTTAGGACACATATCTGCTATAAATTCATTTTTTATCTAATTTGTCTGAGATCTAAGCTTCCTGTGGAGGTCCTAGATCAAAGGAGCTGATTCCTTCTGATGTCGGCACTGACATGTAATGTGTGCTGACTTAGTTCTGTCTATAACCTCACAGTGGGAGGTGGCCAGCCTCCCTGGGCACCTTTACACAGTGAACTTTCATTTCAGCTGGGGAGTCTGTCAGGTATGTTGCTGATTGGAGCGTCCATGTAAATAATTTATGGGAGACTTTTAAATGTTTTGGGGTCTGCAAAAGAAAGCTAGGATTGCATTAGTCTTTTATGAAGAAGTACAGACTTGAAGAACAAGGGGGGGAAATATTTCCAATGAAAGTCTCTCAAAAACAGGATAACAATATTTTCAATGGCTTAAAAATAGGTGACTTGTAGCATTTGATTCATCTTACACAAAGTGCTATTGGTTTTACCAAGGGATTAAAATTCAAAGCCTCTTTTCCTTTTTTAAGTTTGCTTCTACCTGACAATTTATTCTTCTTGTTCTTTGGTTATTTGCTGATCCTGATAAACTATGCCTTTTCCTCCTGGTGAGAGCAGTAATTATGGAGATGATACCAAGCCCAGTGCTTGGTATAGAACTGGGCATAATGAGCGAACAGGGTTGATAGCACAAAATATCTCCTTCCCTAAAGGCACTCAAAGTCCTAAGAGGAAGATGGGACTGTCACACGAAGAAAGGTGACCAATAATAGAAACAGCAGCACAGGTCAAATGAGAAACTCCAGTCAACAAGTATTGAGGCATAAATCAATGTAGTTGAGCTGTCAAGAAACACTTCTGGAAGGAGTTTCAGATCCCATAGGAAAACTAGAGTAACCGGAAAGTTCTCACAGCTCCAAGCAAGAGAAATCCTCCAGGCAGGTAGCTATGGCAGATAAACGCTAGACAAAAGACTGTGTGGAAAGTGAAAGGGGAGATATGAGTAATATAGACTTATCAGGATATTAATATAAGCATTGTGGGAACAATTGAACAACATGATTACTTTATCTTTTTTTTTTTTAAAGAGAGAGTGAGAGACAGTGAGAGAGAGGGAGAGAGAGAGAGAGAATTTTTAATATTTATTTTTTTTAGTATTTGGCGGACACAACATCTTTGTTTGTATGTGGTGCTGAGGATCGAACCCGGGCCGCACGCATGCCAGACGAGCGCGCTACCGCTTGAGCCACATCCCCAGCCCATTACTTTATCTTATTTACTGGTCCAAGTAAAAAGCATTTTAGAAGTCACACACCTGTAATCCCAGCTATTTGGGAAGATGAGGTAGGAGGATCATAAGTTTGAGGCCAGCCTGAGAAACTTAGCAAGACCCTGTCTCAAAAAAACCAAAAATTAAAAAATAAAAAGAATTATTACGTTTTCATAACCTCACCTTATTACTTCATTTTCCACCCATCATCTGTTGCTAGATTAGATTAAACTACTAATAAATTGGGTTTTTAATTCTATGATATAGATAGCACTATTGTCTTCTGACACAAGCCAGGACAGCTCCCAATAAACTGAGAGAGGCATAATACACAAGTTAATACGTTAGCATCTACATTGTGTGTAAAAAAAAAAGAGTAGTTAATGAATTTAGTGGTGAAATGCAAAAACATTAGTGATAGTAGATGTCGATGACCATGTTGCCACCTACTTCCCAAGGGTTGAAGATGAGTCTTTTTTTATTCATCATAAGGCACATGAAAGATGACCTTTGCACATATGACATACTGATACACATATATCCAGCCAAACACTCTTCTTAATTCTTCATTGGTGTCTAGGACTTTATACATTGTTGTATGGTGCTGACAAGCACAGAATCTGGACCAAAAAATCTAGAATTCTCTAAACCAGATCTGCCCTTGATTTACCTGTGGTATTGGGAAGGCATACTTAGTCACTCTGTCCCTTAATTACCTTTCTTCTGAAGGGCAGATAATAGCCGGGCATGGCACACCACTGTAATCCCAGTAAATCAGGTGGCTGAGGCAGAAAGATCTTGTGTTCAAAGCCAGACCCAGCAACTTTATGAGACCTTGTCTATAAATAAAAATACAAAAAAGGACTGGAGATGTGGCTTAGTGGTTGAGCACCCATGGGTTCAATCCCTGTTATGTATAAATATATAAATGACAGATAATAATAGCATGCACTGCAGAGGGTTATTCTAAGGACAAATTACATACATGATGTAGTGCTCAACATGTGTTATTTGGTATACTTGCTGTATAAATGGTACTTTAAATTATTAAAGTAAATTTTGAAGGCAAAAGAAAGCCTAAGTTTAAACACCTAAGGACTATCATATTGAGGTTGTTTGTTGCTGTATTTTAATATGAATTTGTTACTGTCTATGTTGGTGTATTTTAATATGAAATTATCTTACTGTCTGTGAGACAGAACTATTAATTTAAGGGACTTTTTATTAAAGTAAGTTGTAGACAGAGTTAGAAAAGAAACTTATAGAATCATTTAATAATTATTTTAAGTGATTAATGCATGGTCACATGAGATTATTTGAATTCCCATGTACATACTTAGAAGCTTTACAAATATGGTAAGTAAGCCTACCATCTGTACTTTTGACTTTTGTGAGATGAATCAAAAAATATTACGCAGACTGGTCTTTAACTCTTGGGCTCAAGTCATTCTCCCAACTCAGCCTCCTTGGTGGTTAGAAGTACATACAGGTGCATACCATCATGTCCAGCTTCACTTTCATTTATTCTTCTATACATAAAGGACGATAGTATTAATGGTTTCTTGGGTTGGCTCTAAGAATTGAAAGAATGAGCGAATATTACATATTGAAATCAGCACTTGGCACTATTATTTAAACATTAGAAATTTGAACAATGATGGTTACTATAATGGTAATGGCAATTATCATGATAGTTATTTTAGTCAGCTTTGAATTGTTCTGATCAATGTACCCAACAAGAACAACTTAGATGACAACTTTATTTTAGCTCATGGTTTCAGAGATTCAGGCCGTTGTTGGCCAACTCAATAGCTCTGGAATTGAGCTTAGGCAGAACATCATGGTGGAAAGGTTTGGTGGAGGAAAGATGCTCAGTTCATGACAAACAAGAAGAGAGAGCAAAAGTAAGTTGCCAGGGATGAAATATAAACCCCAAAGGCATGCCACCTGTGATCTACTTCCTCCAGTTTTCTATCTGCCTATAGGTACCACCCAATTCAAGTGGTTAATCCACTGGTTAGGTTAAAGTTTTTATAATCTAATTATTTCACCTTGTGAACATTGTTGCATTATCTCACACATGAGTTTTATGGGGGCACCTCACATCCAAACCATATGATAGTCTTTACCATATTGTTGCTTTTGGGCAGTACTTTGCATACTTCAGCTGATTTAACTTTCAAATAATCCCACAAGATAGACACCAGCACTATTATTGTTTCAAAGATGAGCAAGCTGAGGCACAGTGTGATAAAGTACAATTTACATGTTTATTCAGCAAGTAAAGGACCAAGCAGGAAGTATAACCACATTTATTTGATTATAAGCCTATGCTATTAGCTGCTATGTTATATAGCTTTGGGGAGTCATATTTTATATATTTAATAGCATAAACAACTGTTCTGGTAATTCTGACTATGATATCACTAAAATTCTATGTATTCTTAGTTCATCATCATTTACTACTCCAGTAATGTGAGAAGTTACTTAACTCATTTACTTGGAGCATGATCACAGTATTAAGTGTGTGTATATATATAATAGTGCACTTCTAAGAATTGGGCCAGATTAGAAAAAAAATGCCTAAATCATTAGTTTACCAATATTGTACTCTTCTGAGTTAATTTTTAATTACGTTTAATAAGAAAACTAAAGTACAAATGAAATCTCAATGAAAGAAAATAATAACTAAGGTTACTAAAATGAAGGAAATTTTAGTAAATTAAGTAACGACTGATAATAATATGAAATTTTACAATTGAAGCCATGACAGACTAAGAAGTGGAATGAAAGTCACACAGCCACCCAGAAAAAAGGGGAATTTGATAAGAACACTAACTTCATGACTAAATTACAATTCACTTTCTCTCCTTCCACTATTATACAACCAAACATGCACATGCTCATAAATGTATTCATATATTTATATTAGCTCCACCTATGTTTATATTCATTTTTATAAAATCAAAGAGGTTTAAATTGTAAATTTGGTGTGCAAGCCAAAATACTAGATAAGACTGATTTTTCAGGTTCACATTTCTTAATATGGGTGTGGGTTTCCCAATAATTAGACCTGCCTAAAGTCTATATATCAAATTTAAGCTCTGTGCTTACACTTAAAATCCTTGTTTATTTAATAACATCATAAAAGTGGGTTTTTTTTGAAGACATATTATCAAACTTATTGGATGGTTAATTACAACTTGGGTGTGGGATACAGTTCTCTTATTTTATGAAAAAGTGTTTTTAAAGGTATTTGGAAATTGATCATCAGTTATAATTCAACCTTTAATTAGTTGATAATATATTGTCAAGATTCCTAGATATTCAAAATATGTTATCAACTGATTAAAAACTAAATGATTTCTTCCCCTATTTCTCTTTCCACAGATTTGAGAATGAAGGTCATGCTGGGCAGGCTGAACCAGCTTCCCAACCATGCCCTGGACAGAGTGTCCAGAAGGAAGGTGAGCAGCCACACTGTCCCAGAGGAAGTGGCTGCTATGGCTGCTCCCAGTATTACCGCTGTCACATCCCAGAGGCACACTTGTGCTCCGGGGTCTCCTTCTCAGCAGTTTTACCTGCAGGAGAGTGGGAACTGGAAGGCAGCCCAAGAGCAGCTGCTCAGATACCAGCTGGCAGGCCAAGATCGACTTCTGCTGCTGTGCCCAGACCTCAGACAAGAGAGCCATCAGTGGCAGGGACAGAGTCAGCTCATCAAGAGAAGTAGCAGCTTGGGGCTTTCCCAAGAGAAGAAAGCCTCCTGCGGTGCCACTGAGAAGTTCTGCCTTCATTCTGCACAACCAGAAACTGTTCAGGAACAGCTGTAACCAGGGAATGGTGAGGGCATTTGGACTGAAAAGCAGAATGTTCAAAATATTTCCAGACAATAAACAGGGGAGGTGAGGGTGAGGCCTGACATGTGTTCCTAAGTAGGTAGGAGGAGTTTGACTATGAATCCCATTTAGAGCTTTAAAATGTCTGTGGACTGAAACAGTGTCTGATTATATATCTTTTGAGTCTATCACAGATCGTTTGCCAATGCTGGACAAATAATAGATTCTTAAACACTTGATAAGTTTTTATTTGTTTTTAACTTAAGCCATCTCTGCTCCTAGTTCACCAACTTAATAATTGTATTAATACTGACTTATACCGGTGGGAATTGTTATTAAACTTCCCCTGGGATGACCACCCACAGCACTTTGGACTCCTCTTATGGAAAGAATCATGGAAAGGTCTCATCTGCAAGAGTTAGTTTTTCAGTATTACAGAAAAGCATTTGTTTTCCCTGTTCATACAGGTATAAGCTGGTCACCTGCATTTGAAGACTGGAAAACATCCTGCTTCCTCCTGTATCAGGGCTTACCTTCCAATCACAAGACAACTACCTAATTTTTTTTACAAGTGGCTTATTTTGTAGCTTAAATTCAGTCATTATTGAGAACCTAGAGTAGTGCATGCATATCAGGTTTGCATCTTATGAGTATTTACAGTCAAAAATTGATATTTTCATGTGCTTTGCTGAGATTTTACTCAAGAATAAAGATGTCAAATACTAAATCTGAGAAATAAAATTGTCAATGTATCATAGCCATATTTCTCTCTTAATTAGTAGCTGAATCGAATTTATAAATGGAAGACAGTTTTATTGGAGGACCAGAGATAACCAAGTGTCTAAGTAGATCTCCAGCTAACTCCTTTATTAAAGAGCTGCTTTTTTTTGGAGAAGAAATGCATAAAGCTGCCCAACAGAAGGGAAGAGAGATTACATCAGGTGCAGCCTTTCTAGATTGTGCTTAGGGTCTAAGGGAGACCATAGCAAAGGATCAACTCATATTGATAAATTGAGTAAGGATATAAAGGTCAATTCTCCTAATTCATACACTTGCGTATGTCCAAACTAGAGGATACTTTAAGCAGCCAGAATGTGTCCTTGGCTCTGTATCCAGAAGGACTTATGCTCCAAGAGTGAAAAGCACAGGTAGCAGAAATGAGAATTTCCAAATGGAATTGTCCTCAGATATTCCCAAAATGTAAAACATGATTTCCCAATATCTGAAAGGCTGAGGGGCACTCTTGTGTTTGGGTTGAAAGAGAAGAAGGACATACACTCTTCTATTGCTGAATTTTAAATAATGAAATCTGGGATCAGGACCCATGGAAAACACTGACAGAAAACCATCATCTTCAGGGAATCCATGGGAAGGTATGACTCACCCGCCATGAGTGGAGAAGAACAGTCTCAGCCTCAGATTTTAGTATTGTCCCTGAAGGGAAATGAGCAACATGCTCTTTGGTGCTGCATTGGGTTCTGAGTGAGATAGAAGTTAGATATCAGGGTTGGTGCTCTCCAGGAGATTTCAATCCAAGCTATTTTGTGTGTAAAGAAGGACACTGAAGTACAACTTAGACTGTAGGAATTTACTCTGTAGGTATAAGCTGGTCACCTGCAGGACATATCCTCTTTGTAGATGTGTTTTGGAAGGCAACAGGATTTAAGAACATGACAAAACAGAGTTGGGAAGATGGCTGAGTAGAGGCACCCAGCACTAGTCAGCTCCTCAGTGGGAAAAACAAAGAACAGGTGTGAATTGCTTGAGGAAGTGGGTGGCTACAGGTGACCACTGGAAAGTGACAGAAGAGAAAATGTATTCTGGTGAAATTCAGAGAGTAGGGAGAATAACAAAGCAAGAGAGGCAAAAATACCCCAGTACCTACTACTTGGCATATTGGTTGGGAGAAAAGGGTTGACTGTCCCCTCCAGAAGGGTAAAGGTGAAAGACAGAGTCACAGCATGATGCAGAAGGCTATACACCCTGCAGATAAACAGCTTAACTGAGCAAGTAACCTAGAGTCTGCACAAGAAACTCGCCTGACATTTCACTGCATCTCTCAGAGTGCTATACCCAGGAGCCATCTTGAGAAGGGTCCTATTATTGTCTGAGAATCCCTGCTCTTCTGTTCAGAAAATCTGGCATAATCATATCTCAGGGTCCCCATGAACACCTTGCTGCATCGGCTGGGAAGTTGGTGGCTACACGAGACATTCGTGGCTTGGGGGTGCCTCTGAGACAAACCTGCAGAGCATCTTATGCTGTGGAGAGTGCAGGCTGTGACAGGGAGGGGACTGGAAGACTATGCCCTCTGGAATCAGTGGTATTAATGAACCTGCCCTACCCACTTGAATAAAAGGGTGAAATATGATATATCAAGAACTATGTAATGTTTTGAATAACCAACAATAAAAAATTAAAAAAAAAAAATGAACCTGCCCTCTGGCTGGGAAACCAGTCACATGTGGTTTCATGTGGGGGCCAGAACTGAAGGCACAGGGCTTGAGGATAGTCAACTGCTGTGTTCCCACAACCCCTTCTCTAGCACAGAACTCAGTGGTTCAATTTCTTCTTTCAATCTCTGAGGCATTGACCTTTACCATACCCCAGGAGCACAGATTAAAAACTTGCAGAACAGATATATACACCAAAGGTGTCATGGAGAGACTTACCTGTCACAGCCCTGGAACTGGCCCTTTCCCTAGGTACACAGACTGAAAACCTCCAGAGAGAATATACCCCTAGTACAGCCAAGGTTCTGTCTTAACCCACTGGGCAAGAAACACCTGACACAGCTTCTACCCTGGTGTGAGCTGGGAAGAATTTTCATAAGTTGTAGCTTCAACACACTACCCCCACCCCACCATACTAGGCAGGTTCTAAATTTAGAAGACCCAGAGAGATTAGCTTGTCATGGCCTGCTATCAGCTTCTCTTATTTGAGTCTCCAAACATCTTGCCTAGGAGAAATTTTTGACTCAGTTTTTTTCTCTGTCTATTCTGTCTTTTATTACTATTACTATTTTATTTTTAATTTTCAATATACTCTTACTTTCTTAATTTTATTTTATTTCATTTAATTTTTAAGATTTGATTTTTCCCTTTCTCATTTTTTTAATTTCTATTTTTATTATTTACTATTTGTTCTCCTTTCTACTTATTTTCTTCATTTCAATGATTAATTTTTATTTCTTAGTCTTTTAACTCTCTCTTTTTCCTTCTGGTGCTGGGCATGGAACCCAGAGCCTCATGAACACGGGGTAATTGCTTAGTTTTGAGTTATACTCCCAACTCAGCAAAAAAGAATTAAGCCCATTTCCAACCACAATCCAGTCCCATTCAAAATTTTACTTAAAGAAAATATTTATTTAAATACCTTCTAAAAAAACCACACACACAAAAAGAACATAAGCTCCCAGATATCAAACCCTCCTTGGTAGGCATAGCTAGTGGGAGGCTGAGGTCCAGCGCCTGGGCAGATACCTCCACAGTAACTACAGGGAGAAAAAAACTCAGTGGCTGACATTGAGTCTATGAGAGGATCTCTACATAGATTGTAGCTGCATATGGTCTAATTGCATAGGGGTGAAAAGGTTGAAGGGGAGGTCCGAAGAGGGGAAGCTATGATTCCAGTTTCCTCCCCATAAATTACCTACATCTACACCAGTCACCAATCAGAAGACAAGAGTTCAACCTTTTAACAAGAGTTCAGAAACACACATCAGAATCACTTTCAAACAGAACTTCTGTCAACAGTGCCTGTGGAAATCCCCAATGGAAATCTCCCATAAGAGAAATAACCACAGAAGACACATCCCACATACTTTGCTGCCTACGCCATATATTCCTGATGTTCCAGAGTGTCCCTACTCTCAGGACTTGCAGAGACAGTGGACCTTTCATACTCTAATACAGCATGTTCTATGTCCAAAGCCAAGAACTACAACAAAGACGCTACAGAGAAATTATACCTTAGAGCCCAGTTGGAAATAAACTCAACATTACATGATAAACTAATAATTACAAGTCACATTAAGAGAAGAAATCCACGTAAAATGAAGAATACCACATAAAAACCTAAGAGAGTTTCATCCCAAGAGATGCACATATCTCAACATAGAAAAATTAGAAATATCTATAAACATAGTAATATCACCTCCTAAGATTCATAATGCATAGTAACAAATTAAAAAGATATCAAGGTGGTGCTGGAGTTGTTGCTCAGTGGTATAATACTTGCCTAGCATGTGTGAGGCACTGGGTTCAATTCTCAGCACTGCATACAAATAAATAAATAATAAAAGGTCTATTAACATCTAAAAAATTTTTTTAAAAAAGATATCAAAATGGTAAAATGCTGGATGAAGAATTCAGAGGAATGCTTTCAGGAAAGCTCAAGTAAATCCAAGAGAACACAAAACGAATATTAAATAAATTCAAGAAGGCAATGTGGGATATGAATGAGCAATTCAATAAAGAGAGACTTTGAAAAAGAACTAAACAGAAATCAACAAATCATATTTTTAAAAACTCAATTGAAAGCCTCATCAAACAGATTAGATCAAGCTGGAGAAAGAATATTAAGAGTTTGAAGTCAACTTTAGTACATATTACATTCTGATAGTAATAAAGAAAAAAATAAGACAGAATAAAGGGAACATGCAAAATCTCTGGGATACCATTAAAAGACATGAAGACCAATGGGACAGAATAGAAATCACAGAGACAAATCCACATACCTATAGCCATCTGACACTTGATAAAGTTGGCAAAATATCTGTTGATAAAAAGAGACTTTTTAAAAAAATGGTGCTGGGAAAACTGGATAGCTATATGTAAAAAATGCAACTAGATTCCTATCTCACACCCTGCACACACACTATCTCACACCCTGCACAAAAGTCAAATTGAAATGCATCAAAGACTTAGGAATTAGGTCAGATACCTTGAAACTGTTATAAGAAAACATAGGGACAACACTCCATCAATGTAGGGGCAGGTGTTGACTTCCTAAATCATAAAATTCCTAAACCAGAAATAAAACTAAGGATAAATGATATGCCATCAGATTAAAAAGCTTCTGCACATGAACATGATTAGAGAGCCCACAGAATGAGAGAAAATCTTTGCCAGCTATTCTACCGGTAGTAAATTAATATCCAGAATATACAAAGAACTCAAAACACACACACACACACACACACAACACAATCAGTAAATGACAAAAGAATTAAACAGAAGCTTCTCAAAAGAAGGAACACAAATGGCCAACAAAGATATGAAAAAATGTTCAACATCTCTAGTAATCAGGGAAATGCAAATAAAAACTACACAAAGATTTTATTTTACTCCTATCAGAACAGCAAAGATTAAGAGTACAAATAATAATAAATACTAGAATGGATGTAGGGAAAAAGGTATACTTGTACATTGTTGGTGGGACTGCAGATTGATAAAACCACTCTAGAAAGTAGTATGAAGATTCCTCAAAAAACTAGGGATGGAAACATATGACCTAGCTATCCCACTCCTTGGTATATTCCCCAAAGAACTAAAATCAGAATACTATAGCAATATCATCATCTCAATGTTTATGCAACACAATCAACAGTAGCTAATTTATAAACTCAACCCAGATGTCCATCAGTAAACAAATGGACTAGGAAACTGTGGGTATATGTACACAATGGAGTTCTACTCAGCCATAGAGCAGAATGAAATTATGGCATATGCTGGTAAATGGATGGAAATGGAAAACATTATGCTAAGGGGAATAAGCCAGACTAAGAAGCTCAAAGGTCGAATGTGTTCTCTCACCTGTAGGAACAAAAGTAAAAAGAAAAGTGGGGGTGGAGGTGAATAATAAGATATCAAAATACATAAGGAAGATCGGTAGTGTAGACAAGGAAGATCAAGAGGCAGGGTGGAAGGATGGGAAAGGGGAGGCAAGGCAGAAGGAATTCTTTAAAAATCATGTTATATGCACATATAAACATACCACAGGGACTTTCACTATCATGAGCACTTGTAAAAGAAGAAATCCAACTAAATTAAAAACTGGCAATAATCAAACATAATAATTACAGTAAACCATTAAACTTCTAAGATGAATATGAGAGTATAATATTCAAAAAAAAAAGAAAAAAAAACAGAAGTAATCAACCAAATGACAAAAACAAGCATATGAATTTAAATAGTAACTGAATGTAATAGGTCTTTACCCTTCAATTAAAAGACAGCCTGGCTAAGTGGATTGAAAAATAAGAATGAACAACATGCTGGATACAAGAAACTCAAGTCACCAACTCAGGCAGAACATCCTTTCTCCTCACCATAACTATTTGTCTCTTTTTTGTAAATTCCTGGTTCATGAATGCCATTGTAAACTCTAGTGCCTACACAGGGTTTTCAAAGAGCTGCAATCTTCTTGGTAAACATATTTCAGAAGTTAAGGGTTTTGAGGATTATCACATCATAGCCATCTTAATCCTTGCTCTACTTACTGAGAACTGAGGTTTATCCACACATACCCCCTTTCACTTTAGTAACTTTCTTCACAACTTCAAATTTCAGCTGTCTTTCTGTATACCACATAGTTATCTGCCTAATGCGAACTTCCACAAAGTTATCTCACAGCCACTATGTTAACACAATCTTAAAACCTGAGGCTCCTTATGCTTTTTCTAACTCAATGAGTGATGTCACTGCACTCAGAAATCTGGAAGTCAACCATGACTCCTTCTTGTCTGTTATGCCCAGTCAGCTCCCAGGTCTATTATTTCTACTCCTTCTTCCAATCTTTACTATCCCCCTATCAATCCTCCATGTGCCACAAGACCCATTGCTCTGGAAGGCAAGTTTCATCCTCTCTCAGAACCATAATTAACCTATTAATTATACCCCACCAAAGTCTGGGATCTCTGAGGTCAGAATTGACTGAATAGCAGCCAGAAGCATCTGGAGTAGTATTCAGAACTACAGTATATGGCATGGAATTTCACAGTGGAGCCAGCCTTCTCTGACCCATAGCTAAACTAGTTCTCTATTTTTCTCTTCAAAAATTAGGAGAACATTATGTACAACCACAAGAATGGGATCCTATAGGAATAGGTTGTACTCCATGTATCTATAGTATGCAAAATATACTCTCCTTCATGTATATCTAAAACAAAAATAAAAACGTTGGAGAAATGGACAATCACTAGAAACAAAGAAAGAGGTTCTTAGTTCATTCATTCCTGGAGATGAGCCAGTAGAGTACCATTGTAAACCAACCCCAAACTGATTTAGACCATTAACTTTGGCAACTATGAAAAGCTACACCTTTTGTCCAAATAAATTATTGAAAATGACTTCTTCCTGTGTAATTTTAAAGAATATCTTTTTGTTGCCCATTTCTGATTTTCTATACATTATGGACTCCTTCCTCCCAAGAAACTGAATATACTAAAACTTTAAGGAGCTCAAAATGTTTTAACAGTATATTTTAAGTGTTTTTACTAAAAAAATGATAAATTTGATATGTCAAAATGTATTCTACTGTCATGTATAAGTAATTAGAATGAATAAAAAATTTAAAAAAGAAGATGAAAGGGAAGAAGGAAAATATTATGGAATATGAAGAAGAGGAAAAGCATGTGTGGAATAAGTGTGTATGTAAAAGAACTACATTCTAAACATCTATGGCAATCAATGATGTTAATTATTACTAAAAAGATCAATACATAGCAGAATAAATATGTTATTTTGCAGCATGGACAAAAATGCCCAAAGAAATAGCTGAAAGTATTCAAAGAAGTTGTTTATGGAGAGTGGGAAAATTTTTCCAGGGGATTATCTAGATTTTGCTCTATGTCTTGCTGTAGTATTTGAGTTTTACAATGATGTACATTATTATTTTGATTAAAAAAGTAATAGAGTAATTAAATAATTGTTGTGTTACCAAAATTATAAGGATTTACAGTGATGCATGTGTTAAATTAGAGCCAACTTGAGCCATTCCATAGTGTATACATATTTTAAAACATTATGTAGTACATGAAAAATATATATGATTTTTGTTTCTCAAATCAATACAAAAATGTTTATAAATATTTATGAATGCCAAGACTGAGAGGGAAGTATGAAGGGAGGCAGAATAGTTTGGACATTTTTTTCCTACTTTTAGGATTGTATTTAAGATGGTATTAGATAAATATCTCTCCCAGAATAAGAGATTAAACCAATTTGATCATGGTGTGGATGTGGCATATTTGACCATAATATTGCCCAGTGAGCTTGCCAAAAACCAAGATGCCATGAGCTCCCTCAGGGACCATCCCTTTCAAAGATTATTCATTTGAATGAGTCTCTTCCATCAAGCAGTCTGATTCCAAATGTATGAAATTACTATACATTAAAATACATGCAAACTATATGCAAAAATGAGTATGGAGGGATAGAATGTAAATTACATGCAAATATTATTCAGCCAAGCTTCTATAAAATTGTACATGTCAATAATAGTAAAGAATTTTAATTAATTCTGTCATTTAAAATTCATGTATTTATTCCACCTTTTGCTTCCAGAATTTTTAATGCTTTAAGTGTCAAATTTGAAAAAAACTATAAGCAGAAGGAATTAAGCATGATTAAATGGCAAACAGTTTATTTCAACCTATGTTATAGCACTGTGGCCAATTAATTATAGGCATGTTTGAGAAACAAACCATGCTTTCAGAATGTAATTTTTAAAAGTCAATGCAACGCTCTTTAAAAGTTAAATGAGGTCTAAATGGTAGAATACAGAGATTTGAGTATTTGTTAATATTTTTAACACTTGTTATCATGAAGCTTTAAAACATTACTAAAAATGGCTGAGAATCTCTTTGCTTGGAACGATGTAAGAAAAGAGATTCTTCTCATCAGTCTGGTCTGTTTTGAGACCCAGGATTCATTTAATGCATTTGTAGCACATTCTAAAATTGCTGAAATTAGAAGAATTTTTCTTTATCATCTTTAATTTTAGTCTCAAAATGATCTCATTTATTATTACTATTATATCTTTTATTTCAAAATTAAAATCTGTAACAAAGGGATAGAGAGTATATTTCCTTTAGGACATGTGGGCAATACTCACTCTTCTCTCAATTTTGATGTAACTAACAGTTGTAATAACTCTGTTATGGTCCAAGCCAAATTGGAAATTTATTTGGAATTTACTTGCTTTCCTTTGAAAATCCCCCAAATTTAGAAATACATTCATCTAGTAGAAGGATCACTATAGAAACTACTCAAGTTATGCTACTATACTAAAAAAAATGCTAAACAATTTGTATAATAAGTGTTTACCTATACTTTGTTTATATATGGAGAGATAGCCAAGATGATTTTGTAAAAAATAATTATCTCTGGGGGATGGAGTAGGAAATATGGGTTGACATGTGCTTCAAATTGTATATTCTTTTGTATTTCAGTAATATGTTACTATTAAGACTAACTTAGGGCTGGGGTTGTAGCTCAGTGGTAGGACACTTGCCTCACACGTGTGAGGCACTGGGTTTGATCCTCAGCACCACATAATAAATAAATAAAGATATTATATCTGTTTACAAATAAAAGAAAGTCTTAAAAAAAGATTGTGTCCATCTACAACTAAAACATAAAAAATACTAATTTAAAAATATTTTCTCCAAGTTATGATTAACTAGAGTTTGGCAATCTTTTTAGATCACAGAAATATGATATGCTTACAGGAAATGCTCTTAGTCCTTGATGGAGGAGAAAGTCATACACAGAAGAATCAGAAAAGAGTGTAGTAAAAGATGAATGAATCAAGAGGTCAAGGAGGAATAAAAGGAACAGTAAGGAAGGTGTATATATGAAAAGGATGTGCTATAGTAGATAGTGGTTAGAGTGTGGCTGAATCTGCTTTCTTAGCACAGTGTCCCAGGCATGTTAGGTATGGTACCACCACCATCCATTCTGTTTCATAAGCCCACAAGTAAAAGATGTACATGGCAATGGCCTTAGCATCTCTTAATAAAATTCAGGTGTAAAAGAAGAATCTTCCTATTTCTGGTGTGGAAGAAATACTGGGAAGGCAAATGCTCATTCTGGGTCAAATGTGTTCATAACATGATCCCCTTGGTGATGAGAAGCACCCACCTGATAGCACACTTGCCTCCTTCAGTCAGCACCACACGGCTTGCTTCTACTAGTCCCTATCTGCAGAAACTTACTCTAAACCAAGTTCTGTAACCTTGAAAACAAGGGCTGACTCTTGTTAACCACAATTGTTGCATACTTTTTAGGGAGGTTCCAGTGATTAAAACTCTTGTGATGAGACCTGAGTCAACAGGCTGTGGCCTTCAGTATGTAAATAATGGGTGCACTTGCAAAAAAAAAAAAAAAAAAAAAAAGCTCCAACATTTAATTAAATAATCCCTGCACAGCAATGGAAACAATTAAGAATGAAAAGAGATAACCTACAGAATGACAGAATGGGAGAAGATCTTTTCTAACTACTCTTTTAAGCTTAACACCAAAACAACAAATAACCCAATTACTAAAAGGGCAAATAAATTAAACAGACACTTTTCCAAAGAATAAATACAAATGACTAGCAAATACATGAAAAACATGTTCAGCATCATTAGCAATTAAGGAAATGCAAATCAAGACTACACTGAGATTTCATCTCACACCAATAAGAATGGCAGTCATCAAGAATACAAACATTAATAAACACTGGAGAGAATGTGAAATACAAAACAAAACAAAAAGAACACTTTTACACTGTTGGTGGGACTGTAAATTAGTACAACTACTATAGAAATCAGTATGGAGGTTCCTCGAAAGACTAGGAATGAAACCACCATATGACCCACTCCTTGGTATTTATTCTAAAGAATTAGTAATCATATTACATTGATACATTCATACTTGTGCTTATAGAAGGACAGTTCACAATAGCCAAGCTATTAAACCAGACTAGGTGTCCATTAATGGATGAATACAAAAAGAAAATATGATATATATACACAATGGAGTTTTGTTCAGCCATAAAGAAAAATAAAATTGTATCATTTGCAAGAAAATGGATGGAACTTGAGGACACAATATTAAGTAAAATAAGATAAATTCAGAAAGTCAAGGGTCATATGTTTTCTCTCATATTTGGAAGCTGGAGAGGAAAAAGGAAGAGAAAATTGGAGGGGGATATCCCATGAAAATCAAAGGGAGATTAGTAGAAGAAAGGAAAGCAAATGGCAGTGGGAGGCTGGAAGGAGGTGGGGAGGTCCTGGAAGTGACATGGTCCAAAATATTTTGTTATATTGTGTGCATATGTAACAACAAATCTAACCATTAAGCACGTATAAAAAATCTGATGGGAAAAACAATATCAAGGGAGCTTTTAAATTACTTTATTAGAAGACTGAATAAAGTTCTTGTTCCTTTCCTTTGAAAAAAAAAGTAAATAGATAAATAAATAAACAATCTTGGGTACTTATCCATACTTCCCATGATTCTAGAAGTGCTATAAATTCAGGCTATAAATATAGTAATAGCAAATATCAAATCTACCCTACATACATATTCTATTTCCAAAGATGTCACTGCCTCAATTATCATCTCTCTTTGCAACATCACCAATTTTTCCCCACCTACTAGTTTATTCCTGTGATGAATCAGCATGGTTAAGAAGTTCCCACCTTACCTGTAACCCCAGTGACTCAGGAAGCTGAGGCAGAATGATTGCAAATTCAAATCCAGCCTTGGGAATATAGGAAGACCCTGTCTTGAAATTAATAAAAAAGGTTTGGGATAGCTGGGGATGTAGCTCAGTGGTAAAGCACTACTGGATTCCGTCCCAACACAGCAAAAAAGAAACAAATGTTTCCATCTTAGCAAAAGATTTGATTCTATAGACAACTTCAAATCTCTTTCCATTTTTCTACTTTCATTCCAGCAGTTATTGAAAAAAACTCTGGTTCACACATTTCATTACTTCCTTGTTTTCTGTTCAGTCAACCAACACATTAGTGTGTCACTGGGTTTCTCCTTGGAATGGAAGCTGATTCAATGCCCATCACCATTGACCTCCAGACTGCCAGTTCTGAAGAACGATTCTCCTCCTCACCTTGCATAACCACTAAGGAGCATGAAATCCAGGCTTTCTCTCACTCTTTCTCAGACACCATATCTTCTCAGCTTTTTCTCTCTCCTTGGTTTCCTCAGATATCATCACCTTGTATGTTTTCTTAATAAACAATAGGGTAAAAGCTCACACCTTGGTCTATGATCCAAAATTCATGTTCTTTTTCTAAAACATGATAATTATTAACATATATTACTCATACAAATTAATAGGATTCACTGTGACATTTCCATACATGAATCTCTCAAGCACTGATCATGTCTGCCCACCTTTCTTCTGCCTTCATCCCACTTTCCCCCTGCCTTCTGCGCTTTACCTTCCTTCCAGACCCTCATAGTCCCTCTTCTACTTGGAAGACCATTTTAATTTTTTAGGTTCCATATATGATAGAAAACATACAATATTTGTCTTTTTGTGTTTGGATTATTTGGCTTAATGTGATATTTTTCCAGTTCCATCCATTTTCCTGAAATCAACAGAATTTCATTCTTTATGGCTGAACAATACTCCACTGTGTCTGTACCATGTTTTCTTTACCATTCATCTGTTGGCAGGTACCTAATCTGATTTCATACTTGGCTTTTGTGAATAATGTTACAATAAGCATAGATATGCAGTTTATCTTTTTGTATGTTGATTTTATTTTGTTTGGATATACACCTAGGAATGAGGGTATTCAATCCTGCTATGGATTGAATATTTCTGCCCCCACCCCAAATTCCTGTTGTAATCTTAATTTACAATATGATAGTGTTTGGGAATAAGACCTTTAGAAGGTAATTAGAATTATGAGGATGGGGCATTTGTGATGAGATTAATTTCCTTATAAAAGAGGAAGAGTTGTGAGGTCTCTACCTTTCCTCCACTCCTGGCTATGTGAGGGCACAATAAGAAGCTGGCCATCTACAAGCCTGGAAAAGGAGCCTCACCCATAGCAGAATCTGTTTTTAAGCCTCTCAGGCTATGGTATTCTGTTATAACAGCCTGAATTGGCCAGGACTCCTTCAATGCACACTCACATCATCAATACGGGAACATGTCATTTCTCTTTATCCTTTCTATTGTTTGCTTTAAAGGTTGGCCAACTTGGAATGAATCTTATTATTGCTTCTAATGAATATACTTAACATACGTTTAAAAATATACTTTTACACTCCTGCCTCAATCTAGTCTTATGAATCTAATTTTTTATTGACTAGTAGGATCAATAATGTTAACAACAGATTTTACTAACAGTGATGCTAAATTAATCTTTTAAAATATTTCTCATTTCAAAATGATGTTATCGTTTGCATTTCATGTTACAAGCAAACACTTAACAACTATTTAGATGTATCTTTATCCTCAATTTACTTCTATGTTCAGATATGACATTTTATATCATGGACCTTTTATTCATATACGATTCATTACCTTTATTTTATCTGAATATGTTTAAGTACATGTAGTAATTTTTGCAAGGAATGAATGAGGACTGTATGTTTTCTGATGCCCTTTTGTCATGGAAAGTAGCTTTCATACACAAAAACAGTTTGGCTACATATAAAATATTTTAATCACAATCTTTACTTTGCAAAGTTATGGAAACATTCCAGTATTTTCTGACTTTAGTGCCTTATAGGATACATTCAGAAATGAACATGAGTTTTCTTTTTTCCTGTCTAGGGATGATTGAAAAACCCTAGTATCTTTTTTCCTACTTTATTTTAACTTATGCCCTGATAATTTTCTATAAATAAAATTTCTCTATGAAATACTCTATATTGTTTAATCTTTTGTATATTAATAGTAATTGCAAGGAGAATGTATGTTGTTTGAATAAGGGAAGTAGTCTTCATAGGGAAGGGGAACTTAAGTAATATGTTTGGAGAATGGGTATGATTTAAGTATATATAGGGGCTGTTTCAGGTAGGGGAACTGTGTACATATGACTAGAAGAATTTTTCATCCCCACATCATGGATTCTTCAATGATGAATTATTGCTGTTGGATACAGGAAATAAAAGGCTGAATGAATAATTAATGACCATTTTAAACACTTGAGGTTATATTTAAAAGGTGGTAGAAGTGGTTTCAACTGGGACAGATAGAAGGATACTCTCTGTAATACAAGAGATTAGGCATTAGGAAAAAAATCTGATGGTTTGGAAAAATTGTCAGTAAATATGAATATTTCAGCATTCCCCTCTATTAAAAAATTTAAGGCATGGTTAAATTCCCCTTCTCTAGTCTAATTTATACACCAGAAGAAAATGGAGTAAATAACCTCTAAATTCTCTCATGCCCTAATGTGTCAAATGAAACTTGGGTCACAGATAAATGGCACTCCAGTCAATAGTGCTTTCAGATCTAGTTACTATGCATTTCCGCCCAAGATGCTGATTCCCAGAGGTCTCCACTTTGTGCCACATCTCTAACTGCATTCTCTGATGAGTGGCAGAGAGGAAGTTAGTTATTCCAAATGTGGGAAGGATTCTGTACATCACTGCTGCTTTAAAGATGAAGGAGGTCATCTGGTAAAGGATGTACATGGCCTCTAGGAGCTGAATGTGTTCCCCAGAAAACAGCCACTATGGATCCAGGAACTGTAGTTCTGTCTATGCAAGGAAATTAGTTCTGCCAACAGCCTGAGTGTGTGTGGTAGCATAGCCAACTCTTCCCCAGATGCTCCAGATAAAAGCCCAGTCAGGCTAACATCTTGATTTCAACCTTGTGAGACCCTAAGGAGAAAATCTAGTTGTACTAATCAGTTTTGTTTATTTCTTTTTCTCCCCCCACCACATTTTTATTGGTGCATTATTGTTGCACATAATAGGAGACTTGTTATTTTGTATTTGTACATGCACACAATAACAATGCATATTCTTTTCAAGTTCACATGGGACAACTTGAAGAATAGTGATCGAATAAATGGGTATTAATTTAAGCCACTATTTTTGATAATAGAAAACTGATATAGATACAATGGCTTCACTGAAATAAGGGAAATTGGTCCTGTCCTCCTGTCTCTACTCCATTTCTTGATCTCTTTTTCAGCTGGCATGAATCACTTTGAGGCCTCCATAAGCTTAAACTCCCCATTAAACCCACATATTTCCCTCCCCAGGAGCAGCTGGATGGTATCAGTTCCCAGTGCTTAACCGGGTTTCACACTGGCACACCACCTCCTTCCACTGTGGAGATGGCCAACTATCAGGTCTTTGAGGCTCAGTCAGTTTATTTCCATCGCTGAACTCACAAGACAAAAACAAGCTAAATTATTGCCTCTTCCTTTTCCTCCTCTCTGACTTCTCATTTCTCAGTCTGTTTCCCCAACTAGATTCTGACAAAAGTTATTTGCAGCATTCCCATCTGCTCCATGAGTGACAGGAGACTGGTGTCAAGTGAGAAAATGAAATGTAAATTTTATTAAACACCCCCTCTCATCTCTGCGTATCAATCCAGATTCCAGCCGAACATAGCAAATCAAATCCTGTCTATGCTGGGCCTCAGGGCACACGGAAAATCATTTCTCCTTAATACCATTCCCTTCTAGTAAAATATTTTCCTGTTTAGTAAATGAAAATTTTAAATGCAAACCCTGTATTAATCCTGGTGAAAAGTATATCTTCAAAATGAGCATTTGAAGGAGGGAGCACAAAAGAGAAGAGGGAAGATTTGGGGGTAGAGGAGAGAGAGAGAGAGAAAAGGGACGGGGAAGTGGAATTGTATTTAGCTGTGTCTTGTGCAGTCTTGTCTGGTAGCTGTGCAGGGATGCATATCCATAGAACAAATGGTAACAGTCTTTGAAAGCTTGAACATTAGGACATTTATCCACATGCTGTCCTGACTCAGAGATAATAAAGGCCTTAAATCTGATACACTGACTTGAAATAGCATTAGAAATATAGATGCTTCATTTTAGATGTGAATATATGTACAATTGTTGACTTGTTTGTGGTTTGACAGGTAGTGTCGGTGCATAGAGAAAGATCTAAATTTGGGGCTTTAAAATATGATTAACTTCAAAGAAAGAAGCACATTTTAGTTGCACATTGAATTAAAAATAAAATTTAACCAAAAATTAAGTTAGCATTTAAAATACCAGTACAATTTAAAACACACTCTCTATTTACCCACGTTTCACTATGTCAGTTTAAATTAAAATTATAAATATTATGGTCTATTTAAAAAGAAAGTAATTTAATCTATTTTCTTTAGGAAATCTTGAAATATTATTAAAAATAATTGCCTTCAAAAATATTTTGCTGGAAATATGAAGACAATATGGACATTTCCATTTAATTAAAATATTAGTTGTATTTATTATTGATATGCATAATATTTGGGTTCATTTTGAAATAATTATAAAACATGGAATATAATTTTCTCCAATTCAGTCCCCTGTTCCTTCTCTTTCCTTCCCCTCAGGAGACCCTGTTCCATTTCCTCTACTGATCTATATTTACTTATATATATTTTTAATTAGTGCATTATGGATATACACAAAGGTGAAATTCACTTGGTTCATTCATACATGTTCATAGGAAATTCTAATTAGATTTATTCCAAAGTTTTTTCCTTTTCCCATACTTCCTTCTTCCCCCTCATTCTCTTTCCTTTACTTCAGTGATCTCTCTTCTATATTCATGAGATTCCTGCCCCCACATTTACTTTTATCTTTTTCTTCCCCTTACTTTCATCTAGCTTCCTCATAGGAGAGAAAACATTTGACCCTTGATTTTCTGAGTCTAGCTTATTTCACTTAGCATGATCTTCTCCAGCTCCACCACTTAACAGCAAATGCCATAATTTCATTCTTCTTTATGGCTGAGTGTTATGGTTTGGATATGAGGTGTCCCCTAAAAGCTCATGTGTGAGACAATGCAAGAAGGTCAAAGAAGAAATGATTGGGTTGTAAGTGTCTTAACCCAACTAGTGATTTAGTTCCCTGACAGAAATTAACTGAGTGGTAACTGAAGTGGTAGGGTGTGGCTGGAGGAGGTGGGCATTGGGGGTGTGGCTTTGGGAATACTTTTGGCTAGTAGAGTCTGTCTCTGGGCTTCCTGATCACCTCCCCCACCATGATGTTCAGCCTCACCTAGATCTCTGAGGAATGGAGCCGGCCTTCTGTAGACTAAGACCTCTGAAACTCTGAGCTCTCAAATAAACTTTTCTCCCTTTAAAATTGTTTTGGTCAGATCCTTTAGTCACAACAATGAAAAAGCTGACTAAAAACTAAGTCAAACTCCATTGCGTTCACATACTACATATTCTGTTAGGCTGGTTCCATAGCTTGGCTACTGTGAATTATTGTCTTATAAACATTGATGTGGTTGCATCCATATACCCTAGAGTATCCTGACTTAACATCTATGGATATATATCAAGTAGTAGGATAGCTGGATCATATGATGGTTCCATTCCTAGTTTTTTGAGGAATCTCCATGCTGTTTTCCAGAGTGATTGCAGTAATTTTTATTCCCACCAACAATGTGTAAGTGTATCTTTTCCCCCACATCCTCACCAACATTTATTATTGTTTGTATTCTTGATAATTGACATTCTGAGTAGAGTGTGATAAAATCTAAATGTAGTTTTGATTTGCATTCCCCTGATTGTTAGAGAAGTTGAAATTTTTTTTCATGTTTCCTATTGGCAATTTGTATTTCTTCCTTTGACATATTGTCTCTTTAGTTCTTTTGCTCATTTATTAATTGGATTTTTTCTTTCTTTCTTTCTTCTTTTTTTTGGGGGGGGTGTTAAGTGTTTTGAGTTGTTTATATATTTGGAATACTTATCCCCTATCCAAACAGCGGGTAGTAAAGATCTTCTCCCATTCTGTAAGCTCTCTTTATATACTCTTAATTGTTTTCTGTGATGTGTTGAAGTGTTGTAATTTGATACAATCTAAGTTATTAATTTTTGGTTTTATTTCTTGCACTTTAGTAGTCTTGTTGGAAGCAAATTTGTGCCGGTACCAGTAATGTTAGAGTGTTGAGCATACATTTTCTTCTAGCAGTTGCTAAATTTCTGGTCTAATTTCTAGGTCTTTGTTTCTTTCACTTTGAGTTGACTTTTGTGCATAATGAGAGATAGGTATCAAGTCACATTATGCTACATATGGATATTCAGTTTTCTCAGCATCATATGTTAAAATGTCTGTCTTTTTCCAACATAAGTTTTTGGCAAATTTCTTGAGTATTTGATGATTGTATCTATGTGAATTTATGTCTGTGTCCTTTATTCTACTTTTATTCTATTTCATTGGTTTTCACATCTTTTTTTCTTTTTTCTTTTGCTAATACCATATGTTTTTGTTACTATAGCTCTGTAGTATAACTTAAAATTGAGTAATTTGAGATTGTGATGCTCTTCTTACACAGGACTGCTTTGCCTATTCTGGGTCTCTTATTTGTCCAAATGAATTTTAGTACTTTTTTTCCCCTAGTTCTTAGCAGCTATTTTTCACAAAGAAGAAACACTTTTGCATAACAAAAATATTAAACAAATCATCCATCGTAGTTTACCAATAGAAATTTTGATGTTCAAATTATGCAACATTCACACGAGAAAATTTGAGCATTTTACATTTACCATATTATTCCACTTAATTCTGTATTTCATTTCCACATTAAGCACATCCTTATGTTATTTATGATTTTAATTGATGAATAATACTTCTACATATTTATGGGTAAAATATGTTAATTTGATGCATATCTATAATGTGTAATGATCAAATTATTCTTAAACACTTATTACCTTTATGTATTAATAATTTATAAGTACTTTATTTTAATTCTTTATACAAAATATAAATAATTCAATGTGAACCATTGTCACGTTGTTATACTGTAGAACTTTAGTTATTTCTCCTACATACCTGTATTTTGGAACTCATTATCAAACTTCACTTTACATCTCTTCTCTCCTATTCCTAGCCCCTTTTGACCACTATTCTACTCTTTACTTCTGTAAAATCAATGATTTTAGCTTCCAAGTATGAGTGAGAATACATGGCATTTGCTTTTCTGTGCCTGGCTTTGTTCACTTAACATACTGCCCTCTAGTTCCATCATTACTGTCATAAATGGCAAGATTTTATTTTTTATATGACTAAATAATATTCCATTGTGTATGTATTGGTGAACACCTGAAATCATTTCATGTCTTGCTTTGACTATTGTGTCTACTGCTGCAGTGTACATGAGAGTGGATTTGTCTCTTTGATATGCTGATTTAATTTCCTGTGGCTATCTGGATCATATGTACTTATATTTTTAGTTTTTTTAGGAATCTCCATACTGCTTTTCATGATTACTGTACTAATTTACATTGCTTTGAAAAGCGTAGAATAGTTCCTCTTTCTTCATCCCTAGCCAGTATTTATTTTTTTCACCTTGGTTATAGCCATTCTAACTCATAACTTATTGTGCTTGATTGGCATTTTTCTGATAATTAGTGATACTGAGTGTCTTTTCACATATTTTTTTTTTTTGCCACTTGCCTATCTCTTTGGAATAATATTTATGCAATTTGCCCTTTTAAAAATTGCATTATGATTTTGTTTTTCTATTGAGTCTTTTGAGTTTCTTATGTATCATGAATAGTCCTTTACCAGATAAATATGAATATCATGAATAGTCCTTTACCAGATAAATATGAATATCATGAATAGTCCTTTACCAGACAAATATGAATATCATGAATAGTCCTTTACCAGACAAATATGAATATCATGAATAGTCCTTTACCAGATAAAAAGTTTGCAAATAATTTATCCCATTGTACAGGCTGCCTATTCATTCTATTGATTATCTCCATTACTAAGTGCAACCTTTTAGTTAGATATAATAAAGTTTGTTTATTTTTGCCTTTTTTTCCCTGTGATTTTGGAATTTCTCCAGAAAGAATCAATTCCTAACCTATTTTTAATTTGTTCATTTTTAGTGAATCAAAATATCTCTGAGTTGACTTTTTTGGGAATATATTTGTATTTATTTATTTTTTTATACTTTTTTTTTAAGAGAGAGAGAGAGAGAGAGAATTTTAATATTTATTTTTTAGTTTTCAGTGGACACAACATCTTTGTTTGTAAGTGGTGCTGAGGATCGAACCCGGGCCGCACACATGCCAGGTGAGCGCGCTACCGCTTGAGCCACATCCCCAGCCCAATATATTTGTATTTAGACCATCTATCCTTATTTACTAAAATTGGAAGTTTAACTAGTACATGAAATTTTCATGGCTAAAATCAGAAAACCCCAGAAAGTCTCTGAAAAATAAATTTAAGTTGATTACTTCAAAGCAGAAATTTCGTATACATTTATAAATAAATATTTTAGATAATATTCATATTTTACTCATAGCTCCTACATTCCGCAACTTAGTTCTAAGCTTCATAATGGCAGTTTTGCTTCTGGAGAATGAATGGAGGGAGAGACAATGATCATGGGGCTAATATCATGTGCACCTTAGCTCTCTCTAAGAAAGATTCCTTGCAGCTGCTAATGTTGCATAAGTTCTACCAATGGTGGTAGAACTTAGTCACAGGTGTGTATCTAGTGTTGAGAGAGCTGGGAAATGGAGTCTTTAGTTTTGGTAGTCTTGTGCTCATCTGTGAACAAAGGAGACAATAGAGATTGGGGGACAAATTTGAGTCTCTAATATACTAAGTGAAATTCTAGCTGTGCCTGAAATAGTACAGTTATTTACTTGTTGTAACTAGTTACAATGGACAGAAATGATTAAATAAATTTGTGCTATTTATATAATTAAAGACGTATTCATTAAAAATTATGCTTTCACATAAAAGTGGCATTATTTTTAATAATAAGTGAAACATGTAGCATGCAAATCAATAAAGATCTGACCTAGATTTGCATGTGCATTTATACCCATTTTTATATTTGCTATGTGTACTAGGTAACAGGAGACACCTGAGAAAGGTGGTATTATTTGCACCTTTTATATTTTGTTTTTAAATTATTCTGAGTTTCAGCAATTTAACCTGTTACCTTTAAATGAGGGAGTTTTAAAAATTCAGTAAGTTCTGTTTAAATGAGGATCAGAAACCCTAGCCTCTTCATTAATACATATATTTCCCAATGTTAACTCTGCGGATGCCCACCTGTACAAGTTCACTCATGCTGATGTGTTTCCCTCCTTCCCATCCACCTTGTAGGTGGAACAGCTGTAGGTTTTGAGCACAGTCTTTAGCCTTTAGAAGACTTGGGGAACATGCCAGTTTTAAAAGGTCATGGAGCCCCGGCCTCTTGAGAAAATTCTCCATTTCCTGTTTTCTTTCCTCTTCTTTGTCAACCAAAGGTGAACATGGTCTATTCATCAGAGTACAACAAAAGAATTTTACATCTGGGAAAACACTGCTCTTATCCCTGCTCTCCCAACAGTTGTCTGGCCAGGAATGGATGGAAGAAGTATGCCTTAGTGTGCAGCCAGCAGAGGATGGAAGTGTAATAAACGTAAGCACTGACTAGACCCAGTATTAGTGATGGTGCTGGGAAGCTGTCCTGGCTTTGGGCTGCCCGAAGGCAGTGGTGATCCCCTGCTTGTCCTATCTGTCAGTCTATTTGATCTCCAAATGAATTGCTTTTGATAACAGCTATATAAATGCAGAACTGATCCGCTGGGCCTTCTTAAATGAGACTCCTCGCTTTCATCTCCCAGTCATTTCAAAAAGCAGATAGACTTGTTAGAGGTTTTAATGCAATGATTTATGTTTTATCTTGCTTGGTTTGAGGCAGCATTTATTTAGCACTATATTCTTCCCAAGCTTCTATGTGAGGGGAGGAATGTTTGAACACACATTATTTAGGGTTTGCTTTTTTTTGAAAAAAAAAAAAGCAGTAATACATGTTTTCCTGTTTTATTTTATTTAGGATAGACAAAAAAAAAAATCCTTTATTTTGAGGAGGCAGGGTGGGGAAAGAAAAGCCACTATAAAAAATTAATAATCCCATTCTTGAAGAAGTTATCAGGAAAGGAGCAATAGCAATTTGTAAATTCTTTAAAACAAGTGATTTAGTTCTTTCCATGTACTGACTAACAGAAAAGAAATTGCAATTTATTTAACTAAAACAAAAATTAATAAGATTTTTAGGGGTTTTATATGCAATTTACATTATCCATAAGAAACAATCTATGGAAGTTGAAATTATTTCTGTCTTAGACCTTTCTCTCCATCATTTTCTAATCTGTTTCTACTTTCCTCTTCTCTCATTATATGAATGAAGATCTCTCTCTCTCTCTTTCTCTTTCTCTTCCCCTCTCTCTCCTTATGGACCCCAGGACCTTGCATTATGCTAGGCAAATATTCCACCACTGAATTATGTCTCCAGATCAGAAAACTCAAAACAATGGAACATCATTCATAATATAGATCTTTCCAATATTTCCTACTTTTGTATGAAATTGAAGCTTGGATTATTTTCTTCTCACATGCAATAAGAGGTCAGACTTAAAGAGCAAAGATAATTCACTGCAACTAAAGAATGAAATAGAACTTGATTTCCATTTTATTAGAGATTTATCTTAATTCATGAAATAATTGTTATAAGAAACACAATTCAGATTGTATACATGTGTATAATTCAAACCATCTAATTTATCTGGGACAAATTGCTATTTAAAATTTTAATTATGAAATAAAATGTGATTTTCAAATAAAACAAACCATCAGCCCAGATCTGAATTTTTCATTGATTCTATTTGGTGCATGTGCAACCATTCTCATACAAAATACCATGCCAATTTAGTTCAAAAGGTAAGATTATAAAGATACCCTCTTAAAAGCAATATATAGTAGAAAGAGAAATGGAAGCTAGAGAGTAAAACATATTTGACATGTTTATGTCTAGGAGATGAAATTTAGTTTTTGAGAGGTGAGGGGTCTCAAAATTCATGTGTTGAAGCTAGCTAGAGATGGATATATTCTATGCAATAGAAAAACATTTGTATCTTACATAAGGCTTTTAATCTAAATTCTTTTTGAGTCAGAAGAAAAGATGAAGCTTTTAAAATGTTGGAACATTTGGTTGAAGCAGCCTATTTTGTTGTCTCAGCATTGAGTGCAACAGGTTTACAGCTGTTGGTGATAATTAAATGGCCCCAGTGGTTTTTTTTTTTCCTTGTTACTATTTCTAAGTATTTCTATAAATACTGAAAAACTTGAGTTTTTTTGAAACAGAATATACAAGAAAAAGGAAATTTAACAACTATATATAGTTTTCGTAAAAGATACCCTGTATTGATAATTGTAAAAATATCAATAATAGATTATTGTGATTAGAATATTCTCCAAAGAGGAAAATATGACAAATAGTTTGATTCCCTTTTTTTTCAGAAGAGTAAGCTAATAGAGTTAACTAATAGACATGTATCTTAGAAGCAAATGTTATGGATTAGCTATGAAGTGTTCTCAAAAGCTCCTGTATTAGCATAGGAGGCGGATTGATGGATTAATCATTTAAATGATATACTGACCGATAACTGTAAGTAGGTGGGTCATGGCTGAAAGAAGTGGGTCACTGGGTGACTGGCTTGGGAGTGATATTATTTCTGGCTCACAGACTCTCTTTCTCTTTTTCTATCCTAACCAGCTGCCATGAAGCAGCTTTCCTCCATCATGCTCTTCTGCCCTGGTGTCCTCCCCACATTGGGCTCACAATAATGTAGTTGGCCAACTATGGATTGAGATTTCTGGGACTTTAAACAAAAATAAACTCTATTTACTCCTAAGTTGTTGTCAGTTCTTTTGGTCACAGTGATGAAGAGCTGAAAACCTTTGGTACTAAGAAGTGAAATCATTGCTATGATGAACCTGACCATGTGATACAGAAGGAATATGGAAAATTTTGGAGATGCGGAATGAAGAAGCCTTAGAATGTTGTAAGGAAAGCTTAATGGGCAATTCTGATGGGATCTTGGAAAGCCAGAATACTGATAGGAATGCAGACAGTGAGTACTAAGCTAATGAAATTTCAGAGAGAAATGAGAACTCTACTTGGATTTGGATTAGATCTGGCAAAGAACTTTTTACGTATTGTCCATTTCCTGGGAATTTCAGCGTGACTGAATTTAAGGGTGAAGGACTAATTGTTACTGTTGAGGAAATTTCAAGGCAGTACATTCAGCATTCAGGTGATGCTATGGATATTGCTGGTATCCTTTAGTCATGTTTACTGGGGCAGAAAGAAGAGCAGAAGGATTTTAGAACCCTGTAGTTTAGCAAGAAAAAAATTTAGGTTAAGAAAGGTATGATTGTTGAAGAGATTCTGCACTAAACAAAGGGTAAGTAATTTGAACAGAGACAATAGGAAAGATGCCTCAAGGGCATCTTGAGAATTAGTAAGACCACATCCATAACAGTCTGAAGAGTATAAAAGTGAAAACTTATTTAAGTATTTCAGAGACTATGGGGCACTCTTGTTGCACAGGGTACCTAGAAAGTTGTTTCCCCAGGATTCATCTCAACATGCTCAGCAACACAGGCACTCAGAAGCCACTGCAACCATGTCTAAGGAGGCCTGGCTACTATGCAGGCTGTATGCAGATTCTGGCATTGTCCACAATGGGCTGATCAAGCAGAAATGGAGGATGCTGGAGTTAAGGGGTTATGGAGACTTCCACCATGATTTCAAAAGAATGTCTAGGAGGCCAGACAGAATGTGCAGTTTTGGAATCCCTGAAAACATCCCATGAAAGGGGGAATGCATCAAGCTGTAAGAAGATGCCAAAGCTTCAGTGGAGACCACAGGAATTAAGAGTTGCAATTAATACCCTTCTTTCTATGCCCCTATTTCTCCCTTTTGGAATGGGAATGTTTATTCTGTGCCATTATATATTAAACATATATAGCTTGCTTTTAATCTCTATAGGAACTCACGGCCAAGAATTTGTCGTGAATCTCTGATGAGTCTTTTCACTCGAACTTTTTGGCAATTCTGAAACTGTTAAAACTGTAGTACTCTTGGGAGTGAACTAAGTGCATTTTGCACTGTTACACAAGCTTTTGGAACCAGAGAAAATGTTATGTTTTGGAGGGGTTCCCCCAAAGCTTCTGTGCTAATTCACCAGGTAAAATTATTAGACTATGAGAGTCATCACCTAATTAGTGAATTAATCCATGTACTAATGTATTTTCTGGATTAATAAGAATGGATGGTTGAATGGTAGCTGGAGAAAGATGGGGCATGGAGAAAATGGATCAATGGGGACATGACTTGGGGATTATATATATTTGTCCCTGGATCTTTCCATTCCTTTCCCACCCTCTTCTTTCCCTCTTTCCTTCCCAGCTACCATGAGAAACTTTTCTCTGCTGTGCCAACCTGCCATAATGTCTTGCCTCACCTTGGACTCAGAGCATTTGATGGAATCAGCCAATCATGGCCTGAGATGTCTGAAGCTATGAGCCCCAAATAAACTTTTCTTCCTTTTAAGTTTTTTCTTATCAGGTCTTTCACTCACAGTGATGAAAAGCCAACTAATACAAAAAAAAAAAATTATGATGCCTGTGTTGCCTGATAGTTACATTGCTGACTTTCCTGTGGGATACAAAGATGACTTATACCTTCTTCTGAGTGCACAAATCTTAATTAAATGTGTAGTGCCATATAAATCACCTTAGGAAAATATGTTATTAAAAAGTACAAGACCATTTTATGTTCTAGAAAGAGAAATCATTATAGTAATGATTTTTAAAACCTTCACAAATAACACTATCCAAATGAACCCATTTATGAAAATTAAGCCCACTTAACAGATAACAGTATCTATTATAAATATTATTCTATAAAATTTGAGATATTTTATTGCTATAATTTTGGACAGCATTTTTTCTTTTATACATATTAAAGCTTCAAGGTTTAAAGTGATCTGCCTAATATAATAGGACATATTAGTACTACTTGTTTTGAATAAACTTGGGTCTTTGACTTTAAGACCAAGGCACTAAATATTTGGTGAAAGAGAACTCACATTATTCTCAAGATGAGCTCTTCTGAAGTGGGTGGCATAATGATGATCCATTTCTTTCCAGTAGAAAAATCCAGGCCACAGGTGTTTTTGTAGCTTACTCAAAATTGCTGAACATCAGGCATATTGAACTCTCACTTTCATCCTTTTGATTTGTGTGCTCCACTCCCCCATGATCCCAAACACATTTCTTGAGGAAAATGTCATGGAATTTATTATCCACATGTATTTCCAAAATGATTTCCATTTGGGACAAGATCATATCTCAATGAAAGCATATTTCACTTCTTTTTTGAAAGTGTACCATCTTCCTCACTCCAAGACATGATACGTATATACTGTCCAGGTATGTTACAGCATACTTTCTCTGTATTCAATGTATATATGTAATTATATTGCTCTCCATTCATTCAGAAAATTTTGAGATCATAGGAGTCTTGATTTCTGTGTCAGTTTGTGTCACTGTGACCAAAGCACCTTACAAGAACAACTTACAGGAGGAAATATTTATTTTGATTCAATTTTTCAGAGGATGCTGTCCATGATCAGCTAGCTCCACTGTACTGGGCTTGAGGTGAGGCAGAAATAAGGCAGAAGGAAGTGACAGAGTGCTGGCAGCTGGAAGTTTGCTGGGGCCCCTTCCAGCTGCCAGCAACAGAGGAAAGTAGCTTAGGTTGTGGCAGCTGGGGAGGAGAGAAAGGTGGGGGGAGAGAAAGGGAGAAGAAGGGGTTGGGGCATATCACCCCCGTGACCTATTTCCTCCAAGTAGGTCCCTCCTCCAGAAAGTCCAACAGTTATCAATGTATTATTTCTGATGAGGTCAAAATCTGCATGATCCAATTATTTCCTAAGACATCCTCCTCTGTACCTTGCTGCTTGGGGACCATGCTCTCAACACATGAATTTTGTGGGACATACCAGATCCAAATTGTAATAATTTGCCTTAATAGATTCACAGTATATGGACTTGTAGAATTAGAATTAGTAGGAGCTTAAGAATTCCTCCCTATATAATGTGCTTGTATTAAAGATAAGGAAACAATCTAAATAGATTAATGTATCCACAAAGAAGGAAGGTAATGGTTGGTAATAGGGGGGTGGAAATGGTCCAAATATGTTATATACATGTATAAATATGATACAATGAAACACACTGTTCTGTATGATTAATATGCACCAATAAAAACAAGCCTTCTATTTATTCAGTCACATGGACCTAGTGGTGACTTTCAAAAATCATTGTAATGTAAAGTGTGATAAATCGACTTAGTGGATAGAAAAGGAAGCTCTGAAGTCAGGTGTTGGGATGTTAATCTTTGCCATTTACCAACTCTTCAGGTTTGGGCAAGTTAGTTTAACTTTCTTTTCTTCTCCCTTTCACTATTTATTTTTTAATTGACAAGAAAAATTGTGTATATTTATGGCATACAACATAGTTTGATATATGTATACATTGTGAAATGACCAAGTCAAGCTATTTAACATAAGCATTACTTTATATTATTTATTATTTTATAAGGAAAACACTTAAAATATACTATCTTAGCCAATTTTAAGTGTACACTATACACATAAGCATAAATTATGATGTTTCTGACCCAGACAGCTTGTGTCTTTTCCCTGCTTTATGAAATTATGAAACATTAACTCACTGGTTACAAAAGAGCAAAATTCAGACCCTTCACAATTCTTTTTTTTAATTTTTTTTATTGTTGGTTGTTCAAAATATTACATAGTTCTTGATATATCATATTTCACACTTTGATTCAAGTGGGTTATGAACTCCCATTTTTACCCCGTATACAGATTGCAGAATCACATCAGTTACACATCCATTGATTTACATATTGCCATACTAGTGTCTATTGTATTCTGCTGCCTTTCCTATCCTCTACTATCCCCCCTCCCCTCTCCTCCCCTCTTCTCTCTCTGCCCCCTCTACTGTCATTCATTTGTCCCCCTTGTATTATTTTTCCCTTTCCCCTCACTTCCTCTTGTATGTACTTTTGTATAACCCTGAGGGTCTCCTTCCATTTCCATGCAATTTCCCTTCTCTCTCCCTTTCCCTCCCACCTCTCATCCCTGTTTAATGTTAATCTTCTTCTCATGCTCTTAGTCCCTACTCTGTTCTTAGTTACTCTCCTTATATCAAAGAAGACATTTGGCATTTGTTTTTTAGGGATTGGCTAGCTTCACTTAGCATAATCTGCTCTAATGCCATCCATTTCCCTGCAAATTCTATGATTTTGTCATTTTTTAATGCAGAGTAATACTCCATTGTGTATAAATGCCACATTTTTTTTTATCCATTCGTCTACTGAAGGGCATCTAGGTTGGTTCCACAGTCTTGCTATTGTGAATTGTGCTGCTATGAACATCGATGTAGCAGTGTCCCTGTAGCATGCTCTTTTTAGGTCTTTAGGGAATAGACCGAGAAGGGGAATAGCTGGGTCAAATGGTGGTTCCATTCCCAGCTTTCCAAGAAATCTCCATACTGCTTTCCAAATTGGCTGCACCAATTTGAAGTCCCACCAGCAATGTACAAGTGTACCCTTTTCCCCACATCCTTGCCAGCACTTGTTGTTTGACTTCATAATGGCTGCCAATCTTACTGGAGTGAGATGGTATCTTAGGGTAGTTTTGATTTGCGTTTCTCTGACTGCTAGAGATGGTGAGCACTTTTTCATGTACTTGTTGATTGATTGTATGTCCTCCTCTGAGAAGTGTCTGTTCAGGTCCTTGGCCCATTTGTTGATTGGGTTGTTTGTTATCTTATTGTCTAATTTTTTGAGTTCTTTGTATACTCTGGATATTAGGGCTATATCTGAAGTGCCTTCACAATTCTTGACGATGGGAACTTTTAGGATCCCTGGAATTAACTGCTTTAGGAAACTTCTTCTAAATTTACCTTCTCATTGGCAGAGTATTCATTGTGACTTCCTTGTCCCTATTCAGTGCATAGTTTTCCATAGCTCATACCACACTAACTCTCCCTATAAAAACTCTATCCACTCTTGGGAGAATAGAACTAAAATACTCCAAGTTGGTCCTCTCTCCCATTTGGCTAACAGCTGGCACATAGGAAGTATTAATGTATATCTTGATTTGTCAAACTTTTCAATGTCAACTCAGTTTTAATGTTGCCACACACCATTTTTGTTTGTCCAGGAATAAAACAGGTACTAATCCTCCAGGTTATCCTATATATTTCAAGCTCTTCAATGAGTCCCATGGAAGTCACTTTTATTGTCAGCAGTCCTATCCTTCTCTAAATGTGCTCTTATGAAATAAAATTTTTGTAAAGAAAACTACTCATACATTTCTACTTATTATTTGACTTTTTCATGGTATTTCTGTTAAAAGTTCAAGGATCATAAAACTGAATATGGCACATTTCATTTAAAAGTCTTGCATGTGAATAAATGCTTCATACTTAATTTAGTATCTTATATCTATCAAATTAATGTCTTAGGAGCAATTGAGAAAAAGAGGGTTTCATTTAACAGGTTCTGTAAAATTATTATTATAATAATTCAATGAATGATTGTGTGGGTTTTCCCTGTGTGGTCTTCTGCAGATTGGCAGCAGACATGATACGATCATGAAAGTGAATGGAACTCATAACATATTCAAATGAACAATTGCGAACATGTGAATTAAATACTAATATTAGAATTATCAGCAAATTATACAGACTAAAAGGAAGAACCAAACTAAATTTTTTAGAACTAAAAAGAAATTATTAAAATAAAAATTTATTTATGGTCTCAGTAACAGAATAGAGATGTCAAATGTTCTAGCCAAAGTTGAAGATAGATCAATAGAAATTATATAATCTGAAAATAAAGAGGAAAGCATTAGAAAATGAGTAGACCCTGAGCAAGCTATGTGCTGTCTAGAGCAAACTCACTTAAATATAATAAGCTCAACTAAGAAAAAAGTGTAAAATGATATATAATGCAAACTTTAATCAAATAAAAACTGGGGATTTGGGATGTAACACAATGGTAGAGCATTTGCCTAGCATATGTGAGGCCTGAATTCAGTCCACAGCACTGAAAAAATAAAATAAAATGAAAACAGGCTGGGATGATTACCTTAATATCAGATACGCTAGATTTCGAGCAGAAAAAAATTATCCAAGGAAGAAAGGGAGGGCTGGGGATGTGGCTCAAGCGGTAGCGCGCTCGCCTGGCGTGCGTGCGGCCCGGGTTCGATCCTCAGCACCACATACAAACAAAGATGTTGTGTCCGCCAAATACTAAAAAATAAATATTAAAAAAAAAATTTAAAAAAAAGAAAGGGATATTACATATTGATAAAAGAGTTACTTCATCAGGAAGAAGTGACAATTCTAAATGGGTATGAAAGGGAATTTTTTTTTAAATGTACAAAATAAATAACTGAAAAAATGAAATAAGAAATAGATCCATCACTAAATTGGGAAACAGGACTTTTCTCTCAGTAACAGAATTTATTCAAGAGAAAATTGAGAATGTTATAGACCTTAACATTTCCATCAGCTGATTATGCTTGAAAGTTACAAAACATGGCACCAACTGAGAGCATAACACATTATTTTTCTAGTGCATATGTGAGAATTACCTAGATGGATCATAAAACACATCTTAACAATTTTAGAAGGATTGAAGTAATTCAAAATGTAATCACTAAAAACACTTTGGAATATATAGATACACACTTTTGGAATAATAAAAAAATATCCAAACATTTGAACATTAAATAGCATACTTCTAAATAATCCATAGGCCTAAAAAGGTAAGTTTTATAGAAAATTACATGATATTTTGAATTGAATAAAACTGAAAATACAGCTTATTGAAAATTTTGAGGTATAGATAATGTAGTGCTTATAGGGAAACTGATAGAGCTAAATGCACATATTAGTGCAAGAAAAAGTAATCTAAACTTTCATCTTAATAACCTTAAAAAATAAAAAAAATAAGTCCTAATCAAATACAAGGAGGAATATAATAAGAAGAGCAAAGGGAAATAAAATGAAAAATACAAAACAATAAAGTCAATAAAAGCAAAAACTGATTCCTTAAAAAGATCAATAACTGATAAACTTCTAAAAATGTCTCTAGCAGTTAGAGAAATATAAATCAAAACTACACTAGTTTCTTCTCACTCCAGTCAGACTGGCATCTAGAATACAAGTAACAATGAATGTTGGCGAGGATGTGAGAAAAAATGTACACTCATACATTGCTGGTGGGAGTACAAATTGTTGTAATCACTCTGGAAAACAGTATAGGATTCCTCAGAAAGCTCTGAATGAAACCACCACTTCTTTGTTTATAGCCAAAGGACTTAAATTTAGCATACTATAGTGACACAGCCACAATAATGTTTACAGCCTCAATTCACAACACCTAAACTATGGAAGCAGCCTGGGTACCCTTTAACAGACTGTATGGATAAAGAAAATGTGTTGGGGCTGGGATTGTGGCTCAGCGGTGGAGCGCTTGCCTAGATTGGGCAGGACACGGGTTTGATTCTCAGCACCACATAAAAATAAAAAAAGGCATTGTGTTGTGTCCATCTACACCTCTCTCTCTCTCTCTCTCTCTCTCTCTCTCTCTCTCTCTCTCTCCTTTAAAAAAAAAAGAAAATGTGTTATAGAGAACTAATCTCTAGGGTATTTAAAAAACTCAAAAAGTTAAACACCAAAAAAACAAATAACCCAATAGATAAATGGGCCAAGGACCTGAACAGACACTTCTCAGAAGATGATATACAATCAATCAACAAATATATGAAAAAGTGTTCATCATCGCTAGCAATTAGAGAAAGGCAAATCAAAACCACTCTAAGATTTGATCTCACTCCAGTCAGAATGGCAGCTATTATGAAGACAAAACAAAACAAAAAGTGTTGGCGAGGATATGGGGAAAAAGGTACACTCATTTACTGCTGGTGGGACTGCAAATTGGTGCAGACAATATGTAAAGCAGTATGGAGATTTCTTGGAAAATTGGGAATGGAACCACCATTTGACCCAGCTATCCCTCTCCTCAGTCTATACCCACAGGACTTAAAAACAACATACTACTGGGACACAGCCACATCAATGTTTATAGCAGCACAATTCACAATAGCTAAACTGTGGAACCAACCTAGATGCCCTTCAATAGATGAATGAATTTTAAAAAGTGGCATATATACACAACAGAATATTACTCAGCAATAAAAGAGAATAAAATTATGTCATTTGCAGGTAAATGGATGGAGTTAGAGAAGATAATGTTAAGTGAAATTAGGCAATCCCTAAAATACAAATGCCGAATGTTTTCTCTGATATAAGGAGGCTGATTCATATGGGGTAGGGAGACGGAGCATGGGAAGAACAGACAAACTCTAGATAGGGCAGAGGGATGGGAGGGAAAGGGAAGGGGCATGGGGTTAGAAATGATGGTGGAATGTGATGGACATTATTATCCAAAGTACATGTATGAAGACACAAATTGGTGTTAATATACTTTGTATACAATCAGAGATATGAAAAGTTGTGCTCTATATGTGTAATAAGAATTGTAATGCATCCCACTGTTATATATAAATTTTAAAAATTAATTAACAAAAAGAAAATGTGTTATATATTCACCTTGCAATATTACTAGTTTATAAAGAGAAATGAAATTCTGGCATTTGCTGGTTAATGGGTGGAACTAAGACTATCATGCTAAGTGAAATAAGCCAATCCCCCAAAACCAAAGGCCAAATGTTCTCTGATACAAGGGGGCTAACTGACAATAAGGTGGAGTGGTGTAGGGGAGAATACAAGTACTTTGGGACACACAAAGGGGAAAAAGAGAAAGGAGGAGTAATGGAAATAGAAAAGATGTTAGAATGAATTGTATATTACTTTCCTATGTTCATAATATGAATACTCTACAAATGTAGTTTCACATCATGCACAACCATAAGAATGGAAAGATATACTCCATGTAGTATAACATGTCAAAATATATCCTACAATCATGTATAACTAAAAAGAACTAATAAAAAATCTGACAAAAATAAGAAAGTCATGCTAGGCGTGGTGGTCACATGCCAGTGATCTCAGTGCCTTGGGAGGCTGAAGCAGGAGGATCATGAGTTCAAAGCCAGCCTTAGCAAAAGCATGTCTCTAAGCAATTCAGTGACACTCTGTCTCTAAATAAAATACAAAATAGAGCTAGGGATGTGTCTCAGTGACTGAGTGCTCCTGAGTTCAATCCCTGATATTCCCTTGGCCACCCCAAAATAGAAAAGACACAAAATAACAATATAAAGTGTAAATGAACATCATTATAGATCACATTTATTGTATGGTTTGTATTTATGATTGCATATCATGTTAAAAAGGGGAAAAGAGCAAACTACAAATAGCTCAACACACATAGATTAACTTAACAAATTATTCTAAGCAAAAACACAGACTAAATTGAACAACTCTTCTGAATCTACAGAAATACAAATGCAAGTAGTTCAACAAAGAATAGAGTCCTCGAGGTCAACAATATTGCAGACAATGAGTCTGCTGACTTTTCTTCCTCCAGAAGATGCAATGAATGGATAGCTACATGTGGATTAATTCTCTCTGGGACAAATCCAGAAGCTAGGTTAGAGACTATCAAAAAATATCTGTATTGAAAAGGTAGGAAAAGCTGATATACACTAATTGTATGAACCCTGTATGACTCACAATTGGGATGGAACCATCAGCTTCCAGCTTCTGTCTAAAAAATGAAGACCTCAACTTAAAGCTCCCAGTAAAGGGACTGGTTCATAAATTTTGTAGCTCTGAGAGTGAATGGGGCTCTACATTTTTCAGTTTTTTGTGTCCAAAGAAAGAGTCCTTGAGGTCAACAAGGTGGCAGACAAAGAGCCTTCTGCCTTTCCTTCCTCCAGCAGATGCACTTTGTCTGCCATATTTGCCGCAGTCTGGCTGGGCACAATCAGGAGCCACTTGTCAAAAGAAACTAACTTTATTTTTAGAACCACACATGCCAAACAAAACAGCCTCTCAGGAAAAACCCTCAGAGCCCCAACTGCCACCACCGGCTTTCCACAAGCCTCTCTCTCCAACAACACAAGCCTCTCTCCACCTACCACAATCCTCCTGCTCTTGAGGCTGATTGGCTGGGTCACGTGGGCGGAGCCAAAAAAGTCCCCCAATGAGCAGCTCCATGGTCTGAAAGGGCAGGGAAACAGCCCAATGAGCATCACCGCAGAGGAGCCAATCAGCTAGATGTTGCTGGGGCCGCTGTGAGCCAATCATCAGCCGGCAGCTGGAAGTTTGCTGGCAGCTGGAAGTTTGCTGGGGCCCCTTTGGCTGTGGCTCTCAACACATATTGTTGACCTCAAGGACGCTATTCTTTGTTGAATTACTTGCATTTGTATTTCTGTAGATTCAGAAGAATTGTTCAATTAGTCTGTGTTTTTACTTAGAATAATTTGTTCAGTTAGTCTATGTGTGTTGAGGTATTTGTAGTTTTCTCTGTTTTCCTTTATAACATAAAAGTTTTCCCAGCACCATTTGTTAAAGACACTGTCTTTTCTCCAATGTATGTTTATGGCATCTTTGTCTATTATGAGATAACTATTTTTATGTGTAAGTTTTCTTGTGTCCCTTATTCTGTTCCACTGGTCTTCATGTCTATTTTGGTACAATACCATGCTGTTTTGTTACTATAGCTCCATAGTATAATTTGATGTCTGGTGTTATGATGCCTCCAGCTTCACTTTTCTCACTAAGGATTTCTTTGACTATTCTGGTCCTCTTATTTTTCCAAATAAGTTTTATGATTGCTTTTTCTGTTTTTATGAATAATCAGCAATCCCTTTTATATATATCTTTTACGGGTATAAATCCAAAGGAATTGAACTAGTACTTCATAGAGATATCTGCATTCCCCTGTCCATTGCAACATATTTAATAGCCAAATTTTAGAAACAACTGCTGTATCCATCAATAGATGAAGAGATAAAGAAATTGTGGTATACACTGAGGAATGGGATAGCTGGGTCAAATGGTGGTTCCATTCCAAGTTTTCTAAGGAATCTCCATACTGCTTTCCAGATTGGTTACACAAATTTGTAGTCCCACCAGCAATGTATGGGTGTACCTTTTCCACCACATCCTCTCCAACATTTATTATTGCCTATATTCTTAATAATTGCCATTCTGACAGGAGTGCGATGAAATCTTAGAGTAGTTTGGTTTGCATTTCTCTAATTGCTAGAGACGTTGAACATTTTTTCATATATTTGTTGACTGTATATCATCTTCTGAGAGATGTCCAGTTCCTTAGTCCGTTTATTGATTGGGTTATTTGTTTTTTGGTGTTTTTATTTTTATTTTTTGAGTTATTTATATACTTTAGAGATTAGTGCTCTATCTGATGTGCATGTGGTAAGAATTTTCTCCAATTTTGTAGGCTCTCTCTTCACCTCACTGATTGTTTCTTTTGCTGAGAAGAAGCTTTTCAGTTTGAATCAATTCCATTTTTTATTCTTGATTTTATTTCTTGTGCTATAGGAGTTTTGTTAAGGAAGGTGGGGTTTAATCCAACATGATAAAGATTTGGGCCTACTTTTTTCTTCTATTAGGTGCAGGGTCTCTGATCTAATTCCTGGATCCTTGACCCACTTTGAGTTAAAAACAGCATACTAAAGTGATGCAGCCACAATGTTTATAGCAGCACAATTCACAACAGCTAAATTGTGGAACCAACCTAGATGCCCTTCAACAGATGAATGGATAAAGAAACTGTGGTGTATGTATACACAATGAAATATTACTCAGCACTAAAAGAGAATAAAATCATGGCATTTGCAGATAAATGGATGAAGTTGGAGAATATCATGCTAAGTAAAGTAAGCCAATCCCAAAATACCAAAGGCCAAATGTTTTCCCTCATATGTTGATGCTGGTCCATAATTGGGGTTGGGGGGAAGCATAGGAGGAATGGAGGAACTTTAGGTAGAGCAGAGGGGAGGGAGGGGAAGGGAGGAGGCATGGGGGTAGGAAAGATTGTGGAATTAAATGGATATCATTACCCTAAGTACATGTATGAAGACACAAATGATATGTCTCTACTTTGTATACAACCAGACATGAAAAATTGTGCTCTATATGTGTATTATGAATGCATTCTGCTGTCATGTATAACAAATTAGAATAAATAAATAAATTTAAAATAATTTAAAAAGAAATTGTGATATACATATAGAATGAAATATATTTAGTCTTAAAAATTAGAAGATTATACTTTTTGTGGAGAAAAAAAAGGGGGATAAAGAAGGAGGACATTATGCCAAGGGATATAAGTGAGACACAGAAAGAATAATACTGCACTTATATGTGGAATCTGTAATAGTTGAGTACATAGAAACAGACTAGAATGTTAGTTACCAGGGGAGCAGGATGAGGGGGAGAGATGTTGCTCAAAGGGTACAATTTTACAGTGATGTGGGATAAACAAGTATGCTGATCAAATGTACAGCCTGATGACAATAGAAATAATATGGTGTCATGTACTGAAAATTTGCCAGAAGAGTAGATTCTAGGTACTTCTCTCCATCCTCATTAACAAAGTTAAATATGTGAGAACATTTATATACTAATTTTGTTGGCTCTAGTAATCTTTTCATTATATATGTGTATGTTAAAACATCATGTTATACACTATACACATACATTAAAAATAAATAAAATTTTTAAAAGAATCAACAAATATGTTGACACAGTATGGTAACCATAGATTAAAAAAAGGTCAACTTTGATTTAAAGATCGCCCAATACAAAAAAATTAACTGTAAATTGATCATAATTATAAATGCAAAATATTAAACTAATACATTTGCTTGACCCAACTGAGGAGAAAATTTTCCTGACCTAGATTAGAGGAAAACTGTTCAGACACTGACACCAAAATCACAACACACAAAATAACATTGATACATTGAGCTTCATCAAAATTGCAAATGAATTCCTGGTGCAAGACTATACTAACAAAACTAAAGGACAAATTGCAGATTGAAAAAAGTGTTTTCAAGTTACATATCCAACAAAGGATTCATATTCCAGTGCCAAAATAATCAAACAAAAAAATTCCCTAATTTATGTAAGGAACTTCATTAAGCATTTCAATAAAATGGGAAAAAGGGATGGTAAATAAGCACATGAAAAGATTTTTCAGTGTCATTAACCAACCTGGGCCAGTGAGAGGTCTCTGAAATTTTTCACTATGTTTGTTCAAATTCTAATTCCCAAATCATAGATAATTTTGTCATCCATTGCTATAAGCTGTTCCTGGAGAAAATTACAATTAGCCCAATTAGTTGATTTGTATATCCATATTAAGTTATGCAGTAAAAAGTATCTTCTTTAAGCTTATGTGAGAGAATGAGAGAAAATGCAGAAATTGAACATTGAATACATTGGTCTGCCTTCCTTCACAGATATCAGGAGAAATATGGACTATGCTGAGTATGCAGTTTTAGGTCAGCTTGAAACACCAGAGCCCAGTTCAGACATAAGTGAGAGGTGGGAGACACGAGGATAGGAGCCACCAGGTGATTAAACGCTTTGTTCAAATATGTTATCCAAAGTATGATGAAGATATTTAGAAACGTCTGTGTCTCATCTCATTCGGAGTGATAAGGAGACAGAAAAAGAAGCCAAGAAGGACAGCTATTATGTGATTAGGGGCACAGTCTTTTACTTTGCACATTGTTGTCCTGAGTCTCAACTCTTCCTGCAGTTGCATGGTGATTTTGGGGTAAGGCATTTCACCCAGTTTTCTCCTGTTGTGAAATGAGGGTAGTAGATGTACTATTTCATATAATTACTGTGAAGACAAATGAGCTAATACAACTGAAGCACGTAGCTGAGTACTTGGTACATAATAAACATTTTAATGGAGCTTAATAATTGGCTATAGTTATACTACTTCCTTTATTCAAACCAACAATGACATTATTATTATAGCTTATGATAAACACGTGTTGTGCTATTATTATTTATATACGAGTTAATAATTGCCTTTTTTATTTGCTTCATTTTCTATGTTCCCGTCACTAATCTAAATGTAAAATTTCCAATAAAACCAGAAAGTACCTTCATTAAAGTCAAATATCAGATATTTTTTATTTTCATATTTCTTTGCAACCACACTTTTTGACATTCTTCGCTCCTTTATCTAATTTGAATTAGTTATTTTATGGATCTACACACCCCTGATCCTCAGGATGCATCTACACTATTAGCCTAGAATGATGATACCTTTCTTCTCTCTTTCTGTTTAGCCTGTTTCATAGATTCCAACTCTTTTACTTTCTTGGTTCAATCCTTTTCGGGAGTACACTCTTCAATCACTTTATAAGAGCATATTGAGAAGTCAGTTTCTGAAATCTCAGATATCTGAAAATGTCTATTCTATACTCACAATGTATAATTTTAGTGATAAATAGATTAAAAATCACTTTTTTCTCAGGATTTTAAAGTAGTTGAGCAATTGTCTTCTAATATATAATGTTAGCATTTAGAAGTTGATGCTATTCTGATTTGGATTTTTTTTTCTTTTTAGGAGCTTTTAAAAATAATTTATTTGACAGCTGGGCATGGTGGGATGTGCTTGTAATCCTGGCAACTCTGGAGACTGAAGCAAAGAGGATCATAAGTTTGAAACCTGCCTCAGTATGTATGTGAGACCCTCAATAACTAAGTGACATCCTATCTCAAAATAAGAGATAAGAAGGAGTGGGAATGTAGCGCAGTGGTAAAGCCCTCCTGCATTCAATTCCCAGTACCAATAACAATAACACTTTGTTCATCACTATTACTCAAATATATTATTGATCATCTTTTTGATTCTGCTTGACATTCTCTAGACTCAATGTGGAAACATGAATGTCAGGTCTGATTAATTTTCTTGAATTACTTCTTTGATGATGTTATAGTTTGAATATAACATGTCCACTGAAAAGCTTAGGAAAAACAGTAGTGTTCAGAGGTGAAATGACCAGATTAAGAGCTGCAACCTAGTCAGTGAGTTAATCCATTTGATGGATTAGTAATTTGAATTAACTAATGGGTGGAAACTGTAGGTAGGTAAGTATGGCCAAAGAAAATAGGTTACTGGGGGTATGAACTTAGGACTGAAAGCTTTGAAACCATGAGCGCAAAATAAACTTTTCCTCTTCTAAGTTGTTCTTGTCAGGTATTTTTGTAACAGTCTGAAAAACTAACTAAAACATGATTTTTTCCTTTATTTTTGCTGTTATTTGTATTTGGTATTTCCATTTGCTAAATATTGGGCAACTAATAGGAATTCCTAATTTTATTGAATTTTAAAAAAACACATTTTTTTCTTTTTTTAACTTTATAAGAGGATTCCTCTATTCTATTTTTTTTTGTATTTTTCTGTTGGTTTAACACATTCTGATTATGTATTTTTTTTTAATTTCCAGGACCCCTTTTTATTCTCAGAATGCTCTTCCTGAGAATAAAAACCTCTCCTTATTTCATGAAGACATACCTCCTCCCCTTAGTTCTCCTACGATAGCAATTTCTCGATCCATATGTAGATACATAGACACAACATTTTTCTTTACCTTGCTTTCCTTCAAGTTCTGTTTATTTTCTAGTGTCTTAATATGCTAGAGATCTGCCTTCAAATTCCATTTATCTGTGGCATCATATTTATATTTAAAAGGTAAAGAAAGTAACTGAAAGCCCTGTGTGCCTGAGTGAGCTCAGTGGGGCTCACTGTAGTTGATCAGTCTGGGATTTTACTATTATATTAGAGACACTAACATACTACACTCTGTAGGTCTTTTTCTAGTGAATGAAATCAATTTCCTTAAAAAATATTACCGTTCTGCCTGTGATTTGTAATCATAGCTACTACTTTTCTTGGAGCTAAACAGGGAAAGGGTACTAAGACATTCTCAGTTTCTGGGATGTAGCCTTTTATTTCAACCATTTGTAGTCTGAATCTATACTTTTTCTGACTCAAACTCTGTGGAGACCCAGGTGTCTGTCTTTTCTTGGGATTGGGAAAGAATTTAAAAGTCTAACTCTTCCTTAAAATCTCTCTACTTATTGTTGTTTGCACACAAGCATACCTGATACCTTTCAGGGGTGCTGGTATGTTTTCTAGGGCTCTGTAGCAGGGAGCCATTTAGTTGGTATCCTAGAGAAGTTGCCTTCTTTTCTCTGCTAATTCAGTTATATACGTACACGTCTGCTTTCCACTGAAACATTTTGTAGACATTTGTCTTCTGTTATTTCCTTCTTTTTTGTTGTCTTTGGGTGGGAGCTTAAATATCCTGTTCTTTTTTCTGTCATCTTAATGTTTTTACTAGAAGAAGGAAAGATAAAATAATGTAGTCAATATGCCATGGTAAACTAGACATCTTTGCCATAAATATTTTATCAACCCATTCTTTCACTTACCTCTTTTCTCTGATTCTATTGTAAGTCCTATCCCCTCTCCCACCACCTTTTTTGGAGACAGAGTCTTGCCATTTGTTACCCAGGTTAGCCTCAAACTCCTTATTCTCCTTCCTCATTCTCTGGGGTAGCTGGGATTATAGGCACAGTGCCACCAATCCCTGCTCGATATCCTTGTCTTGTTGTTTATCACTAGCTTGTCTGTTCTCATCTAATGCCCTATTTTCCCCCCTGCAATCTTTAACACTTACTTGGCAAAATTATCTTTATAAAACCAAATTCTCATTCTGTCAGTACTCTGTGTAAAACCCTATAGTGCACTAGCAATGAGAACTTCACAATGTGATGCACTAGGTCTTGCTTGAGTCTGATTCCCTACACTTTTCCTCACCTCTTCCTTAAACACTGTCCCAGTCAAACTGATCTCTTTAATAGTCTCCAAATGAATTCTGTACCAGAAAATGCTTTCATCTTTCTTCCTGACTATAAGTTTCTATTTTTCCTAACAAAACTCAACTCAGGAGTCACCTCAAGAATTCCATCTGCACCCACCAGTACATCTCTGTGTCCCCACAGTGTCTCTTCTGCATCCTCTACTCATAGCAGTTAGGCAAATAGGCAATGCCAATATTGTGCAATTTCTTCCCTGGAGTAGCTCTGCTCTGATCCAAGTATCTGGCATGAAGCAAGCAGTAAATGTTTGCCAAATGGATGAATCAATGAGTGTGATGGCTGTTGGGCAGGATTGGTGTAACATGCTGTAGATTAAAGAAAAATTATAAGTTTATCAACACTGGTTCTGAATTCATGAAAGATACTATCAGTTTCTAGAAAAACTGTTCCACTGCAAACTTAGATTTGGACACTTCTCATTCTACTGTGGATTGTTGGTCAGTCATTTTAATTATTTAAAACTAGTGAGTGATACAGTGGAGGAGAGAAGAGTGGGCAAGTACTTTAGAGTAAATGGAACTGAGAATCTATTGGTAAACAGGGAGAAGTTGCCAGAAATGAATGATCTCATGAATCCATGACAAAGACCTTGGTCCATGTCTTGCTGCATCAAACCCCATGTTCCCTCATGGTACTGTAGGACACAGTGTCTTCATCAAGAAACTGCACTGGTTAGCTTTGTTTCCATTTTGCTCAGATTTCTAAAAGGCTTTTATGGGTGAGAAGGGATGCTCAAGTCCCTTTCTCTCTGTGAATCTTTTGTGTGTATTGCCTCCCTACCCATGAATAATACTATTTTCAGTATCATTGACTGATTTTAGTAAAAGAAAGTTCACATTTATTTTGATGCTTGTTTCACTTGACGTCAGCTCCCCCTCCCCCTCTTTCTTGCTGTTGGGTTAAAACACCTTTCTTTAGTATTGAGTTTTGGGGGGTTGCTTTAAAATAAAGAGAGTAGAAGTGCAGGCCATGGTGCTTTTCTATCTCCCCCTATGTATCACTTATTAAACTCCTGTTGCCCTGACCATTGTTGCTTCCCACTGAAGTCTGGTTTATTTACTTGAAAATCTGATTTGTTTCATTTTATTACTGTGTTTGCGAAGTAACTGATATCAGATTCGGAGGGAAAGAACTGCCATTTACCAGCAGGCTGTGATGGCTTTGCCTCGGTCTGCAGGCCTGATTTTGAGGCCTCGTCTGCCCTGGGGCTCCCACAGAAATAAGATTACTGGCAATAACTGCTTCAACTGCTTTGAATAACAGACACAACTCAGAGAGCATAAAATTAGCATAAACACAGCACTAGTGTGTTCCCTCAGCGGATATGAGACAGGCAGGCTATGGAAAATTGACTGAAATGGGGTCAGACAATGTAGAAATCTGAAACATAGGAAATACCGCCTAAGAGATATGAGGTATTACCACCTCTTTCGTTTTCTTTTATCTTTCTCTCTATATATTCATGCAGTTTTAATGATAAAATGTTAGAACTGATGAAAATTAAAGATGCAAAATCACCACCCCTCCCTTAAAATGCCTACATTATCTTTCCAGACAAATTATTATTAATCATTTCTCAGCTTTTTAATCCTGAGGGTAGAAAAATAAACACATTTTCACAGTCATTTAAAATTGATTTTTCTTTTTAGGGGGATATTAGTTTGAGGATAGAGAGCTTGCCACAGAAAGGAGGTGAACAGCTAAAGCAGTACAGGATTGTAGCTTGAAACAATTCCTCCCATATCTATTTATCAAATATTAAAATGGAATATGCTGCCGACAAATGCAATAAAGTCTAACATTACAGGGACGAGAGTGACACTGTGCATCTCAACAGGCAGATGGAAGCTATGATTTTGCTGTTTTAATAATATGTTGTCACATATGGAATACAGTTTTCAATATTACTGCATATAGATGGGTCCCACTGCTTATTTATTTAGTTTTGGTGTGATATTGGCACAGGTCCAAGTTACCATTCCAGAAAATGGATATGGTCTTGGAACTTAGCATTTTTCAGTTTTATCTTGGTCACATACAACATTCAAAGGTTGCCAGCCCAACACTTCAGATTTAGATTTGGGGGGGAGGGTGTAAATGTTTAATGACATTGTCCTGTCATAAGACTAGATTTCCGTCCCTCTAGCACAGTCTGAATACATTTTGTTTCATAACTTTTCACATTTGGAATTAGTTAGTTAATGTCAGTCTCCCCAGTTAATCTGCAAGCTCAGTAAATTCAGGGACTGTTGTTTGGATACTATTCACTACCATATTCTTAGTGCTCAGAACTGTCCTGTTATTTATTAGGTACTCAATAAATATTTACTGAATGTGCAAAGTATGACTGAATGCCACAAAGATATAACACTTTAGGGAATAATACACATTTTAGGCATTGATTCTGGTAGTATCTTTATTAAAATTTTGATTAATAAAAAAGATGATGACAGTGGGTTCACTGTCTGGATTCTCAAAAGAAATGCACCTTTAAATATATATAAAATGATGCATAAATACCACTAGGTTTCCCTAAACACTTCTGATAGAAAATATATCTCACAGAGTAATTCTAAAAGATTCCAATATTGTAAAGTGCAAGTGACATGTGGCAGTTTTTCATTTAACATATTCATAGAGAGTTAACCAGTTTACATTGTCAGGTGTATGTTCACATAATACAGTGGCACCAAATAGATGCAAAATATCAGATGTCATTTTACTCTATGTTGCAAAGATTTTGGTGAGGTATCCATTTGTATATCTTTAAATTTTGTTTAGATGTGCCATACACTCTGCAACCAAATGGACAAAAGTCACATTTGGCTTTCCTTTGTCTAATTATAATATTTGCTTAAGCTTGGGGAAGAAGTCAACTTATCATATTTCAAACAATTTATAATGAGGGGGGGCATCTTTTCCTCTGATCTCATAAGAACTCCAGTCTGAATCACCTAGTTGAGACAGAGAAACTGTATTTGAGCACTATTAATTACTTAGATGCCTATAGCTTACTTTCCTAGGTCAGTATCAGTGGGCAGATACTGTGTCTCATATCACTTATATTTTCAAATCTCTGCATATGGGTGGTTTACATCTGAAGAGGTATACTGATAAGTCAATACCCTGAATTTAGCTACCAGTTTCATGTACATCAGCTTGCATGCACACACAGAGAGAACCAAAAAATAGATGCTAATCCAAGGATCATCTTATACACATATTTGATCTTAACTCATTTTCCAAAAAGATTTTTCCTACCCTAGAGTAATCTCTGATTAGCAGATCATAAATTATCAGGTTCAGTCATACCTGTATGTTTAGAGTAGAAGGGATTAGAACAGTCAAATTCTGTAATGGAATTTATCGTGACTAAATAAAGTGATAGTAGTTCACTTGGTTCTTCTTTGTTCATGAAAATCCTTTTCTTTGAAGTCCTTCAGAAATGGAGCCCTGTCAGCTAAATGTGTATAAATGAATATGATCCCATACATAGTTGATTGAACCATCCACATAAATTGGATTCTTTCTTTAATAAAGTTCATCTTGAATGTGAGAAATTCTAACTCAGTCTGCACTGTTAGCATGAATTGAGGTGATATAAACTGTGAATATGTGGGTGATTATTTTTCTCCAGCAACTAGAGCAAGAGAGAAGATCAAGTAGATGTTGTACCAGCTAGGGATTGTGTTTGCAGCATATGACAGAAACCCAACTACTGTGGCTTATGTTTTCAAACATTTTCACATGATGAGGGTGCAGAGATAGGCAGTCCTGGGCTGATAAACTACCCATACCATTTTTTATTTTGTTCTGCTCCACTAGCTTTAGCACGTGGCTCTCATCTCTTGGCTACCAGATAGTTATTCCATATCCAGGAATAATATCTATATTCTGGAAAGAAAGAGAAAATTTCCAAGCCACTGAAGTTTGCTCTCTAATGTTACCACCTGTGACTTCTTCTTCTCCATGTTTTTATTCACCTGAATGATCTCACTCTATCAATATATAGTTCCAAAGTTTTCTAAGAAACTAAAATTGAATGGTGGAAATGTTGTAACTCTGAACAAAACAGTAGTTCTTCTAGTAATGAAGAAAAGGTGAATAGATGAAAATGGACACAGAACAAGCAACCACCAGGGTTGGCCACAGATATTAGTTTAAGAAAGAGAGAAAGAGCAAGGAAGGAAGGAAGGAAAGAAGAAAGGAAGGAAGGAAGGAAGGCAGGCAGGCTAAAAACTGCAGACTAGGACTTTGGTAGTCTAAGCAAAAGAGAATAAGAGCATAGGTAGTTTTCAGATAGTTTTCCTGCTTTCTGTTCCAGTCCCTGATCAGACCTGTCTATTCTGTCCATAAGCCCTGAGTGCCCCTAGGGCAAAATACTTTTGTTCCTGCATCTCTAGACCAAGTTGCTTTATGTTCTTTGTAAATACATACATACATGCATACATACATACATACATACATACATATAGGGTCTTATAAAGAAAGTGGTCCTATAAGTAGATAAGAAAGATTAGTCTACTATTTGAGTCTCCTTCTCCTCCTCCTTCTTCTTCTGTAAATGCATCTTAAAATTTAGAGCAGTTTTAGATTTACAGCAAAATTAAGTAAAAGTACAGAAAATTACCACACACCCTCTGCACAAACACATACATAGCCTAAGGTTGTACATTGTTACAAGTGATGAATGTGGTGGCACATCAAAATCATACAAAGCCCATGGTTGACATTAGAGTTCACTTTTACTGTTGTACATTCCATAGTTTTGAATAAATTTATAATGACATGTATTCCCTATTATAGCATCATAATGAGCATTCTCACTGTTCTAAAATTCCTCTGTTTTCCACCTATCCATCCCCCTATCTCCCTTGAGCTCTTGCAACCACTTATCTTTGTACTGTCTCCATCAGTTTGACTTTACCAGAATGTCATATAGTTGGAATCATACTTTATATAGACCTTAAAGATTGGTCTCTTCAGTAAGTAATATGCATTTAAGTTTCATCTGTGTCTTTTCATTTCTTGACAGCTTATTTCTTTTTAGGGCTAAATAACACTTTATTGTCTGGACGAACCATAGCTGATGTATGCATTCACCTAATGATGGGCACTTTGGTGGCTTCCAGGTTCTGGCAATCATACACAAAACTTGTCATAAGTTTTCTTGTGCAGGTTTCTGTGTGGCTATAGGTTTTTAATCTCAGTAAATACAAAGAAATGTGATTGGTGAATCTGAGTCTCATTTCCACATATGGAATTTCTACAAGGGCCAGGGCTACATCTGTGTGTTTTCTCAATATCTGTTTGATAATCTGTGGTCAGCCTATGAACTTTTGCACACAATTACCACAGGTATGCGGGTTTGCCAGTACATAGCTTACTACTTGATTTAAATTAGACATTACCTTTTCTTTTCTACACATTCATTAAGTTGAATCAATTAATTCTAGCAGACATCTACAAATGATTGGATCATACAAGAAAACATACTAGGATAGTAACTATCAATAATAATTTTTCTGCAAAGAAGTATAAGGACATTTTATGTGGCTAGCTCAAAATAAACAAAACACATTACAGCTTTTAGAATTAAGGAAATGGGAGTAGAAAACAGTGTCATACACCTGTCTTCCCCATGTTTCTGTCTCTGGATACCATAATTGTGCTTATTCCCCAATTTGGACTATTCATTCATGACCTATTTCTTCTTGTAAACACTCAAGATCTACACATTGCATTTCCATCCTTTTTACTGACTGCACATTTCCAAGTTTCTCTCTATGCAAGATTTTGATTGTGGCATGACACTAACAAGAGTCTTAGCCATCAAATAATTGTTTTGTTCCTGGTTATATGTGCACAATAAATATTTAGACTCTCCTGTGGGATCATGATCATCTAATAAGTTATTCAGTATTATGTAGTATATCTACTCTAGCGAGCTTACTTCTATGAGCCTTTTGATTCATTCTTCCACCATCAGCCGTGGAAATTATGGCATTTGTACTCCAGTCTGTGTGTACGGTTTGAAAGCTATAACTTTCTCAAGCTTTTACAAGCCATTGAAGCAGCATGTTGGCACTGTTTACTGGGGTCCTTGCAAGAATATGGAATCTTATGTAATAGGAGAGTGTTCCCTAACTAACAAACTCTCACTATTCAATGTCCTGTTCCTCCAACTTTAATGTAGCATTCTTATGATCCAGTATCATATGAACTCTCCAGGGTCCTGCTGGTAGTTGAGGACTAGGTCCTACAGTGCCTTTTCAGTTGTGACTCTTTATTCCCCTTAGGAGGTCCAGAATTTCCTCAGCTTAGATTATGATTTGAACTTAATCACTGCTTTGGGAACTATGAAGGCACATGAGGGTATACCCTGACTGGGACACTTCTTTTGTTTTGAATAGTAGAGGTCCCTGTACTGTCCTCAAGCAAGGACAATTTCTATCAGCAAGGATTAGGCCAATGCTGCTGGTACAAAGGGTTTACAGCAGTGGTTTCAAACCTAGTATTCCCCCTGTAGCATTTGACAATGCCTGCAGACATTTTCAATTGTCATAAATTAAGGGTACTAGCAGCATCTGGTAGGTAGAGGCTGTGGATGCTGGTTAACATCCAACCAGTAACAGGACAGCTCCCACAACAGAAAATGATCCAGTCCCAGATGTTAATTGTATAGTAGTTGAGAAATATCAGTTTAGAGGAATTTAGGTAGTTTTGATTTGTTATCATACTGTATGTCTGTATAATTAATCTTGGTGTCGCATTCCTTTCTAATCAGCACCCTGACATAGCATATCTTCTTGGGGTCTTGGAGTTCTACTATTCTTATGATTCAACTCTGGGCTACATCTCACCTTGCTTTTACAACTGTCTCCCAACTGTGAGAGATGGACATCTGTTTGTATGTTGCCAAGTAGGTCTTCCATCCTTTATGTTTAACTTTTAATTTCCAGTTAATCCTTCCCTTTATTTTCTAAAGAGCCAAATATCCCTAGCAAAAGCTATTCAATTCCATGGTTCTTCTAGTTACTGTCTTCTCAGCATTCCTCAATCACCTGATACATTACACCCACCAGAGCATTTCCTTCCACCAGCAGCCAACACAGTTCTCCCCAGGTGAAAACTTAGCAACTGTGCTGATGCCTGTGCCATGTTATCTACACTCTACCTTCTACCAGTGATGAGTAACTCAATGCTTCCTGGCTGGCAAGTGAGCCACGTTCAGAAACTCATGCAAGCATCTGCTTTCTCAGACCCCTGATACAGTTACCAGTCAGATTCACCCAGAAAGGAAATCAGACTCTGCAATGGAGGTTTTGTACAGACGAGTTATTAGGGAACGTCCATGAGATGAGCACTAATGAAAGATGGGAAGGAAGCAGGGGCAGCAGAAGAGAAATCCTACTGTGGCTCAGGCAATATCTTTTTTTTTTTTTAATTTTTATTGTTGGTTGTTCAAAACATTACATAGTTCTTGATATATCATATTCAACACTTTGATTCAAGTGGGTTATGAACTCCCATTTTTACCACATATACAGATTGCAGAATCACATCAGTTACACATCCATTGATTTACATATTGCCATACTAGTGTCTGTTGTGTTCTGCTGCCTTTCCTATCCTCTACTATCCCCCCTCCCCTCCCCTCCCCTCCCCTCTTCTCTCTCTACCCCCTCTACTGTCATTCATTTGTCCCCCTTGTATTATTTTTCCCTTTCCCCTCACTTCCTCTTGTATGTACTTTTGTATAACCCTGAGGGTCTCCTTCCATTTCCATGCAATTTCCCTTCTCTCTCCCTTTCCCTCCCACCTCTCATCCCTGTTTAATGTTAATCTTCTTCTCATGCTCTTTGTCCCTACTCTGTTCTTAGTTATTCTCCTTATATTAAAGAAGACATTTGGCATTTGTTTTTTAGGGATTGGCTAGCTTCACTTAGCATAATCTGCTCTAATGCCATCCATTTCCCTGCAAATTCTATGATTTTGTCATTTTTTAATGCAGAGTAATACTCCATTGTGTATAAATGCCACATTTTTTTTATCCACTCATCTATTGAAGGGCATCTAGGTTGGTTCCACAGTCTTGCTATTGTGAATTGTGCTGCTATGAACATCGATGTAGCAGTGTCCCTGTAGCATGCTCTTTTTAGATCTTTAGGAAATAGACCAAGAAGGGGAATAGCTGGGTCAAATGGTGGCTCCATTCCCAGCTTTCCAAGAAATCTCCATACTGCTTTCCATATTGGCTGCACCAATTTGCAGTCCCACCAGCAATGTACAAGTGTACCCTTTTCCCCACATCCTTGTCAGCACTTGTTGTTGTTTGACTTCATAATGGCTGCCAATCTTACTGGAGTGAGATGGTATCTTAGGGTGGTTTTGATTTGCATTTCTCTGACTGCTAGAGATGGTGAGCATTTTTTCATGTACTTGTTGATTGATTGTATGTCCTCCTCTGAGAAGTGTCTGTTCAGGTCCTTGGCCCATTTGTTGATTGGGTTGTTTGTTCTCTTATTGTCTAATTTTTTGAGTTCTTTGTATACTCTGGATATTAGGGCTCTATCTGAAGTGTGAGGAGTAAAGATTTGTTCCCAGGATGTAGGCTCCCTATTTACCTCTCTTATTGTTTCTTTTGCTGAGAAAAAAACTTTTTAGTTTGAGTAAGTCCCATTTGTTTATTCTAGTTATTAACTTTTGTGCTATGGGTGTCCTATTGAGGAATTTGGAGCCCGACCCCACAGTATGTAGATCGTAGCCAACTTTTTCTTCTATCAGACGGCGTGTCTCTGATTTGATATCAAGCTCCTTGATCCATTTTGAATTAACTTTTGTGCATGGCGAGAGAAAGGGATTCAGTTTCATTTTGTTGCATATGGATTTCCAGTTTTCCCAGCACCATTTGTTGAAGATGCTATCCTTCCTCCATTGCATGCTTTTAGCCCCTTTATCAAATATAAGGTAGTTGTAGTTTTGTGGATTGGTTTCTGTGTCCTCTATTCTGTACCATTGGTCCACCCGCCTGTTTTGGTACCAGTACCATGCTGTTTTTGTTACTATTGCTCTGTAGTATAGTTTGAAGTCTGGTATCGCTATACCGCCTGATTCACACTTCCTGCTTAGCATTGTTTTTGCTATTCTGGGTCTTTTGTTTTTCCATATGAATTTCATGATTGCTTTCTCTATTTCTACAAGAAATGCCGTTGGGATTTTGATTGGCATTGCATTAAACCTATAGAGAACTTTTGGTAATATCGCCATTTTGATGATGTTAGTTCTGCCTATCCATGAACAGGGTATATTTTCCCATCTTCTAAGATCTTCTTCTATTTCTCTCTTTAGGGTTCTGTAGTTTTCATTGTATAAGTCTTTCACCTCTTTTGTTAGGTTGATTCCCAAGTATTTTATTTTTTTTGAAGATATTGTGAATGGAGTGGTTGTCCTCATTTCCATTTCAGAGGATTTGTCACTGATATACAGGAATGCCTTTGATTTATGCGGGTTGATTTTATATCCTGCCACTTTGCTGAATTCATTTATTAGCTCTAATAGTTTCTTTGTAGACCCTTTTGGGTCTGCTAGGTATATAATCATATCACCTGCAAATAGTGATAATTTAAGTTCTTCTTTTCCTATTTTTATGCCTTTAATTTCTTTCGTCTGTCTAATTGCTGTGGCCAGTGTTTCGAGAACTATGTTGAACAGAAGTGGTGAGAGAGGGCATCCCTGTCTTGTTCCAGATTTTAGAGGGAATGCCTTCAATTTTTCTGCATTCAGAATGATGCTAGTCAGGCACAATCTTAACAGTGGTCCCAGTTAATTTCCAGGGAGTGCTGAAACTCAGATGTCCCTGCAGAGTTGCCCAAATTCAGATGAAGGAGTAGTTCTTTGCTTTTCTGAATCATCCCATTAATAAATCCAGGCTACAAAGCTCTTTAGTGGAGGTTGCAAAGAATGTGCTAAATGTAAACAGAAATCCTGTAGATGGGCATCAGGTCTTTCAATCCAGAAGGGAGACCTGAGCAGCACAGCACAGCAGACATTGCAGCAGGTAACCCACTCTGGCTACACTAGGTAGAGTTTCTGGGCATCCAGGCTCTCTGCACTCAAGGGCCAAGAAAACAGAGAGGAGAATGGGGAGCTTCCACCAGATTTCCTTCTATACAGCTGGCAGTAAGTGGAGGGCCTCTTCTCTCTGGTGGCAGGATACTGTGGCAGTCTATAGGTTGGTGACAATTTCACCTAATGGAAGCTGAGAACTATATCAGCTCTCAGGCAGAGATAAGAAAAAATAATAGTCAACATATGTATACTGAGAAAATGTTACCTTTGTGTGTTTGTGTGTATGTGTGTGTTTGTGTGTTGTTGGAAATTGAACCCAGGACTTTGTGCATGCAAGGCAAACACTCTACCAACTGAGTTATATCCCCCTCCCAAATGTTATGTTCTTTTTTAAAAAGAAAAAATTTAAATTTATATATGACAGCAAAATGCATTCTACTTCTTATTACACATATAGAGCACAATTTTTCATATCTCTGGTTGTATATATAGTATATTCACACCAATTCATGTCTTTATACCTGTACTTTGGATAATAATGATCATCACATTCCACCATCATTAATTACCCCATGCCCTCTCCCTTCCCCTCCCATCCCTCTACCCTATCTAGAGTTTGTCTATTCCTCCCATGCTCCCCCTCCCTATCCCACTATGAATCAGTCTCCTTATAGCAAAGAAAACATTTGGCAAATGTTATGTCCTTAATAGCTGTTTCCAAAATTTTTCTTAGCCTGGTAACTATCTTGGTGGAGAGTGTGGAACTGCAAGCTTACAGAAATGCACACAGGACTGAACAACAAGGAATGGGCACCGAGGCCTGTTACCTGAATTAAAAAAGAGAGAGAACTTTTCATTACTGAGAGGAAGAAGAATTGAAAAGAACACTATAATTGATTAGGATACTTCCACCTAATGACAAGAAGCTGATTCAGATGGGCTTAAAAGGTAGTACCTTATAATTACAGAAACAGAGTGGTGCGACTGCTGGCCTATTGAAGGCAGTGGCTTGGGCCTGTCCTGATGGACCCAGGTTCTTTTGTTTGTTTGTTTGATTGTTGTTTGTTTATTTTGCTCAGCCACTCAAGGTTGAAACTTCTTCATGGTGGTCAGCTAGCTGATGGGGCTTGTTTCTGAGAAGCAAGGGAAGGAAAACCTCTCCTTCAATCCTCTTTCCTTTCAGAGTGGTGGGATTATCCTAGGTCACATGAGTCACACGGGACTCCCCAGCCCTGCCCAGGACAACCTCTGTGCTGGATGTGGTCTGCTTTCCTTAAAATTCAATATAATGAGGAAGGAAAGACACCTAACTAAAACAGGGCTCTGTTTGTAGGGGTAAAAGTGAAATGAATGTTGAATAGACAACCAATCAGGTTCTCCATTAAAAGAGAGAGAGAGAGAGAGAGAGAGAGAGAGAGAGAGAGAGAGAGAGAAGAGAGAAAGGAGTAAAAGGGAGATTGCAATTGAATAAAAGCTGGGAAGGTGAGGGTGAAAGGCCAGATAAAATCCCCAAAGTGTAGGATGCCAAAAGATATTATAAGAACAATGATGGCTAATTTTCCTCTTACAGTTATTCATGGTCATGCTATGACCTCTAGTCTATTTCTTTTCTCAAACCTCTTGCAAAAAAAAAAAAAAAAAACCCATTATCTTCAAGAGCATGTTGTGAGAATAAGTTTTGTTGTTTTTTATTTTAATTTTTATATTTTTAATTGAGATCTAAATATTGTGTATCTATATGATGCAATGTGATCTTTTGATATACATCCTAGAAAGGGTAAGTCAAGCCAATTAGAATATCCTCTCAGAATCTTTAAAATAAAATCTTTAAACAATTTTGAAATATAGAATTCCTTTCTCTTAACTGTAATCACTATGTTGTGCAATTACTCACTAAAACTTATTCCTCCTGGGACAGGGGTTGTGGCTCAGCAATAGAGTGCTCACCTAGCACGTGTCCAGGCGCTGGGTTCAATCCTCAGCACCACATAAAAATAAATAAATGAAATAAAGGTATTAAAAAAAAACTTATTCCTCCTGTTCAGCTGAAACTTTGTATATCTTTACTTTATTTATTTATTTTTATATGATGCTAAGGATTGAACCCAGGGCCTCACACGTGCTAGGCAAGCACTCCACCACTGGGGTTTTTGCCACAACCCCAGCGCAAAACTTTGTACCTTTTGATGGACACCTCCATGTTCCTCATCCCTGACATCCCTTCTGCTCCTGGGCTCTGGTAGCCACTATTCTACTCTCTCCTTCTATGTGCTTGATTCTTTTTAAACTTTACATACAAGTAAGACAAAATATAACAAGTATTGACAAGGTGTGGAGAAGAAGGAACCCTGATACACTGTTGGTGGGGATGTTAATTAGTAGAGCCATTTTGGAAAACAATCTTGGGGTTCCTCAACAACCTAAAAATAAAATTACCATATAATTCAGTAATCTCACTTCTGGATATGTATCTGAAAAACACAAAGTCAAAAAGACAACTGCACTCCCATGTTCATTATTCAAAAAGATCACACATAAAGAATCAAAGTGACCATCAATAGATGAATATATTAAAAAATGGTATATATACACAAAGGAATACTATGTAATCTTGAAAAAGTGACAACAAGAATAAACTTCAAGGACATTATATCAAATGAAATAAGTCAACCACAGAAAGACAACAACTGTATTATTATGAAATATAAAATAAAAGGTTGTAGTGCAGAATGTTAAGTATATGTATTAGCATGTGTGCTTGTATACACATATACAAACAAACAACAACAAAAACCCCAGATTTTAAAAACCCTAAGGCTTGGAGAAATACGATGAAACACACTAATAAATCACAGAACTCTTTCTGAACTTTTTTTTTTTTTTTGGTTTCCACAGGGCAAAGGATTCATGTTTGAGACAAATTCACCTAGATTTCAAAGCGTAAGAAATCCGGTTTTATCAAGATTACAAATAGCATGTGCCAGAAGCATTATGAATAAGAATGATATTTGGGGATGAAAAAAGTCTTCCAGAAATTTTTAATCTAATTGGGAGAGAAAAGTCATATATACCTAAAAACAAAACATATTTTATTTACATAGATTTCTAACATTGTAGCAAATGAGTAGCATAGGCTAGAACAATTCAGAGGAATAAGACTTCCTTTTCAAAACAATGATTACTTAATGTCTGCTTTGTCAGACTTTCTTTGTTCTAAATTTTTTTTTTTTTTTTTTTTTTTTTTTTTTTTTTTGAGTCAGGGTCTCACTATGTTGCCCAGGCTGGCCTTGAATCTGAGATTCTCTTGTTTTTGCCTAGTAAATCTCTGGGATTACAGACACATGCTTTTGCATTTGGCTTCTAAAGATAATTTCTGTCCCCACGTTAGACATAAGGAAATTGATGCCTGAAAAATCTCTAAGGATGCTGCTAGTTTTGTTGCTTTTGGTTGGTTTTGTTGTTCCTAAAATTCTGGGAGAAAATTCCTTTCATATCTTCCATTTATTTCAGTGTTTCCCATATTGTGCTTACTGATACCTATGAAATGGAAGCATGTTGGAGAACTCCTTTTGCTTGTCAAATATTTTTTGTGAGTTAAATAATATGACTCAAAGACAGTTGCTGTCTTTCAAATGTTGCAGATGTTGTGATAAGTAGAACGTTAATTTATTCAAACTGTTACTTCACACACAGAATCATAGCTTTTAAGATTATATTTATTATGTCATAGGGCAATAATAAGTTATATAAAAAATCACTGATTTGTCAAGTAGATATATTTTTGTCTTAACAAGCACCACACAGTCATACATTTATGAACAAGATGACTACATTGGTTTGCATTTATGCCTGATATAAATGTAACTATTATTATTTTTAAAACCTCAGATAAGTGACTTAGCTTATCTTTTGCATTCCTGCAGAAAACTCTGTGTGTGTCTGTGCACATTTACACTAATAAAGTAGAAATAGATAAAGTGTGTTGAAGATATGTCAGATGAAATCACTGATATGAAACTATTGTTATTGCTAGGCTTGATATCTTTCTCAGTTTTCTTTTGGTGGTACAAAAAGTTGGTCATTACTGTATTGATTAGAAAAAAGAGTAGTATTTACTCTGTTTTTAATGACAATACCCAAATCTTAATTAAATGCAGCGTGTAACATCATGCAGAGATTTCAAAGTCTCTTTTCTTCTAAGCTTCAAATTCTTAAAATTCCCCAGCAAGGCAGCTTTTTCTCCATGACACAATCAACCACAACAGGATTTTTCCTACCCATAGATTGAATGCTATTTCACAAGCAACACTGAAATTAATCTCGTTTTTAACATGTCTCCCTATATCTATAATAGTTCTAGGTATTTTGTGTAGGTACTCATTTTGTAATAAATGAAAGATTTAATTATTTAGTGTCTATATTTCCAGATAAGTCTCAACTTTCAGATAAATTCCCCTGTAGCATCACGGAGGTGCATTTTCCAATTTTCAATTAAAAAACTATAAGATATCTTCCATCAACTAATGCAGTGCTATGCACAGATTGGTATGAAAATTATTACTGTCATAATCAAGAAATTACAAAGGTATCAATTTATTAAATTAATGTATCAGCCACCATTTCTATTTATTTAGCTTTATCTTCATATTGTCAGGAATTATTTCAACTGATTGGATTTATTTGACCTGTAAATTTCAAGATGAAAATTAAAAGGAAGCAATGAAAAGAACTCTCTGTACTTGAGCATCTAAAAATTATGTGAGGTGGTATTTCCTTTCCTTCCATATCTTACCTTTATTCAGATGTGTGCTATAAACATTTGCTTGGACTCTTTTGACATTAATAAGCACGGGGTACAGAAAATTTTAGTGTGGGTTCTAGAGTCAGAATGAACAAGACAAGTTTCTAGAAACTTACTATCATAAACATGTGTAATAATGCAGTCATACATGTGTAAAATCATGGTCTCATAGGTTAATGGTTCCTAATAGAGAGGGAGTATTTGTACCTGAGGGACATTGGGGGAAGTCTGGAGATGCTTTTGGTTGTCATAATTTAAGGACGGGGAATGGTGTACTAAGGACATCTTGCAGAGAGAGGCCAGAAAGTCAGCTAAAAATCCTGCAATGCCCAGGAATGTCTCCACAACAAATATCTAACCCCAAGATTTTAGCAGTGCAGAATCTGAGAAATTTCAGGGAAAGGGGCAGACTATAGGCTGAATATTGAAAATCTGGATTAGAATTTAGATCTCCTGATCATAGGAAAAATCATATCACTGAGTTCAGCTCCTGTGGAAAGGATGAGTCCATTTTCCAAATGGTGCTCACTTGCCCAACTGCAGAAAATATACCTACTTTAAAGGATTCTTTTGGGTTTAGATGAGATGCATGTGGATATCCAGAAGGTTCCTATTAACTCCCTACTCTAACAGGAGATCCAGCCCTCTGTAAAATAAATCTGCATTTTCCAGTCATTCCCAGTAATAAAGGTAACATATCTGGGCCCTTGACTTTAGGTTACATTATCTCCCAACAAGCTCCTCGAAAAACCCTGTAAATCAGTTTACCAGAAATGTCCAAATATACCTGAGCCCTAGTAATTTCTTAGACTAAGTTTGAAACTCCACTACATAAGAACAATAAGAAAGCACACTTACATAAATTTATCAATAGCATTTTCATGTATAGATTGAGAAATAATATATACCATAGACTCAGCACTCATCTAAAGAAATAGACCATCTCCGGTCGGCAGACGAGTATGACCCACCACAACTGCATCCTCCTCCGTAAACACCCATGAACACTCGCCTTCTTTTCAGAATGTCAGTCTCAATTTGGTGTTGATTATTTGCATGTTTTCAGTTTATATATTTACTCTATGTGCTCTTAAATAATATATTGTTTAGTTTTGGTTTTTATCCTTATAAAAATATTATAAGGCCTATTTTGGGCCTTGCTCTTTTCTCACAGAAATAATAATTTCGTGACTTGATTCAACTTCATGAATAATTAATTTTATGAATACACATTCATTATTATTGATGTTATATTTTGCTAATAAATATAGCATAACTAATTTGCTCATAGCATATTGAAAATTATTTGCACTATTTCTTGTGCTTTGCTATCACAAATAATGTTGTTATGCATATTTTTTTTCCTTTTCCAGAAAAAAACACTTAGGGATAGAGTGATAGGTATCAATGAGTATATTTATTCAACTTGGCTAATTAATGTCACCAGAAGAAGGTGGAAATTTTTATTGTATTAATCCTTCTTAAGTCATTAACATACTTTTTGTTTTCTAGCTTAACATATATTAAGTGCGAGGTTGTTTACTTTTAATCTGTACCTCTCTTTTAACTAATGAGTTTGAATGTCATTTTTTATGCTTCATCATTCAATTGTATTTTAGTGAAATGCCTGTTACTGGCTATTATCCATTTTTCTTACTGATTTGAAAGTAAGACTTAATTGTTTATGTAGCTTGGACACTAAACCTTATTTTTTTTTATCTTTTATTGATTTTATTTTTTAAAATACATGACAGCAGTGGAATGCATTACAATTCTTATTACACATGTAGAACACAATTTTTCATATCTCTCTATATAAAGTATGTTCACGTCAATTCATGCCTTTATACATGTACTTTCTTTGTTTTTTTTTGCATTACAATTCTTAATACACATATATACCACAATTTTTCTTATCTCTGTTTGTATATAAAGTATGTTGACACCCAATTCAAGTCTTTTGTTACGTGTAAGGATTTTATTGTCCTTTCAATTTCTTCACAGGTATCATTTGTTAGATGGTAGATCTTAAAATTTTTGAGACAATGTATGCATTTTCTAAAAGTTCTTTAAGGACCCCCTTTCTGTTCTTGTTCTTAAAAGTATTTTTCACATTATCTTGAAAAAAAAATTAACCTTAGAATGAGTTATCTCTCATTTTTGTTGAATGGCATGTACCCCTCATGCATTTTTTTCTTTTTATTCTTCATCAGGAGATGAAGTACTCCCCAAGTACTGGGAATTGAACCTAAAGGTGCTCTACCACTGAGCTACATCCCCAGTCTATTAAATTTTTTTATTTTGAGATAGGGTCTCAAATAGTTCCTGAGATTGACCTTAAATTTATGATCATTCTTCCTCAGTCTTCCAAATTGCTGGGATTATAGGCATGGGTCAATGTGCCTGGCTTGCTATGATTTTATATGTTTGTTATCAACCTTAAAACAGGTTGAGTTTCCCATTACATAAGTGGTATTTATTAGGCAGATAATTACTGCTAACAATGGGTATTATTACTTTGATTTCATCTATAGTATTTTACAATGCAGCTTTCCACAGAGTATTGTTTTTTTTTTAATTTGTGGGACAGCATCCCTACTTAGAACCAAATTCTTTTATGGATGTCTTATGTGGTGACAGAGGAACTAGTTCCAATACATTTAAACAGCTACAGTGAGTCAATTCACTGTTGTTATGCTTACAATTTTATTGTAACCTATGTAACAATTTGTTTAAACCATGTGTCATCTAATAACAATTATTAGAGACTCTCCTTAAGAAACAATGCACTTGAATTTCACAATCAGTTCTGACTTTTCTTGTTTGGCATTTTATTACAGGGAATGAGTCCAGACCTAGGGGAACAAGGTCATTTATTTAAAACATAAAGCTCTTTCTTAACCTAAAATTTTACTACTCCTTACAAAAGGAATTTTTAAGAGATGCAATTGGTATATTTTCTAGAAAATGTCAGCTGTCCTGCCTTAATTTACCACTTCTACTTCACTAGCAAAGGGAAAGAGCTAGCTAGAAGCTTCCTATTGCCAACACAAGTACAGTTTGAGAAGCAGTGTTTGTGGGAGAACTTGATAGTTCAAGTCCAAGGAGGTATCCAACTCTCCTCTATCACTTATGGGCAGGAATAAGAACAACAACAACAACAAATCAAATCACGAGTAACACATTCTCATTCTAGACCTGCAGGCATTTAACTTGCATTTGGGTCCAGAAGCCTTTCTTTAACTAATTCTGTTTTTATTGGCCAGTTCTTCTTTCATTATTTTTATAAAAACTAATCAATGTAAGCCCTCGTCTAGATAGCAGAATCAGCAAGTGTTCCTTCTCTGTGCCTGTCTCACATCCATAGGGCTGCTGCCATGTATTCTAAAGGATACATATTAAAACTTCCTATAGAATTTACTAGAAATGGAAAAAAAAAAGAATTCATGAAAGAGCATATATTTTCTGCTTTTTCACATGCATTTATATTTATTTTTCCTAGTTATTGTTTTATTTTTGTCTCAAGCCTCATTCAGGTAGCCTTTATAGCACAGTCCTTAACTAGGGGGCTAATGACATAAAACATAGTGACATAAAACCCACATTGTGTAACCCATGAGAAGTGAAGAAGGGATGTTAGGTATTCCTTCCTCTTTAACTTTCATGAATCTCTGGTAATACTCTTTGATCGCTGAAGACCTAATCCAGTAAAAGTTGAGGAACACTAGTATGTGTCCTTCTTTTCTACCATTCTGTGTTCTGTATCCCATTTCAACAGGGAAAGCAGGAGAGAGGGAAGTGTTACTTATGTAATTTCTCCCAGGCCAGATGAAATGAACCTGGCAGGGGCAGATGTTAAATTGAAGCCTTTGAAAAGTTAACAGTGACTTCTGTAATTGAAACCTTAGGGAGGAAGCCTTCACACAATTGCCAATGGACAAGGAATACACATACAAATGTATTCCTAGAGTCATTTCTTACATCCCCGCTTCCAAAGAAGCAAAGAAACCAATAGCTGGACAGTAGGGATGGACAGAAAATTATCAGTCCTAAAGAACAGAAGGCCTCCAAATCACCCCAATCTCAGCTGTAATTCCAAAGAACCCCACAGCCAGCCTTTCTCAGTGGACCTTAGGCATTTCAGGCAGGAAAGCCCCTGTAAACTCATATACATATATCAAGTGGACTTCCGTGTACATGCGTGGGATTTTTGTTTTTGGAATATGTTCTTTCCAATGTTTAGCTATCTGACAAACACTCGGTCATGCATCCGGAACAAAGCTGTTGAAATAATGTGGTCTTTAAAATGTTTCAATAAATTATTTTAGTCCTATCTTGTTTACAGCCAGTTATGCCAGGGCAGTGCGGTTGCACAAAGGACAATGAAAGCGGCTGAAGACAGTTTGGGAGCATATGATTTACTGGGGCAAACTGATCAGTGACTGCTCCTGGAGTTCACTGGTGATGGGCTGAACAGCTAGTCCCTCCGTCCTTCAAGATGCTTTACCAAGCAGTGCTTTTTCTCCCTCCCAGTGTTTTGTCTAGTGGTGGCTGACTAGACATGTGGCACATGTTCTTTCCACAGTGCCCTCCCTTCTGCACCAGTTCCTCAGTCAAAAGAGGCTTTATGTGTTAGGCTGCAGAAGCAGTGACATCATGAGCACTAGCTTGCTTGTATACACCGCATCCCAAGGAGCAACTCTCCCAGCTTACATGCAAGAAAGAAGCTCTCTATAGATAACGCTGGTTTGCCCTTATTCCCAGAGTGCACAAGACAAGGCTAGAGTCCTTCAAGATATATGTATCTGGACTTTCTGACTCAAGCTTGTTCTTCTTGTTCCCTTAACTTGACTGTTTTTTGAGAAACAGAAAGGGAGCATTCAGGGACACAGCGTTTTATTGTCCCCCTTTTCTTCAGGAACATTACATGTTCTATGGTCACTTCATTAGCACTTAGTCCTTCCAGATTATTATTAAATATTATTAAATATATAATGATATATGCCAAGCTTGTTTTATATAACTGTTTTGATTGGCTGCACAAAGAGGGCTTAGTGTGTATAAATCAAAGTTCCATGTATCTGTTGCTTTGAGGTATTTGTGTACTTGAGGTGTTAGGCATGTATATCCCAATTATAAGTTTTAAAAGCCAAAAACAGAAAGAAATTGTTAGGATTCAGAACTGTGAACTCAGGGATTTTAATTTTTGTTCCACCTCTTTCTAGCTGCATAATCTTGGGCAAACCATGTGACCTCCTTAAGGTTTAATTTCCACCTTTTTAAGTCAAGATAATTATTATTCTAGCTTTATTTTGATGAAAAGTACTAGGACTGTGTCTGGCTCACAGTTAGATTTAAATACAATTAGTTATAATTTTTCTAATCATTTTACTTGACTTGCATAATAATGTGCATAAAACAATAATGATACAGTTAAGATGCATGATACAATAATTTGTTATTAGTATTATTATGTTTAACCTATTATGTCAAGGAAGACAGTCTTCCTTGAGAGCAAAGAAGAATCAACTTCACTCTAAATTTGTTGGTGACTGAGCAAAAGGAAAAAAAGAAGTGCAGGACAAATTATAAGGCCAGAATTATTTTCAGCACACCTGAGATTTTATATTTGTGGTAACATATTTCTTTCATGTGTGTTTTGCTAATTAATACAAATTACCCGACTCTATCACCTCTTTTCCACCTTATCCTCACCTTACAAACTCATCTTCTCTTGTTCCCTTCAGTTCCTGCCCATCCTCATTCTTTACTTCTTTTATGTCTTTCTTTAAACTTCAGTTTTGGAGATCTACTTTTGTATCCAATCCTTTGAGTTATTTTGCGTTCTTGTGCTTATGCTGATATGAGAAAAAAGTTGCACAGGAATATTCTCCAAGGTATATGCCTCACTCACCCAACTGTATTTTGCTATTGTTGTTGTTGGATTGTACATCTTATCAGAAGTTCACTATGCAAGATCTATTTTAATTTAGAAATTAAAATATTCTCCAGGCTTCAATATTGTATTCTATCAGTTCAGTGTCTTGTATTCTTGATTGTTCTCTTTTCCTCTTTTATTTACTTAGATCTTTCTTTCCCCCTTGAGGAGAAAGGCTTCACAGAATTAGTGAGGCACTCCCAGCCAGGGTCCAGATATTTCAGACAGCATAGTGAGCTGTTACCTGGATCCTACAGCACCTTCCCTCAGCCCAGGAGTAACTGAAAGACCCGTGTGTGCTCTAACTCTCTTGCTGCCACCCTCAGGCACCTGGAGGAATGGAGAAACAGCTGAGGACAGGCTTCCCCTTCCCAGGTAAAGGCAGTGGCAGGAATTGGCCTCTTAATACATATGCAGAGTAGGAAGAGAATGTTAAGCCAGATTTGTAACTTTTCCTTTTTTTTTTCCCTTTCTTATCAACCAGTGGAATGGAAGTGTAGGGACTGAGGGTCAGAATAGACTCCTTTCCCCTCTTATGAAAGAGAAAACATGCACTTAAGTAAGAAGGTGTCTTCAAACATACATTAGGTTTTTTGAGTGATAAATAGAAAGCAGAGTATCAATTGGTTCCTATCCCAGGAGAAAACATTTCTAACACCTTTTTTTCTGGCACAGTACTTAAAAAATTGTGAGAATCTCATCACTACACACACACACACACACACACACACACACACACACATACCCACGCACGCACGCACGCACGCATGCTCGTGCGCGAATCTCACAATTCAGAAATGTTTTCTTGAAATTAAGCAATACTTTACTAATATGTTTATAACTAAATATTTACATAAACCTTTTTCTTTTTTTTAATTGGAGAGAGCCTAGAATCTTGGCTAGGCATTCAAGAGTCCTTTATTAAGTGACCTTTCCAACTTCTTCAGCAAAAGTTTTCAACTCATTACCAAAACTCATTGGCTTTTGGCTTTCTTTTTCATTCCGTGTTTTTCATGCTGTTTTCTTCTTGCCGCTGCTAAAATAGTGTTTCTTATTCAGAACCACAGTCACTTTTCCTGACCCCTTTAACTGATTGTTATCTGTCCCTTCTATTGTTTTCCTAGAGAACCTCTAGTCTTTAGTGCTTTCTAGCAGATTACCATAATGCAAGAATGTGCAAATGTTGGTGTAGTGTTCTTGTAAAATGCCACTTCCTACGACTTATTCTCATTAATTTGTTAATATCAACATTATTTTCTATATACTTGTCAGTTAATTAATTAATAATTAAGTGTGTGTTTTCCTTTCCCTGTTCAATTCCATGATTTTGAAGGACAGTTTACTCTGTTTACTTCACAAAGTGCCTTAATTCTAAAAAATATCAGTGCATTAATTGATGTATTTTTCCTTGATCACATAAAATCAATTTTATTGTGCTAAGTACAGTACTAGGAAGAAAGTTGACCTACAAAGTTATGCGCACAAGAAAAATAAAATATAACAGCTATTTTTTTTTCTTTTTAATGGTTGAAAGAGGGGTAAAAGAAGGTTCTAACCAATGCTTATCATTAAATATTGATTGACTTGGGGCCAGGTATTCTCCTAATATTTTGGTACACTACCATTTAGGAGACACATAGAATTCTTTATTTTCTGTCATCCATTGCGGTAAAAGTGAATACTGAGAACCGAAACCTAAAAATTATAAGGATGCCGCAGGACATCTTGTTGAACGGAAACCAATTTTCCTGGTGAGAAACTTGGTTTCATTTTTTATTTTATAAATGTTGGCTTAATACTGATTATGTGTCATGGAAAAGCCCCACAACATTCGCTACATCATATGCTGTGAAAATTATCCAGCTCATATTATACCTCTAAGCGCTTCACCAAAATGTAATAATTTCCTAAAACATAAAAGAAACTTTTCCCCATCTTTATTTTTTGTCAAGTGAGAGAACTGGGTTTGTACTTTAATTCCACATTCAAAACTAGAAGCAGTGAAACCACTTTATTTCCTCTTACTGGCAGCGAAGTTGGGTGGCTCTTGGTGGGGGGTGAACTGAGAGCTCTGCTATTTCTGCCCCTAGGATCACTGGTTCCAGCTTCCTGGGTATCAATGGAGGCAAACCATCTTCGTGATGCCCAGAGAAGATGAGAATCCAAACCACCGACTTAAAGAACCAGAAAATCCAATTTCCGGAAGTTCAATGCATATATTTCCTTGGTCTGGAAAGAATTTTTGTAGATACTCTATAAAAATAGCTGTAAATTCTCTTCCAGGAAAGATGGCTACTTAGCCTCCATATAGTAAATAGGAGCGCTTTTCGCTATTCCTGGACCTGTTTCTTCTAGTTATTGCCACATGCTCTTGCTTTCCTACCTAAAGCTCATCAGGATGACCTCAAGAGATCTAGGCTAATGGAAATGAACTGCAAACAAGAGCCATTTTACAAACAACATGTGGGTCTCTCATGTTCTGTCTCCGAAGTTAACTGCTTTGAATTCCTTGAGCTTTTTTAAAGTTTAACTCTCTTGGGCAGAGAGATGCTTTTGTTGAGATTTCTGGATGACTGCTACACCTTCTCAAATCCTTGTCTCTTATCATGGTTCAGTTCACACTTTGCACCTTAAAAGAGTGCAGGTCCACCTACTGTACTTTGGGTCAGATTGGACCTTGTACTGCCTTCCTCCGAGAGTGCTCCACTTTGTTTTTGCCCTTGCTTTTTAGTCTTCACAAGAAAGTTCTAAGCCTTTCAGCCACCTTCCCAGCCGATTGCCTGAGGCCTTATATCCCTGATACCATCTGTAGGTTGAAAGTATGATGATAAAAGTCTTTGTTTCATATTGAAGGGGTTAGATTCCAGGGGTTCTTTTTTCAAGATTGATGGTCTGTACAAGAGATCTTTTTTTCTCTTTTTAAAAGTGTTACTCTATTTTTTCTTCATCTCATTTTCTTCTGCCCCACCCCCTCCCATCTCTCTCTTTCTCTCTCTCTCTCTGGTGAGATTTGGAACAAAGATTATTTTTGATATTTCTGTTAAGATATTGGAGTCATCCCCTTAATTCTTCAATTTTCTGAATACATGTTCTTTCTATCTACATTCCTATATATATACCACACCCCTCTTCTCCTTTTACTACATGTCTATGACCTGTTCCATTCCTAAGCATACAGTCTGGTGGTCACATTCCTTTACTCACTTCAATATTTTCAGTAACCATTGGCCAGAATGATGGTTTGTAGTCCATCATAGTCATCCCATTTTTCTTGCCAATGATTGCTTTAGAAATGATGTATGCCCCAATGTTGGCCTACAAGATATTATAATTACAATGGGTGCTTTGGGCATTGCAAAATTTTGTAGATTTTTCCCCCCTTAGAAATCGATCAAATATTTTCACATTGTTAAAGTGTTCATAATTTCTTATTCACAAACTTTCTACAGGAAAAATATCCAATTTTCTAAATTGCTTAAATGTGAATTAATAGCTATACAGCGTATTGCTAATATTTCATATATATATAATATATATAGATAAGTATATCTATGAAACGATTTTCTTTCCTATTTGGGCTACCTTATTTTGACTGCAGAAGTTTGAAACTTTAATGTTATCAAATTTGTTTATTTTTCCTTCATGATTTCTTTTGCTGTTTTTCAGTGCGGAGGGTCCTTTCTCAAATCCCCCAAATCTAGTGAATATTAAATTCCTCATCTGACTTTTCTAACATTTTATTGTCATGTTTAATTATTTTCTCCATCTTGAATTCCATTTGACCAATATTCAGTATTACAGGTTTTGATGTATTTTTCTCTCCAAAATGCTAACCAGCCATTAAACTGCCATTTACTGAATAATCCTTTGCTTCCCTGCTGCTTTGATAAAATAAATGTTACATATAATAAAGTATTTCAAGGAGTCTCTTCTGCTCCATTTAGCTTTGCTTTGTAGTTTGCAAGATATTTTAACATACATTATCTCATTTCATCCTTCCTACCCCACACTGATTGCTTGGTTCACCTCCTGCTGCTTCTCCTGCAACACAAACATTCAGCAATGAGACTTGTCCCATCCCTCTTTTATAGATGGAAAACAAAATCCTGAAAGGTAAAGCCACTCATTAACTAGTCCTCTCTGCCATTCAGTACTGCCAAATGGAAAGTTCCAGTGTTTACTTTCCCAGTGCCCTGGGACACCTCATCCTTGCACTGGGGAAAACACTGGTCACCATTTGTATTGGTTTCGGGGTCATCAGGAAACCTTTCCTCTGAGTTCCCTCAAACTGCAAACCCTTTTGTGCACATACCCACCTTTCAGGATAATCTTGGAGCTTCTGCTCCTACAGCAGAGGGGAACAGCTGTCTGTCTGGCTTCCCAGCCTGCATATATTTGGCACTGACTGAGAACTCTGCTTTCTGTCACTGCATTTGTGCGGTGACACATATTCTCCGGTGATTAGATTAACGCTGGCAAAGCCAATATGAAAAACCCACACAGATTACCACTGTCACCCGCAGTAATTACATTTATTCATTTCCATTTAGCCAAGTTTTTACAAGCCGAGCAAGGGGCCAAATAAGCAATAAACACAGAGGCAAGAAATTAAAATGCTGATCTGTTTGCTGTGAAAACAATCAAACTATCATCTTTCTTTAGGCACCTCATTCATCATCGGAGAGGGCCACACTGGTGAAATGGAGGTTGGGAGCCTAATGTTATTACATGTAAATTCACTAACATGAAATTACTGCCTCTGATGTGATTTTACTAATAAATTAGTTCATTTCTACCTTTTCACTAGAGACTTTAGGGACCGTGGAGAATTGTACATGTGTCTCCTAATCTTGCCTGCTTTATTTCAGGCTGGCTAGCTGTTAAATTTCTATTTCTTTTCACTCCCTCCCATCTGATTCTTTAGTTTCCTTGCTATGCCTTATTGGATAAACATGCCGTACAATTTGTTGTCTTCACATGTAGTTTGAAAATAAGCAGCTTAAGGACAAATTCTCTTTCGCATGCGATGAGAACAGCATCGGGAAGCATTATGAATATAATGGTTCTCGCAGCTAGTTGGCAGCTATTATTAATTCATTGCTGGGTGTGGTGGTTTTTCTCATTTCTGTATAAATTTTCAATTTGAAAATGGAATGAAGCCAAACTTTGCTATGTCAAGTAGCTATTGAAGCAAGGAAATCAATCTGCAAGCAGCTCCCTCGACTTGCAAGCCCCTCTGCTGTGTCTTCAAAGTAGCAAAGACTGCACAGTTGAGGAGCAGGCGATGGCTCACAGATGACAGATGCACTATCTCCTTGGACGCCTCCCTCCCTGGGACTTGCACGGTGCTTCTCTTGCTTACTGTTAATGGCCCATGCCTGCACATAGAATAGTTCATTTATTTTTTAAAGTTTTCATATGCCCTACTGTTTATCCCCACCCCAACCTCGCAATCCATTTTTACAAGATTACAAATGGTTTCTATGAACATGAATCCACCAATGAAGGAGTGCGGATGAGATGAGACCTGGGGAGGGAGGAGAGACCAGTCTTTAGGGGAAACCTCTCCCCATCTCAACACCCCTCCATTTGCCCCAGAATGAAGATTCTATGAGATGTGGCCCAATGTGAAGCCCTGAGGGGAACACACAATATGTACAATAGCATGTTCATGCTCGGTACAGCAAAAAATGTATTTTAAAAGTTTCTTCAAGGCAGTGGTGTAGTGAAAACCAAAGGCATAGAGATGGTAGGCATTATGCATTATAAACGATACCCACTTCACACCTGATCATTGCATACAGTTCTCTCATCCTCATAAATGGAAATATTAAGGAAATAAATCAATATAAACAAGAAATAACTAATGTCCTACTAATAATAACTAATACCCTTTGGTTCCATACTCCTGAATTTCACTCATTAATGAATGAAATATATAAAACATCCATTTAAAATAACTCTATTGAGTAAATATCTATTGACCAACTATAGTGTGCAGAACCCAAAGCTAAGTGCTATCAAAAGACAGAAGGAAATACTTTTGCTTTTCAGGGTTTACACTAAATTCATATATTTTTTAAAATTTTAGTTTCTGAGGTCACTCATGCCTCATTGTGCACCCCTAGTATGTTGTACTTTTCTCATAACTCTTACCACAATCTTTGTTATTGTGTTTTGTTTGATTATTTCCCTATTATCTTTCTTCCCAGTTAGACTATCTTGTTCATTAGAGCAGGGACTTTGCTGTAACTCAAATCTGGATTGTCCCTAAAGGGCCCATGTAATAAGGGCTTGAAATTCAGCTTTGTGTTATTGAAAAGTGCCAGAAACTATTTAAGAGGTGGAGCCCAGTGGAAGGTTTCAGGTAACTGGAAGCATGCATTCAAAGGGGATTGTGGGACTCTGGTCTCTTCCTCTTTCTTTGTTTTTTTACATCCAGGAGGTGATCATTGCTGGATGTGGTGCAGTAATTCCCTGCCATAATGTGCTGCCTCACCACAGGCCCAACAACGAAGGGGCCACCTAACAATGGATTGAAACCTCTAAACACATGAGCACAAATAAACCTTTCCTCTTTATAAGTTAGTTATCTCAGGTATTTGTTATAGTAAAGAAAAGCTGACTAACACAGACTCAGGTTTTCTCACCATTCTCACCATTTTCATTGAGTATACATGAAGTGTACAATACATATTAAATACATGAATGGAAAATTGAATTATATAGTTGTGTAGAAACAGAGATAGTATAGAAGTCATTTTGAGTAGGTATTGTTCCAAGACAATTTTTTAATGAAAATAGTCAAGAAATAGTTATTGAGCATGTATTACATGTAAGGTCTGAGGATATCGCAGTGAATGAGATAGACAAAATACTTCCCTCATGAGCTTCTATTTGTAGACAGAGTAGGTAAAAGAAGGAGTATATTTCCAATCATGAATGATATTTGTTATATTTTTGTATATAGCCCTCTATCAGATATTGATCCTATTTTTTTGGAACAAATAGTTTTGTTCAATTTTTGTCCATTTTAACATTCTTATTGCAGTACTATATATAATATTATATATATATATATATATATATATATGTATATATATATATATCATACATATATATATATATATATATCTTATATATGTATGCATGTATGCATGTATCATACATATATTAAGCATATATATTGCTTATATATATATATATATATATATATGCTTGTATGTGACACACACTTGCTTATATATGATATATTTGCTTATGTGTGATATATGTATATCATATATGAATATGTGTGTATATAAATATATATGTATATATTATGCAGTTAACAAAGGCTCTTAACAGTCACTTAGCCTCACATACTTTCTTTCTTTACTCTGTGGCGTATTCTGTCTAACTCTGATTCTTCCACACTGAATGGCTTTGAGAGTTCCTTCCTTTATATCTAGTTAACGCCTTTGCTTTTGTGGACTCACTACCTGAGATGTTGATGTTACCAGGTGTGACAGTGGAATCCACAGGTGGCCCTGCTGCCCTTCCATCTGCTGGACATACTGTAACCCTTCCCCTCTCTATAACTTTGCTCGACTCTCTCCCTGCTCTATTCGTTCACTTCTCTGAATTCTCTCACATGTCAGTGTCTTCTTTGTGCACCATCCCTTTCACCAAGGGATCTAGACCCAAGCACCAAATGACACTTCATTGCTCTAGGTTGATAGTTTATTTAGAAAACAATCATATTCAGCTCAGAATAATCCTGCTTTGCCATTTATATCATTAATTTTTTTTCCCTACAGTTCTTGCACTCCGTGTTTTATTTCCCCAATCAGATCCTTGTCTCCCCAGGGAAAATACTTTTGTGTTATCTATAGTGGCTGCTATAGTACTGTACTTATGATAAGCACTCAATGAACTTTTATTAAATGAATAAAAATGAATGAAAAGTCCTGGCATTTGAATTCTGAAGAACTCCAGTGGAAACTATCAATTGAATTAATATTATTCTATTTATTACTACATCAAGGACCACAATGTTTGATCTTCATTTTCTCTGATTCAGAATAAAAAGTGAAAGAAAGAATCAGTACTGTATTTTCAGAGTGTTTTGAAGTACTCAAGATAAACAGAATAGGTGAATGGACACAGATACAATCACCTGCATTTTAAGACCCCTCCAAACACAGGGTTTAGAAAATACGTTTTCTGTCTACAATTAGTTTCTCATTATTGTTAATACATCAAAACCATTATATTAATATAAAAGGCCAACACAGCTTTAACAAGCATTACTTTTTTATTATAATAAAATGTTGATGAAGTTTACCATCTTACCCATTTTTAAGTTCAGTGGCATCAAGTACATTCATATTGATATGTAACCATCACCATTATTCAGCTCCAAAATTGTTTCATTATTCCAAGCTGAATCCATAACACCCTACCCTTCCCCAGAAAAATATTGATTTAAATTATTGAAATATTGGCAATATTTGTAACAAGTGTTTAATCCTTTACTTAGATCAAAATCAATAGCATATCCATCAACAATAATATTTAATTGAAAATTGTATACTTCCTTAGAGAGCAATTACTACATATTGAAAAAGAATAATTCATGTGAACTTAGAAATAGCTTACACAAAGAAGTAGAATCTGTTTCCTATATTTACTACATGCTTCCTCTATCATTGTAATTAGTTATAAGAAGGATTCAAAGGTCAGGAATAACCTATGTACCCATTTCCCAGAATTCTGTAAATTATTGAGCAATAGAGACAAAGTATAGCATACCTGAAAGTTGTGGTGTATTTTAGGATGACATATTTTGGTTTTCTTCAATAGAATCAAATTAAAGGCATAAGAAGAGAGCTCTGTACTTGTTTGTGCCTGTGTGTTTGTCCCCTGAATTCCCTCTGTTATCAAAGAATGTAGCATAATTCCTCTATTGTTCTGAAAAACTCTCCTAAGCAAGAGATGCTTCAATCCCACAACTTCCTTCCTAATCCATGGCCTTCTCAGTTAATCATGTATATCACTAAGTGGATTTAGAAGCCTCTCATACGAATAGTAAATAAAGGTATGGTTTAGTGTTGGTTTAATAATATATTGTTATCTTGCTCAACACTGTAATTTCCATGTTCTTATTGATTGTAATTTATAACATCATTAGCTTTCTAAACTGCCATTAACTAATGATGGACTCTGTGAGCTTAACAGCTCTTTGAAATCAGTTACTGACAAGTTGGCCCCAGAAGCATTTATCAAAAGGGTAATGGATCCCTATTGGAGTGACAATAAATTAGGTTATGCTGTTATCGAATTAAACAATAGATGAAGGAAAATTAGCTATCAATAAACATCTATAAAGCCTACCCGATTATTCCCAGTCAATTATATCAATTAGAGATCAAACAGGGAACCCCTGCAGTAAGTTAAATAGGACTAACCGGAGCCCAAAGAGGCCAAATAATGCTACAAAATGCAATACCAGGGGCAGCTGCAAAGGAGGTAATCATTGCTGCCATTGACAAAAGGGCTGCTTTATTAGAACACAGGGTACTGCCTGGAGGCTTGCTTCTGGCTCCAGGACAAAGATTCCCTAATAAAGGCAAAAAGAGGGAGAGGGAGGAGACATGGGAAGAGGAAGAACAAGAGAAAGAAAAGAGAGTAGTGGGAGGCAATGTCCACATGGTATGAAGTAATATAGTGCAGGATATTTTGTTTATGTGCAGCCTCCCCCTTTACTGGTACAAAAAATTAAACCTCTTGGCTCATAAGGATAAACCACCAAGGGATGCTTTCCATAGGGCTATTATCATTTTTAGTGAGTCTCAGTCCTACCTAGATACATATTGGCATGTGTGTATATACACAAGTATGAAATGCAGATAGATATAATATGATATAGTACATAAGGTACATAGGTAGATACATAGGTAGGTAGAAAGGATGTATAGTCTACTCTGTTTTGTGGGAGAAGTGTTCTGATAAGCTTGTGCTGATTGTTATTAGGTTTCTTCATTAAAATGTATGAAATCTTCAGGAAAATGGAGCAAAATATGCTTTCAAGTGACTTGAGAGCATCAGTGAGATGTAAGGGGAATATATGGTAGGCTTTCTTAATGATTAAATTTTAATTCCCATAAGTCTTACATGCAGTGAACTCCCAATAAACACCTGTTGTCTAAGTTTGACAAAAGGCCTCAATTATACATATAAGTAAAAGGAAATAAAAGGAAGCACAAAATAATGTACTGGCCATCTGAGGCTGAGTCCAAAGCTGTCCTGACATATGTGCCTTCTTGGTCTTGCTGACATGCTTTATAAGGGATGTATATCTTTCTACTTCATGCCTTCAAATTTTATGGACATTTATCAAGTGTTTCAGAGAGATCCCACTTTATTGTTCTCCATGAGAAATTGCTCACCAGGAGCAGCTGCTGATTCTTTGTCTCTGCCCATTTTTCACCCTTCTAGGAATCCAACTGAATACCCATCTAAGTACCTTAAATTACCTATTCCCACTTGTGAGCCTGGCCACGTTCTGTTGGGTTTGGTGTCTAATAAAGCTTTTCAGGAAAGCCTGGGGAATGCAGGCATGTTAAGACCTGGTTGTGGCACCAGACAGAACACTCATCAGCTTTGTGTTCATCAGCTCCCTTAATTTCTCTGTTTCCTCCTCAGTAAAATGGAAACAATAAATCTGACCTCTCAAGAACAGTTGTGAAGATTGGAGGTGATGCTTGCAGAATGTCTGCAGCTGCTTCGACCCTCCCGTGGACTCATTTAGCTTTGAGTTTTGGTGGCCCTCATCTATGAAATGGGCCGACAGCCCCTGATATCTTGCAGGCCTCTTATGGAGCACAAAAGCAATAATCATTTTGAAAAATTCTGTGTAAACGATAAAGCATTAAACAACCGTTAACTGCTATAGAAACCACAAAACTATCTACCTTTGAATTCAATAAGAGACATGTTGATTCTCAGTGATATCTTTCAGAAACAAACCATTTTGTAGATAACTGAGATAGAAATTGCTTCTTTCCCATGTCCACGTTCACCAAAGTCCTTTAGTCACTTATTCCCAACTTAGTCATTCCTCTTCCAAGTCCCTTCTCTTCCTTGCCCTGATGGTACACATGCATGCAGGTACCTTGACTTGGTGCTGAGCTCTGAGGCATTTGGGGCTACTTTTATGCTCACAGAACTGCATGGCTTCTCGTTCTTTAGTCTGTATGATCTATTCAGGTCTAATTTTCAATGTCCTGTTCTGACCAGGAAGAAATCATCATGATTCCTTCAGCAGCAATGATCATTTGTTCCAATCCCTCTTTTCAACATTTTGATTTGGTGATATAAGAATATCTGAACTGCTACAGAGCTTCAGGACAGGATCATATCTAGACGGGGACACCGATGATGGTTCCTGAGAAAACACAGGTATCTTTTAAATAGTCTGATTCTAACATAAGAAGATATGCCTAAATGTGTCACTTCTTTATGGCTAAACATCTCTTTTCTTTGCCAGTTAAAGAATGACAAAATTCAGGAAAATATCCTTGCCTGCATATAATGAATTTCCAAATGTAGACAAATACCAGTTACTCAAATTCTACTAAAGAAATGAGCCTTTTTTAATATTATAGCTCAGGCAAATGTGGGCTTTATTTTAAATATCTAAAAAGAAGATTCAACATGTAGTTAACCATGTAGTGTAAAGGGTACTTAAGGATTCAGTTTTGTCTGGGATTAATAAATCAGAAAACCACAATTCCAGTGTTGGCACTGTGACAAAGATGTTGGTTGGCAAGTGGTCTGATGCTATGGTCTTTCCCAGGATCTTTCCCAAGCATGGCTGTTAGGGCTGAGTAGGTGCCTCCTATGCCTTCATTTCCTGACATGCAAAAAGAAGGTAATATTTAAATCATAGGATTTTTGTAACAATTAAATGCGAACACAGATAAAGCTTTCCCACAGCACTGAGAATGTGGCAAAGTCAGTGTGGGTATAGTGTTCTTAATGTAATTTATAAGAACTTAAATTTTTCAAGTTCTGCCATGTGTCAAACATCTGACTTACACATTTTCTTTTGTAAACCTGGAGTCTCTATTTTCTCCACTGTAAAATGGAAATGGTAGTGCTCACTTCAAGGGGTGGTTTCAAATGCTAACTTATTAGCAATAATGCATAGCTTGTAAGTGGTAGACCTAAGTTTTAAATATGTTGGTCTGACTAAAACCCATGCTCCCTCTATGATATCTGTGGTCTTCGGTAGTCTATTGAGCAACAGACCTTTTATTTGTTAATATTTTTTTACATAGTTTTTATTTTTATTAAAACTTGAGCTAGTCCCCTAAAGTTACTTTATAGATGTTAACTCAAAGGAAATGTCAAGTATTCTTAAGAGAAATGAGGGGAGGAATGTTACTCTTTGCTTTCATTGCATTTTAAAAATGAGGAACTATGTTTTCTTACAAATAACAAAACTACACTTATCCAATATTTGTTCTAAGAGTCTTTTGTGTCTATGGATGGTACAATATAAGAATTTACTGCTAATAACCATCAAAGGCATGCATGAAATCTCACAACCGGGAAAAATAAATTGTGCAAAATATAGTCCTGAAGAAGTAGGTAGCTTAATAATTGTAGAAGTGGTTTGAAAGATAACAGTTCTGCTCTGAGGACATGTTAATCTTATAGTGATGTGAGTATGTCTGTGTTTCTATGTAGAGGCTTGGAATAGATATTATATATATATATATATATATATATATCTCACTAAGAACATTTTGTCTATTTATTAGAATTATTTCTACATATATAGTACCATTTTATATGAGGGGGTGGCAAAGTAGAAAAGGAAGATGTGAATATGTGTCTGGGGAGAAGTAAAAGGTGAGAATCACAGACAAAGTTCCAACCTGAATTTGAGAAGCTTACAAGGAAGAAAGAATGAACATGTATTTAATAAAGGTAAAAAATTTATAGCATATTATCAATATAGACAGGGCTATGGTGCACTAGTGAAATTTAAGTGCGGTTAGGCAAAAGGATTAGAAAACACACTCTGTTCTTCCAAAATGCCCACAGACAGCTGTGCTATATAAGCTTGGATCCTCCTGCCAGTGATGCATTTCAGGGTAACAAGGCCTCTTCAATGCTCATCTCATTGGTTAAGAAGTCACATGTAGATACCAATTGACAATATTTTCAGCCTCTTTCTCCAAACCACATTCTTTGGCCACTTCTAGAAGAAGAGAGAAAGGAAAGGAAGGGTTTACTGAATTCCTACTAGTCCTCAAATCTAATATCCTTCCCGAGTTGCTCCACTTAGGCCTTAAGCCTGTGAAACTCTGCCTGATAGATGTATGATCAGACAGAACAGCCTTGAAAACATACAAAGGCAAAAAAATAAATCTAGTTAACACAAATGCTTCTGGAATAGAAGCACAAATATGTATTTAAAACATTTGTGGTTCCACATTACAAAATGCATATTAATGTTAGCAGTAGACACAATGATACACAATAAAATGCAGACTTTAATTCAACAAAATGTCTAAAATTAGCCAGTTAAATTAGCTATAGTAGTTAACGTTTATAAATTGGCCTTACTGAAGCTACACAAGATTTCTGAAAAAAACATTAGCAGTTGAATATGCATTTATCACTCTGAAATAGACACACTCTGCCACATTGCTTTTGAAATCATCTGGGTGGCCTTGAATGAATTTGTGGTAGTTTCATTAAAGGCTTGATTGTGTAATTTGGTCTGTGATTTTAATTTGTTCAACTGGCCACTTTAAACAAAGTTAATTTCTCCCTATGCTTAAACTTACTGCCTGGTGTTCCCACATTAACACTTTGAATCTCTGAAAACAATTTCTGAGGCCTTTTCCTCAGACTCATTCAACACATTTTTATTGAATACTTCCTAGTACCAGATACTATTCTAGATCCTGAGAATAGAGCAGTGAATAAAACAGCAAATCCTGACTATATATGTTTTTTTCCTACTTGGGGTGTATTAATGATAACCATGATAAAGAAGAAAATATACATGGCACCAGGCTTTTTAGAGTGCCAGGAAGAAAAATAAACCAGTTCTGGGAAATAGGAAGCATGCAGTCTTTGAGAAGGGGAAGGAGTGTTGAAAAATTAGATGAAAGTTGGCAAGTACTCCCCAAAGTGATACTTAGGTCAAGAAATGAAGGGAAGGAGGGAGGGAGGGAGTTGTTTAGATATCCAATCAAATGGATGAGAAAAATAAACAGCAAATGCAAATGCCCAGAGGCAGGACTGCATCTTATTATGGTATAGATGTGAGGTATCCCCCAAAAGTTCGTGTGTGAGGCAAATGGGAGAAAGTTTAGAGGTAAAATGACTGGGTTAGGAGCATCTTAATCTAATCAGTACATTGATCGCCTGATAGAGATTAACTGTGAGGTAACTGTAGGCAGGAAGTGTTTGGGAGGAGGCGGGTGTTAGTGGAGGTGTGCCTTTGGTTATATATTTTTTCTGTTGGTGAGCAGAGCTCTCTTTCAGCTTCCTGATCAATTGCCATGTCCTGAACCACTTTCCTCCACCACACTCTTCCCCCATGATTTTTTGCCTCATCTTGTGTCCAGAGAAATGGAGCCAACCTTCTATGATCTGAAACTTCAGAAACTGTGAACACCAAATAAAATTTTCCTCCAGTAAAATCGTTCTTGTCTGATCTTTTGGTCACAGCAGTGAAGACATTGACTCAAGCATTTCCTGAGTGGTTAAGGGTTATAACAAGGAGGCCTGTCATTTCTTGTAGAAATAGAGAAAGCAATCATGAAATTCATATGGAAAAATAAACGACCCAGAATAGCAAAAACAATGCTAAGCAGGAAGTGTGAATCAGGCGGTATAGCGATACCAGACTTCAAACTATACTACAGAGCAATAGTAACAAAAACAGCATGGTACTGGTACCAAAACAGGCGGGTGGACCAATGGTACAGAATAGAGGACACAGAAACAAATCCACAAAACTACAACTACCTTATATTTGATAAAGGGGCTAAAAGCATGCAATGGAGGAAGGATAGCATCTTCAACAAATGGTGCTGAGAAAACTGGAAATCCATATGCAACAAAATGAAACTGAATCCCTTTCTCTCGCCATGCACAAAAGTTAATTCAAAATGGATCAAGGAGCTTGATATCAAATCAGAGACACGCCGTCTGATAGAAGAAAAAGTTGGCTACGATCTACATACTGTGGGGTCGGGCTCCAAATTCCTCAATGGGACACCCATAGCACAAAAGTTAATAACTAGAATCAACAAATGGGACTTACTCAAACTAAAAAGTTTTTTCTCAGCAAAAGAAACAATAAGAGAGGTAAATAGAGAGCCTACATCCTGGGAACAAATCTTTACTCCTCACACTTCAGATAGAGCCCTAATATCCAGAGTATACAAAGAACTCAAAAAATTAGACAATAAGAGAACAAACAACCCAATCAACAAATGGGCCAAGGACCTGAACAGACACTTCTCAGAGGAGGACATACAATCAATCAACAAGTACATGAAAAAATGCTCACCATCTCTAGCAGTCAGAGAAATGCAAATCAAAACCACCCTAAGATACCATCTCACTCCAGTAAGATTGGCAGCCATTATGAAGTCAAATAACAACAAGTGCTGGCGAGGATGTGGGGAAAAGGGTACACTTGTACATTGCTGGTGGGACTGCAAATTGGTGCAGCCAATTTGGAAAGCAGTATGGAGATTTCTTGGAAAGCTGGGAATGGAGCCACCATTTGACCCAGCTATTCCCCTTCTTGGTCTATTCCCTAAAGACCTAAAAAGAGCCTGCTACAGGGACACTGCTACATGGATGTTCATAGCAGCACAATTCACAATAGCAAGACTGTGGAACCAACCTAGATGCCCTTCAATAGATGAATGGATAAAAAAAAAAACAACGTGGCATTTATACACAATGGAGTATTACTCTGCATTAAAAAATGACAAAATCATAGAATTTACAGGGAAATGGATGGCATTAGAGCAGATTATGCTAAGTGAAGCTAGCCAATCCCTAAAAATCAAATGCCAAATGTCTTCTTTGATATAAGGAGAGTAACTAAGAACAGAGTAGGGACAAAGAGCATGAGAAGAAGATTAACATTAAACAGGGATGAGAGGTGGGAGGGAAAGGGAGAGAGAAGGGAAATTGCATGGAAATGGAAGGAGACCCTCAGAGTTATACAAAAGTACATACAAGAGGAAGTGAGGGGAAAGGGAAAAATAATACAAGGGGGACAAATGAATGTCAGTAGAGGGGGCAGAGAGAGAAGAGGGGAGGGGAGGGGAGGGGAGGGGGGATAGTAGAGGATAGGAAAGGCAGCAGAACACAACAGACACTAGTATGGCAATATGTAAATCAATGGATGTGTAACTGATGTGATTCTGCAATCTGTATATGGGGTAAAAATGGGAGCTCATGACCCACTTGAATCAAAGTGTGAAATATGATATGTCAAGAACTATGTAATGTTTTGAACAGCCAACAATAAAAAATTAAAAAAAAAAAACAACAAGGAGGCCTGAGTAGAGTGAATAACTGGGAGAGGAGAGGAGGTGAGCTTAAAGGATTGAGAGGTCCAGACCAAGTAGGACCACAGCAGCCTTGGCGAGAACTGTGGCTTTCACTCTGTGTGAGATAAAGGTAGTTAAAGGCTTTGGAATAGAGAGACACATGTACTAAGAACATCTCAATCTTTTGAACTAAAGACTAGTTCTTGCTCAGGATTAGGTGAGTGAACTTATGATTTTAGCTATGATCATGAAAACAAATTGGGGGTTCCTAAATGTGATAAGGTACAGCAGAGATGAGGGCAGAACCTTGCTGATCTCTCCATTCAGCTTTGACACATGTCCTCCATGACACCTCCCATTTGTCCCCTGCGTAATCCCACAACTGCAGATAAAGCCAAGCAGCAAAAAGTCCTTTTAAACCATCATTCAGATTCCACTCAATCCAGACATTTTATTGACATAAATTTTCTAAAAGAACACAGAACTGAAAATGACCCCCCAAGGCTACAAGTCCTAAGAATAAAAGTCTTTTGGTAAATCCCTTGATTTTTAGGCCCCACATGTGTGCCTTCCCATCAGTAGCTTCTTTGCAAATGGGAAGATATTACTTGTGCATGAAAGTGTTTTAACTATCCAGCTTGCTCTCCACCCAGGAGGCACATAACCATTAAAAAGAGTAAAATACATATTTGTTAATATTCACCTGTTATAAATTGTTTCTATCTTAGACAAGTGGCTGCATATCTGCAGGAGAAGAGAGTACACAGAGAACTTGAAAGTAAATTTTTCTCTTCGATCATGGAATGTACAGATTGCAATGCCCACAAACTCAGCCAAGTTCAAAGACAAAAAGGAACCCAATGACATATAGATTGACATGAAATTCTTTGGCTCTTCTTAGCACTACTTGTTTGAAGATGAAGCAGTCACCAAATTTAGAAAGGGGTCGTTTTCTAAATTCTCTTTTTATCCCTTGATTAGGAACTCAAAAGACATTTTTCCCTGAGAAACAAGAAGATTGATGGTGTTTGAGTTCCTTCGTGAACTCCCGAAGCCTCCTTAACCCAGAGCAGGGTTGAATTATAGCAAAGATGTGATATCTTGGGAGAACAGGTCAAACAAAGGGCAGAAGAGAGAACCAGGAGAAGAAAGAGGAAGAGGAAAGAGTCTCTTTTCTCCTTCCCAGTTGTTGAGATGGGTTTAGCCAACATTTTGAAAATGATGGTTGCATGTGGTACCTTCCCTATCTGTTCTGGTGCATGTTCCTTTCCATCTCACCAGTAGTCTTCTTTCCAAGTCCCATGGGTCTTATGCTCAACATCATGTGACCTTCCAGCCCACCTCTCCCCAAAGCGATTTGCGATTCAAAATGATTCACCTCAACTCTACCCCGAACAAAATTCCCCCAGGGTCCTGCAGATTTTGTCCACATCACAAGTTGGGAGGAAACTTGATCACATTATTTCATTTTGATGAACAATGAACAGGCATAGATAGACCTTTAATAAGTATTATATTTTATGCAAATAAATCCGGACATGGTGGAATTTCTGTCAGTTTGGTCGTATGAAAGGAAATAAACAACCAACATTAGTATAGATAGAAAAGACATCACCAGGAAGGGTTTCCCCAGAGATCACTTATTCTAATTAATCCTCAAATCCTTAAAATGACTTTCTCAGCATTGTCCTTCTCTAATTTTTCACATGGGTTGAAGGTTTTTCAACAGATACCCGAGTGTGGCAGTGGCAATGTTCATGGTGATAGAATTAGGTTTCCATGAGTCTGGGAATGTGGGGATGAGTGAGAGTCATTGGGAAGGTGGGGGCAACACTGTACCTTTTATTTTTCAATGTTGATTCCAGAAAGATAAGCCACCCCCAAATCTCCAAGGGTCTTTTATGATCATTTATGTTCACCTTACTTTCTTGTTACATTCTTTCAACCCCATGGGTATCAGAATTTTGAGCAAAATAAGCTGTTATAAAGGCAACTATTGTTATCCTCATAAAAGAAAGCATTACAATAACTTATAGAAAGAATATAAAGCATCTTTCCAGTCTTTTATCATGTCTTGGTGTCTGCAAGCTAGTGATTTTATGATATTTTTCTTTTTAAGTAGGATATTACCTTTCAGTTGAGAATGGAATAGTAAGCCCCAGAAGTTTTAGCTCCATGAAAATAAATATGAACCATGCCTAAAATAAGAACCTAGAAGAGTTACTGCCTAAAAAAAATTGTAGCTGAGCCACTACCATAAAACAAGACTAGATGAATTCCAAGACAGTCAATTTATATAGCTGTACTCAGTGGCATAGTTTAAATTCCACAGCCTCCAAGCATATTTTTGCATAGAAACTTGGCTCTAGTTTCTCCATCCCTGCTTTCTATGAGCCCACACCACCCCTCATCCCCACCCATGTAATAAATGTACAAAATGCCTCCATCATAAATCTATGGCCTTGCTGCTGTCACAGTTCCTCAGTGACTAACAGAAAGCCCAGGCTGCAGGAACACCCAGGGCAGCACTGTGAATGGGTTTAAAAATGAAGATTGGACTTTTTTTTTTGAAGACTCCTTCCCTCTGCCTTTGCATAAGTTGCTAACAACCTTATTAGTTAATGATCAGGCCCTTGATCTTGTGAAGTAATCATTCCTTTCTAAAGAGCACAGTGGGGGTAATTCTTACTTTTATTTGTTTTCTTTTGCATTCACTGTATCTGTTTTTTTTTTTCCTCCCTTAATTCATGCTCCTATGGTTTTTCCCTCTGTGCCTCAGCTATATATTGCCTTGAAAAATCAATAAATCCTTTGCACATAATAATGCTTACCTACTCTACCTCACAGGGGTGCTGTGATGCGTAATTAATTAATGTGTGTAAAGAGCTGAGGGATCATGCAACACGAGACGCCCTATAAGTGAGAAGAATCATTATTAATAAGTGTTATTACCCAAATGCCTCTAGATGTCAGCAAAACATCTTTTAAAAAATATAATTGGGCAGCCTGTTTTGAAAAGCCTAGGTTCATTCTTTCTCCCATATTGGGAAGACACGGAGAATGGCATCAGGAGCCATGCTAGTGGATCTTTTTCTTGGGGCTCAGGAAGGCTCACTCAATCTTAGAATGTGGACTTTGAATAGAAGTAAGATTTGGAGCAGGGCAGCACTGCGATGCCTAGAGGCCTGAATGGGTGGCAGGCTGGGCTCTTTTCTGAAAAATCCATATGAAAGAACAGGTTTTTTTTCTCCAAAAATAGCATTTCATCTCCTCATCTCTAAAGGTGCTGGTGTTGATAACAAATGTATGAGAGGGTACATATCTATATATGCCCACGTGCATGCACATCTCGTCTCCTTGTATTTGAAAATGTGCAAGAGGTATTCACCACAAAGAAACTGGTGCAGGTAGTGCTGAATACACTGAACCTATTGATGGCCACTGTATTGGCTTCCTTCCCTGTTGGAAAGGTGCAAATAAAAATTTAGGCAATTTCTCACAAAATACAGGCAATGATATTCCCAATTTATAGTCAACACATATCACATAGTAGTCTAATTGATCAGTTATTGATATTTATCTCAGAACCAGATATCCCCTTTTCTGCTTTTTTCTTGAACATCATTTGGTCCAGAGAAATTGAAGTATGAAATGTAGATTCAGACAGCAAACCAGAGCTAGGGATACATGTGAAGAGGTTCCTCAGGAATGTGAATGAGCACTAGGTGGAGGTGAAGTGCGAGGAAGAAGATAAATTCTGTGGGGAAAGAGCTTTCCGTTAAATGAATTTTAATTTAATTAAACACAACCTGTTTTGTGCTGCAGTATGTTTAGTGACGACGACTTAGTTCTCCAAGTTTTTCTCATGTGATGAAAGTTTTATTTAGAAAGTTCCAGCAATAAATAAAAATAGTTCCTACAAATTTTATATATACATATATTTTTCTTTTTGAGGTGAGTATTCAGGAGCACTCAACCACTGAACCACATCCCCAGCCCTATTTTGTATTTTTATTTAGAGAAAAGGGCCCTACTGAGTTGCTTACACCTCTCCATTGCTGAGGCTGGCTTTGAATTCTTGAACTCGAAATCCTTCCTGTCTTGGCCACTGGGATTATATTAACTCAAGTATAGTTAAGTTGCAACTTTTTGTTGTTATTGTTGTTGCCAAGTATCACTCGGATGTTGTTTCTTATAGAGTTTCCCATCATAAAGTGTGGGTTGGACTGTTATTCTCTCTTGGTCTGGGGTAATAAGAGGGTCCTTAGAGTCCAGCTTGCCAGGGCAGAGCAGTCAGCAGCCTGTGACCCATGCAGTACACCTGGTGGCATATGCTCTTCTTGGGAAGAATGGAACAGCCCTTGATGGCTCTAGAGTAGCTTTCTCTGGACACAACTTTGAGGCTTCAGACCAGAGGGATATGACGGATTATGGTCCTGGGCTTGGCACTGACAATGAATATGGTCATTCGCTTTTCTTATTCAATAATCTTGTGACTGATGAATTTGAGTTCCAGAAATGGCCAAGGAGAGAAAATGGGAGAGCAAAAAGATGAAGTACAAATATTACTTAATAAACACTTTCTTCAGTAAATTTAAAATCACATTGAGAACTTCAAATTATATAGAACTCTGCTATTATTTTGGAGCAATAAACAGAATGCCATAGGAGCCTTTCTGAAGGATTCAGCTGTGGGGATTTCTTCCAGATGCATGGCTGGTGGAGAGGTTGAAATGCATACCTGCCATCTACTGCCTCCTCTGCTTTACCTCCCAGCCTGTCTCCTACACTCTTGCCTTGCTCCTCCTGACAGGTCTCCTTCCCTATACAGAGATTAAGCCAATCGCTCAGCTTCCCAGTTCCCCTCCTGGGATTGTCATAAGACTTAATTAAATAATGTTCATGAAACACTCTGCTGTTCAGGTGTCCCTGGATAAAATGCAAAGCACAATATTATTGTGATTATTATTAATTAGGATGATCCTGTCTGAGACAAGGGAAGCTTCCTGCCAGCATGGGAGAGTTCTACTCTGGCCTCTAACTTGGCAAAGAGGATTTACAGTAAAGATGGCTGATCTGTATTCATGATCTTTGGGAAACCTCAAGAAAGCAAGATGGATGCCAAGAGAACAGAAGACCTAAAGTTGCCAGGCTTATTTTTAAGAGAGAATAAAGGGGAAAAAATGTAAACAACTCATGAAGGCCCTTGATTCTAGTACTCCTCCCTCCAAAAATAATTGGGATTGTTTATTAAAAGGCTGACTTTATAATCCCTGGATAATGTAGTAGCAACTATTAAAAACCAATCTGGGACACAGAAACAAACACTCTGCCTTCTCCAGTTCTTCCTCTGATAGGATCCTTAGACCAAATATTAGCAAGATGTAATTCACACAGAAGTCAGGTTTCTTCAAAAACATCTCATGTGAAACTCATGGACAAATTTGAGGACCATTGAGTGTATATAAGTAAATTGTCAGGGTGCAAAGAGCAGAAGCCAGGAGACTGGTTACTGGACAGGAATTGTCCCAGGTGGGGGCCACCATCTTAGTTAGACTCTGCTCTGTCCAACGTCTTTAATTGAGGACTTAAGTGCCATATTATTTGGAATGAAAGTGGATATGTTGAATATTTTTAAAATGTTGATGACTGGGCATGATAGACTAAATCTTAGAAGAAAACCTTCCACAGGAACAAGTGTAAAGCTTTACAAACAAAAAATGCAAAAACCTCTACCAGAAGATGAGGCTTGGCGTGGATTATGAGACTTTTGGTACTCAGCAAGGTTGGCGGTACACTGCCATGGTCAAGAAGCTAGACACAGGCAGACTTCCTTAACCAGACTTCTTGTTCTGGGAAGAATATACAGGCAATATCAACAAACTGGGATGTGGCATAGATGGTCTTTGAAGTCATATTCTGTGCTTTATGAATCTGGGCACCAACAGAACATAGCATAACAGCTGGCACAGTGTAGGAACTCAACAAATGTTTGTTGGATGAACAAAGTAAGGGTTTGGAAACATGCCATACAAAGTTGGATTGATGAAAGTTTTGATGTTTAATTGGGAAAAGAGAAGATTTGGGATAATATGATTACTATGTCCAAGTATTTGAAGGATTGCCATGTGACAGAGAAATGAGATAGGTCCTAATGACACAAGGGTCATCATGGGGACTAGTGTTTTCAGATTGCTCAGCTGCATACTTCCGGTGGCAGCATGCACAGAGGAAATGTCTGGGGAGCCCTGGAGATGCTCAGTGTACAGCCTGCACAGCTGCACAGAGAAGCCTTGAAAGTGTGCAAGCTCAAAATGAATGGAAAGTTTTCCCCTATATTTTAGACAAAATCAAATCAAGTTTTTAAAGAGTCTTTGATTTTCTTTAGACCTTGAGCTACTGTTGGTCTACTTTTCCAAATCATGGAGTTTATAAAGATAGTTCAGGAAGTTTTTGTTTTGAAAGGTGGTAATGACACCAGTTTCCATTTTAGCTAAAACATTATCTAGATATTTTCCTTTAAAGGAGGAGCTTAAACATATGGACAGAATGTGTGTGCTGGCTGCTAGCTCCTATGATCAGGCATGGGATTCAGCCATCGCCCAGTAGCCAGCCAGTGAAAAAAGAAGCCCATTGCAACTTTAACCATTCCATAGTTTAAAATCATTTTTAGCCCTAAACATCAGGTTAAACAAGGTAGAGATAAAAAATTAATTAAAATAGTACTATATTAGCTAGGTTCTGTTTTAATTACTTTTTTCTCACAATTTTATTCTATTATTCTTTTAATGTCAGTGAGGTACATAGTAAAGTTCCCTCTTCCATTTTTTAAATTTATTGGGTTTATTTTTATTTATATTAATAGGAAAAGAAGAGCTAAAACTATCTTTGTTTGCCACCAAAATGATCCTATATTTATAAGACACACACACAAAACAAAACAAAACAAAACAAAAAAAACCTCTACCAGAAAACTTCAGGAACTCATAAATAAATTCTGCAAAGTAGGAGGATACAAAATTAACATGCATAAATCAATTATTTTCCTATAATCTAATGACAAATCCTGAAAGAGCAATTAGGAAAACCATCCCATTCCCAATAGCCTAAAAAAAAAAAAATGTGGGAATCAGTCTAACTAGAGGTGAAAGACCTCTGCAATGAAAACCACAAAACACTAAAGAAAGCAATAGAGGAAGACGTCAGACAATGTTTTAATTACTTTAAAAATACTAATTCATTTTAATCCTCCTATTAATCTTACACTGTAGACACTATTAGTGTGCCCATTTTACAGATGAAGGAACTGAGGCACAGAAAGTTTAAGTCATTTGCTCAAGGTTTCAGAGATAGGAAGTCCTATGGTGGGAAAAGAGGGGAAGCAGGGACTTTGGGTTTAAATTCAGTGCTTGGCCCCAGGGTCTCCCTCCTAACTATCACACTGTGCTTGCTGTCTAAGGGCCCCTGAGAACCCTCCTGCAGCACTCATTGGATCAGCGTTCTTAGATTTCTGCATCTGCATTCCTTCAAAACAAATACAGGAAGCATAGCAATGATTCTGCCCAATGCGGTTGTTCATTTGTTGGGAATAAAGTCTGCCTGTATGGAAGGTGCATTATTTGCAGAGACACAAGGTAAATAGCAGCCCAAAACCTTTTCTCTTGCCCTTGAAAAATCTACCAGAAAAATGTTTTTAAAATAATAACCTTAACATAAAGTGCAAGAACTCCAAGCAAAAATTTATAATAATATTTTTAAAAAATTATCTCATTGGGTAATTTTGCTATTTTGTAATTTTATTTATTAGTGCCTTATAGTTATACCTAATATTGGGGTTCATTTTGATAAATTCATAGATGCATATAACAGTTTTCTTCATGTCAAACTCTGGTACTTATTTTTAAAAGATTTTGATGCTATAAAACACAGTTAATTCTCAATCCATACATTAATAGAAATGATTTCTCCAAACCCAAATTCAATGTTTTGTTCAAAATCTATTTGCATGCAAATAATGCTTTTTCTTACATAATTAAATAGCAAGTTAAACTGCATATCTTTGTCAAATGGGAAAAAGTAACCATTTCTCTTATATGTCACATATTATTAATCATATAATTTTTATTAATCATATAATTTTGAATTATATTTTGTTTTAAACTTAATATTTTATATTTAAAAATATGTTCTTATATGAGGATAAATCTATGTAATAATTTATAAATTGTTCATAATGCATGTTTGTCAACATTATATATATTCATATGAAAATATATTCACAGTTTGAAATGTTGCAAAATCCCATTGCGGAGGAATCAAAACAGAAATCAAATTGAAGTCACAGAATATTATGAGCTTTCTCCTGCTAGGTTCTGTGTTATGCCATCATTATGCTTTTACTGCTTTTGCTCATAGGGTAACTTCAGAATACTTATTGGAGTTCATCAAGTTTATTGCAATGAAAAAACAGCTAGGACGTTGGGTATTTTCTAAAAAATGGAGCCAAGTTTAGCTCATAAGTTTGTGGTTACGGAGGGAGGGGAACATTTTTAAATGCCTTCTTTGATCTACAGTACTTCTCCAAATCCTACTCATTTTCCAATTCCCAATTATTTCACCACACCCAGGCCATCTCTGAGCAGTTAGGCCAGCCTCCTTGATCTTGTTGAGGAATTAATGTGGGTGCTTACTCACCTGGTGCCTGCACTGCCATTAGTAGAGAAGGTCTCCTGCCTTTCTCTTGCAATCTCCTTCTGGAAATTCTCTCTGTTATGGTTTTATAGTGAGGTTTCTGGCTCCAGGGCCACTCTCCTTTTCTAAAATTTATCTCTATTTCTTATTTTTCCAATCAGAATGTGGTAGTGTCTATCCTGGTGCTCCAGGTGGTCTTGGTCCTAAATTGATCTGAAGACTAGATAATATCTCTTAACCTTAGGTTTTTTTCACCTTGCTTTTTGTGCCCTTAACAAAAAACAAACGAAAAAAACAAAAAACAAAAAAACAAAAAAACAAAAAAACTTGGCCTGTGTTTCCTATCTCTCTGCTCTATGGGCTAAAAGGAGATAAAATGGGAGCTGGGATGCCTGCAGGAGACAAGATCGGAGGGAGAAACCCTTTCCTAATGACCAAGATTCTTTAGGGTCTCAACTTGCAGTGCTAATTTATCACCTTAAGTATTACCAGAGCGATCTAATCTGTTTAATTTCACAAAGTTTCACTTCCTTTCCCTCCATAAATCTCCTCATTCCTAGTTTTATGCCAAGGATGACGCTCAATGGCTGCATTAGCTAAAAGAGTAATGGAAATTTAGAAAGTAACTAATGACCCAAAGTTTCCTGGGAGAACTTTTAGAAATAGCCTGAGGATTGAATTACCGATTTGATCCTCCCATTCTCAGCCTATTGTGAAAACCCTGCCCCCTACAGTTGTCTCCTCCACTTTAATGTACTTCTTTGGCAATTCTATTACCAGTTATCTCTGATTATTGAAAAATTTAAAAAGCATCAAAAATCAGAACAACCTTAAAGGTAAGGATAGTAGCTGGTGGTGGGAAGACAGGAATAAAGAAAAAAAAATGCAATTGCACATCTGCAAAAAAAAAAAAAAAAGTTACATAAAGCATCTAGGACATGTAACCTGTTCAATGTCCTCTTACTCTGTCTCTCTCCCTGTCTCAACAAAGGACTAAACAGTTAAAAATGGAGACACTCCATGCCACTTAATAGCATCTCTGTTGATCTTTCTCCAGTAGGTGTAAGTATTGAGAGCAACAGCACCTCTTGTCACCAGCTGGGGATGGGGAGTGGCTGCCTCAGGGGAATCTGAGCCTAAAAAATCCACCACTGAGAAAAGGCAATAACAGAAGTCTGTTGCTGTCTAACCTGCCATATAAATGAAACAATCAAGCAAGACAACAAAGGAAACTCCAGTAACCACCAGAGGCAAAAGCAGTTGGTGTAATATATCCTGGCTTCGGTGACTATTTTTAGTTTTCACCCATCCCCCCTTTAAAAAAAAACACCTCTAATTTAGATTAATGGAGAAAAACATTAAATAATTCAAGGGAGTCAGAAACAAGACAGGTGAGTAGCAGAGACACTGAGGGCACACACCTGAATAAAATAAAAACCACATTGATACCTTGAAATCTATGTGTGAACATGCCTGAGTCAATGAATAATGGAGATTGTTTAAGAACTAAGGGAAAATTATCCCTTTATTGGCGTCTATTGGAGTTAACACTTACCAAGATTTCACCTTATTTCTTTTTTCTTACTCATGAATCCATATTCCAAAAACATGAAGTAAACTCAGAGAAAGGATTTTCATGACCATAAGGAAGAGAAATAATTTATCATAATCATTATTAGCAGCTCAATCCTTTAGTCTCCCTCTGGGCAAGATGCTGTAGGTGCTGTACCTAGTGAACCAGCAGGTCCCAAAATTGCTGCAAATGTTTAAACTACTCTTTAACAAATTGCTTTTTTTTTTTTGGTATACTACTGGGGATTGAACCCAGGACCTTGTGCATGCCAGAAAAGCACTCTGCAACTGAGCTACATCCCCAGCCCTTAGCATGTGTATTTAATATCATTTCACCTAATATCTTGGTGTCATTGGGCAAAGCTGTAACTCCTCAATGGAACCGTGGAATCCTTCAGACTCAAGAAAGATTTAAGTGCTTCAATCACAAATCTATGGAGTTTTATATGTATAATTATTTTAGAAAACTCTGGAAATAATCTTGCTGGTATAATGTGCATGTGAGAATAGCCAAAGTGAGATGGCACTTTCTCAGAACCTCCTGTTATTATACTACATCTATTTCAAACTGTAGCTTCCAAGGGACCCGAGAGTGACTAGATAGTCCATTTACTCTCCCTCATGACTAAATGGCATTGTTCCAAAAGGAAATTCCTCACAGTGTAGAATTTCGTTCCATCCATTCAAATCTTAAACACTTTGAGACATTGGATCCCCTCTCACTAACCACTCCCATATGTTCACTAATGACTTAATTACTGAGATTCCTTGGAGAGACATTTACATTAAGAAATAGATACATAATTGTGGAATTTCCAGACACCAAGGCAGACCAGTGGTGAGTAGAGTGCCATGGAAGGATACTATGTCTATGCAGTGCAGAATGAGGACATTGGAGGAAGGAAGGAAACCTAGAAAGTGAGGAGAAGGGTTCTGTAGTCAAAGGGTAAGGACAAAGTTCACATTTCACTTAGTCAATAACTTTCCTTAGACTAGCCTTGATTGTCATCATCATTATCACTTGCCAATCAATCCTACCCTGTCTCTGTTGGGACATTTATGAAAGAGCAGAATTCTACTGATATTGTCCTGGAGCCATCTTTGAGGATGAATGGCAAGAATACAGGAAGAGTGCACAAAGAAGAGATGTAACCCTCAGATGCAGACCTGGACCAAGCTGAGATGCAAGTGCATGTGGCATGGAGAGTGAGGAAGCAGAGAGAGTCAAGTGTCTAAAAAGAATCACTTTATGTTCAGATAGACATCAAACACTTCTTCAAAACAGGCTACACAGAAGAGAGCCCTAGCAAAAAGGACTACAGCTAAAAGCAGACATGGAAGTTGTGAAGAGTGGCTGAACCCAGATTCTCAGGGAGTCGAGTTGGACTTTAACAGAATCCTTGTGTCTACTGTGTAGACACAAGAGAAGGAGAACTATGAAGGTCAGGACTCTAGCTTAGTGAGTCAAACTTCCATGCAGGGCTGGAGTTGTGGATTCGTGGGAAAGCACTTGTCTAGCATGTGCAAGGACTGAGGTTCAATCCCTAGCACTATGGGGTAGGGCGGGGACACAAATTTCCATGTAGATGGCAGAGCAGTGACATAGAATGCAGGCACATGGAGATTTTCTAAAGGTTTCAGGAAGGCACATTTCAGTATGTCTTCATCATTATATTGTGTTTCATAGCACTATGTTCTTATTAAATGGGATCCAATGGTACAACGACTTATTAATCTAATATGTAGAAATATCCTCCATATGAAATTAGGTCAATTCTATCTGGGCAGGTGATCAGTATCTGACTGAGGACTTTGGCCCATGTTGGTTCTCATATGTGACAAATACTCATTTCCTTGCAGTGATACCTACAAATGCTTTTTTTTTTTTTTTGAGTAATATAAAGTCTGGCCCTTTATATTTTCAGCTCTGCTTTTCACTAATCCTGATGCTTATTCTATGTCTTTGTGTCCCTAAATCTCCTCTCTGTCTCTTTTTTTCTCCCCCTCAAGTTTTCCCCCATTTTTGCTATCTTTTCATTTATGCCATGTCTCTGTGTTTCCCTTACAGATAACATATAACAGATCCTCAGATGTAAACTTGTGCCCTTTGTAGTAATTGTAGCTTATATTTATGGATACATTTAAAGACAAGTGGTCCATATGGGCACAACTAACAAGAGAGGAGAGGACACGTTCAGCATGGCACGCACATGAACTCACCCCTCGTGGCAGCCCTAACGTGGTAGCACATAGATACTATTACAAACAAGGAAACCAAGTCAAATAAGGTTACCAGGAAATAACAGAACTGGGATTTGAACCCCAGCAATCTGCTCTGAGCCCATGCTCTTAACCTTTACAAAATACTGCCTCCTTTATGAATAGCACGTGTTCAAAAACAGCCCCTTGGGGAACAAGACCTTAGACATATCTTTAATGCTTTATAGCTCATAAAGTTCTTTTACATACACCATTTCATTTCATCTCTGTATCCGGGGAAATTGGTGTTCTTAGCAAAATGGAAAGACTGCATTCAGGATTCTGCAGAACTGAGGCTTGGGTTCAGTTTTGTGATCTATGTGGAGTGTGTTTCCCACTTTAACTGCTTTAACTGCAGAGTTGGCCTTCCCCTGGGCAGGATCCAGATGTCCATGAGGGCTGAATGTGTAAGCCTGGTATGTGGAAGGAGGGAGAAAAAAAAATAGAAGAAGAAAGGGGATCTAGGCAAATATGAGAAGAGATTTGGTGTAAGTACAAATTTGGGCTGTAAGTACAGAAATTCTTAGTTCATTAAGGTAGGCAAGGGAGAGAAAAAAAGAGAGGGAGAGAGAGAAAATGAGTTGTCCTCTCTGAAAAAGCACCCTTGCACTAGGGAGTATAGACTAGCCCAGGTCTTTTTAAAAGTCATGTGCATGGGACTCACCTAGAGACCTTATCTCCATGTAGGTTCTGATCTAGACTAACTAGGTTGAGGGCTGAGAGTTTGCATTTCTAACAGAGTACCCCCAACTCCCAGGATGCCCATGATGCTGGTCCCTGGACCGCATTTTGAGTGGCAAGAGTTCAGACGACTTTTAGAGAGAGTCTCCTAACTTGTTCTCTGAATTCCATGAACAGTTTCTAAACTCCTCAGCAGTCTAGCGTCGCCTAGTTTATAGTCAACCTGTCTGTTTCTCTCTGATAGAAACCTGCAGAAGCTGAGCAACCCTAATTCTGAAACTCCAAGTGTAGAAACAAACTCCAACTTTGCCCAGGAAATATCTGTATCATGTGGCCAGAAATCTCAAATGCTGTGGAAGAACTGAGATCTTTCTGTGAGTTAATGAGGCAAGAGCATTTCTTACAATACCCCCATCCCCCCAAAAAAAGTGTTCCTAGAATCTATTTAGATATATCAGGGACAACCTACTCTGAGTGACCTACATTTAGGGAACAAGGTTAGTCAGGAGTGGATACCCAACTCCAGTCCAAACTCTTCCTCTCCATTGGGAGCCCAGAGTTTTCACTCACAGATCACACAGGGCTGAGCAGAGTGCTCCTAGGGTGCCCTTTCTGTTTTGACAGAAGCCCTTTGAAATGATATTAGTGCTGGCTAATGGTCTGTAAATGTGTCAGAATGATGCCACCTAGTGCCTCGGATGCCATTTCCCCTTGTGAAGTCACACTGGCTGCACCACAGCAAGCCAGAATATAATTAGTGTTAATTTGGTTTTTCACTGAATGACTACTGCACAGCATTCAAGGTCTCCACTTTGTGCTTATTGGGAGATTTCTTTCTTTCTTTTCTTTTTTAGCATGCTGAGGAGTGGGAGCAGGAATGTTAGGGAGGGGATTGCACATTTGGCTCCTGTTTGGGCTGATTGGTATATGTTACCAGACTAAGTGTCAAATTTGATATCCTTACTTTCTTTGCATTTGGAATTTTATGGTTTCATACAAACTGGAAAGAATCCCAAGACAGAGATCCTGAGTTTCTTGCCCCCTCCCCTCAGGTATCATTGAACCTAAGACTTTTCAGCTAAACCAGTACCCATTAGCCTTCTAAACTAGTTGTAAAAGCCACAAATGCAGTAAACATGCTTACCAACACACAATATCTGATGCACTTAATGGTCCTATCAACTTGAAATACAATTTTAATGTTGAGGCTGATATTCTATCTTTTTAAAATTGTATTCATATTGTTCTGATGCCTGGTTTCTTTTAGAACTATACTAGTGTCTTTCAGGTTCTGGTGCTGTGGCTTATAAATAGTTTTGAGATTTGTCTAACTTAGGTATAAAACGCCCTTATGTAACTCTCTGAGATAACTCACCTCAGGGAGGAAGCTGATATAGAGGTCCAATTCATTTCTTCTTGTTTAAGTCTCAAGAGAAGGCAAGTAGCCAAGCCTACCTGGTAGAAGAGCTACCTAGTGATAGGCCCTACCTGGCTTTCCACAAGTGAGCATGGGCCAGTGGTTATATATACACATATTAAAAGACTTGTAAAGTGAAACATCCCAGATGCTTTACCACATTTGGAAGAATTTCACTCTCTCTGGAGAACTTTGATCCACCCAAATAGTAGAAGGCAGAAGTACCCCTAGAATGTGATCATCCAGTCAAGGTTGAGTACTTTAGTATAGAATTGAGAGTCCCAAATATTTTGCCTATGACTGTCAATGATTAATATAAGAAAAGCTCTTGGGAGTAATCAATTCTTTTGGCTTTCTTTGTTTTTTTGTTTTTGTTTTTTGGTCGTGCTTGGGATTGGGGATCAAACCCAGGGCCTCATACATGCCAGGCAGGTAGCCCACTACTGAGCCTCATACCCAGCCCTGATTTTCTTTTTCATAATTTAGTAGGAAAGGGTTATTTTATCCTACTCTCAGGATCTTCCAACACTGTGAGTACTAGATTGGATCAGACATGGTTCAGCCTTTCTGAAGAAAGTCAGTATAACTGGAGTTTAAAAATAGGGTGATAAGTCAAACACTCAGTCTGGAAGTGGCCAAAGGCACAAATCACATTGTCTTGGGGCTAGGTCAATGCACCATGAAAACAGAATTATTTCATTATGGGGACCCTACTTTCTATTACAGAAGCTGTACCCTTCCCTTTCCAATAGACTATTTCTTTATTGACAAGGAAGGAAAGTCCCTGGCTCTGTGATTTCTCTTGGTCACCAGCAGCATCATGAACCAGAGTTTCAGTGCTTAATTTACAAGGAGATAGACAATGAAAAATCAAGATGGTAAAGAAACCTGTGTACATTACACCTGAACAGAAGTTTAAACAAGAGAACGTTTGGTAAGGTAAGCTCTTAGAGGGAAATTACCATATCATGATCTCCAAAGGCACTCTCCAAAGACTGTGGAGAAAAAGAAAATTCTCTGTGAGATGTAGATACCTCAAATCACACCATCCTGTTTCTGTCCTGTAATATGTATGACCTTATATGGTCTCAGGATTTGAATTTATCTTAAAGGCCAATTTATTCCAGTTCCTGTGAATCCAAAATTTGAAGACACGGGCCACTGCTGCACCTCCTCTAAGTATTTCTCCAGACTCTAGGTGAATTCTCAGAGTTTCAGAGGTTCTACTGCAACGAACGTAGTTCATTTCCTTCCCACCTCTAGGTCAATTATGAAATTGCAATTAGGCAATCAGCAGAGTGGGAAAGTTCAAATCCTGACTCTGCAATGACCAGCTCTGAAATCTTGGGCAAATTACTTAGTTCCTCTGGGTCTCCATGTCCTTTTAGCTAGAGTGAGGATATCATGCAGAACTTAACTTTTGTTAGTTGGACTCTTGAAAGGTCTAAGATGCAGAGGCACATCCAGGCTAGCCCTGCTGACTAGGAAACAAGGGAGAATGAAAAACCATCTCAGCAGCCACAGGAAATCAGGAGGACTCAAAGAAACACAGGCTGAATCGTGGAAGGCAAGCCAGGTAAGGCAACATGTGCATGTAATACCAGCTACTCAGGAGGCTGAGGCAGGAGGATCACAAGTTCAAGGCCAGCCTTAACAACTTAGTGAGGCTCTGTCTCAAAATAAAAAAAAAGAGCTGGGGATGTGGCTCAGTGGTTGTGGCTCAGTGGTTAAGTGTCCCTGGGTTCAATCCCTGGTACCTCACCCCCTCCCACAAAAAAAAGAAGATTGGAAGGTAATAACTATTCTATTTTAGGCATGCCAAGCTTGAGATTTAAGTGGTCATATGAAATACTCAGAAAGATCTACAAACAAAGAATTCAGGGTTGTGTTTGGGCTGGAAACACATATTGAAAATTTGTCAACCTAGTAAAGCTAGCACTAAAAGATGGCCTCCTGTTGTAAAAAATGAAATCTATTATTTTAAAGGTATGGTTCAGGATGAGATCACTTAGAGACAAGAAGCAGATAGAGAAAAGTCCTGAACAGATACATGGGGGCATTCCAACCCTGGAGGGACATAGAGGACAAGCAGCCAACAAAGAAAACAAGAAAGGGAATCCCCAGAGGGAATTCTGGAGTCTGGTAAAAGGGGCACTGCAGAGGCTGAGAAGGGAGAATGTCTCTAGGTAGGTGTGGTGACCACTCTACACACCTAGAGTAGGCTGAGGACAGAGAATGCCACTGGCTTTAGCTCTGTTCAAAGTGGGACATGGTGATGGCTGACCCGGACACTTGAGTCCCCCACTAGTTTTTGAGAATGTCAAATGAAAGAGTGTGATGAGGGCTTTTAACAACCCTCTCAATGCTGTATATGTGAGCCCGTTGATACTGAGCCATTAGCACCCTCTCAGCCTTCCCTTGACTCACCCGCTTCCTTTCCCACTGGGCCAACCTGCCATCTTCATCAGGATTCGTTCCATTTTTGTTCAAATCTAAGTTCAGGAAAGCATCTCTGACTTTCCTTCCTTCATCTTCCCACCCCCTGCCAGTGTATTTGGTCACTTTCTAAGGCACTTTCCAGCATGTATCCTCTGTACTAGCACTTGTTGCATAGTACCACAGTTATTTATTTAGTACCTCACTGGACTAGACGGATATGAAAATAAGTGACATCCCTTAACTTCACTTTTCCAGGATCTACTTTAGCACAAAATCTTCAGTAAATGTTCATTGAGTTTAAGTGCTCTCCCTGGTACTGAGCTGAATTTTTCTCCCTTGACTCCTCAGGTGGCTCCTGGGTCCTTCCTCTGGGCTCACGTTATTAACATACACTCACTGGGTCTAAGTGCATCTTCTGAGGCCTCAACCTCAGGCTAAGGCTGCCCAGTAAGAAGAGGTCAGATGCTGGTGAGAGCTTAAGCATTAGAGAATTATACTATACAAGCTATTTGTTGTTATTGTTGTTTAGCTTGACTTTCTTCTTTGTGAGTGATATAAGTAAGATCTTCCACCCAACAGGATAAATATGTTCAGGAACACCTAGGAGGCCATGGCCAATTAAAAACCTGGAACTTGTATATTAGTCAGTCAACAACAGACAGCGGAACCCACTGGGTTGTGGGCCACTGTGCTGCAGTTATGTTGGAGTTAGGTTGAATTTGTGTCATTTTCACAAGCACATAACGTTCCTAAGGATCCTTACAAACTGTTAATTCTACTCTGGTTTTATGAGTGGACTCATAGTGCAAAAGATGTAAACCACACTGGACTCAGAAGAGAAAAAGTGATTGTGAATTTAGCACAAATACTTCTGCAGCAGGCTCCTGGGGTGCTCTTGGAAACCCACACTCAGAGGCAGCATGCACACACCACCACCTGTGAAGTGTTAACCAAGTTAGTTTAGAAAGTGGGAGCTCAGTCAAAATTTTAACCAATTCAATGTTAGGGATTCCCAATTGCCTAATGGTGTGAAAGGAATCTGATATCCTAGAACAATAGAAAATATTGGAGTAAAATGGCACCTCTTATGGATTCCTGGGCATAATTGGTGGTTCCTATCCACCATCTGCAGAGTGGGAAGGCTATGGGAGTTAAGCCTTAAGTTCAGGTTTTGGCATCTGTAGTTTTCTATTATAATCAATAATATCTACAAACAAGGAAGAGGTGAGATGTCATCCTATACAGGCTGTTGTAGTTAAGAATCTGACGTCAAAAATCTTTCCCCAGGGTTGCTGGTTTGGTCTTTTCCTCAGATGGTCTTTTTTCACCCCTAGCTTTGACAAAAACATTATGTGTTATATATCATATCTCCTTCCCATGTTTATCCCCACCTGGCTTTGTTGGTCTTGGAATGAAGAATATTAGGGACTATAGATTCACTCATACAATGCATACGCAGTTCTTTCTTTTTCCAGATTGTCGTTAGTCTCTCATAGCATCATGAGTGATGTGATTCATGAAGGTCTCCTGAGCTCCCAGCACTGCAGGGAGACGCTAGCATGAGACCTTAGAAAGTCACTGGCTAAATGATGAAAAGGAGAGCCCATTTCTCACTACAAAAATCACCAAGAGGGATGTTATTGGAGTAGAGGCTTCCATTGTTGATGATCAACAAGTGATGTACGAATCAGAGCAGAGTATCTTGAGAAGATTCTTGCATCTCAGTTCTGTCCACACTTCTTGGGTACATACTTTGAGCAGGTGCTGGGTTCCAGTGTATTAAGGCAGACAGGACATAGGCCCTATCCATGAGGAGTTAATATCTACTGTGACATAGACTCCACAGGTCACCAAATACTGATCTTCCAGGTTCTAAGTCTGATCTAATATTGGTATTCACCATGATTCATAGCTTTCCCCAAAACACATGTAGTTGTTTGTCAAAGACAAACTGAAGTGCTCACTGGGTGATCTACGGCACAATTGGATATATTTCTTAGAAGTCTCCCAACACCTGGAAACTGTGATTTCAGGAATTAAAGACCCTAAGTTTACTTTGGATTTATATATTTGTCCCTTTGCTGGCATGTTTGGAGTCTATGTATTAAATTCTGTAAGATGCACTGGATGAACCTGAGTACTCCTGAATCTTAACATCTAATCATTTTTCTAAATTTAATCACCGTTCTCTCATTCCGTTGCTTCTCATTCCTCTCTAATGAGATTCTCTCTCTCTCTCTCTCTCTCTCTCTCTCTCTCTCTCTCTCTCTCTCTCTCTCTCTCTGTCTCTCTCTCTGGAAACCCTTATCCTTTGAATTAGAGTTTGGAAGAGAATTCAGACATTGTGTTATTTCCTAACAAAAGCACTCTTTGTGCATGGCTACTCTGAGGCTTCATCTCTTATCCTCTCTGAGGATCCCAGGTTTTATGGATTCAGGTTATTACTTCCTCAATGTCTCTTTCCAACAATTGTTACAAACACTCTATATTCTCAGAATACCAGAATGAACAGGAGACTCTAGATTACGAAAGAGAAATGGGCTTCTTCTGGAGCCAGCCTGCTCACCCTTCTTCAGCTATGTGAACTTGGATCTGCTGACATAATTTCTTGACCTTTCAATGCATTGTAGATAAAGTATAAGAAATAATTTATTAAAAAAATCCATTTCATAATATTTTAGTGAGGATCAGATCAGTTATCTCCAAGAAACCATAGGTTTTATTTGGCAATTTTGGTAACTGTATATTCCCTTCTCCACATTAGAAATAAATTAAGATGTACACTGGATGTCTAATATCTTTTTGTAAATAAATAAATAAATAAATAACCCACACTGCTAGGCTTTCCCTCTCCAACAATTTCCACCAATCAGTGATCTTAGTAACTCACAAAAACTATCAAAATTCCATGCACATGGTATGTTCTCAATACATATTTTGCAAATAAGTGGATAAATATGTGTTGCAATATTAAAAACTGTAAGTTTTGATAGTAAAGCCAGCAGATCATAACAAGAGTCTGCTTTCCTGTTAGATTATATTAACTTTTAAGAAGTTACACACTTTCCCCCCAAAAAAAAGATTATTAAGAGAGAGCTCTCTTGCTGAGGTATTGGTATCTCACCACATAAACTACAGGAGGCTCAGAGAGCAGGAGGCTCTAAGAGTGGCATGGAATAAGCAGGCGTTGGGGTTCTGGCCTGCTAGCTGAACATTAAGGGCACTGGAGCAATAATGCCCCAAATCGCTCTAATTGACTGAAAGAACCATTCCACAAGCACCTGGCTTATTCCCAGGGAGGAGCTTACGAGGCCAGCTAACCTGATTCACTATGTCATTTTCTTCCTTGTGAGAGACTGCTCCTTTCTGTGGCCATTGAACAGAGTAAGTAAGATACTGAAACACTGGGTGACCATATGATATTCGGACTCACACTGTAAGTTAGCAATAGCCTGGCTATTGAGTTCTGTAGAAGAGCTCAGCTATGTATAAATTCCCAAAACTGTGAAATGATTTATATTCAAGCATTTATGCATGGGTCACAATGGTGAGTATACAAAGCATAACCAGCAGACAGGAAATATTAAATAGTGGCTACATAGTCCAGTGATTAAGAATGTGCTCCTTGGAGTCAGACTTCCTGTCTTGAGCCAAAGATTGTCATGTATTAGCTGTGTGACTTTATGCAATACTATAATTTCCTCTGTGGCAGTTTCTTCAGTTGTAAAATAGTGTCATGAAGTACTAACCTCATAAGAGTGCCGTGACAATTAAATAGGATAAAGCCTCAAGAGCAGGTATCTCTGGGAGATCCTCTATTTCTGCATTTAACAAGGTGTTTTGCTCCATTCTCTGAAATTTCCAAAGAATGGTAATCTGTGTTATCGGAAAAAAAAAAGGGTTTCAAAATAAATTAGATGAATATCAGATGAACATTACATTAAATAAATTTTAGCAAACCATATATAAAATAAATGTTAGTAGTTCTACAACTACAAATTTTAGGTGCAGTTTTTAAACTCCTCCTTTTCTGATGACATTTATCAGTATATATTCCTAATCTCAAGTAGGTGCTTAGAACACATGCTGACCACGCTCATAACCACAGAGCTCCAGGGAGTGACTACCCTTAACTGGACTTGGGGGAAGTGGTTCCAGGGAGGCATAAGAGGGATCATCAGATAGCCGCATGTCAAATGGAAACTGCTTTGGCTGAACAGTTGGCTGAGAAAGCAGAAGCAAGAGAGGGACCCATTTATCTATTTTGGAATCCTCAACTATCCCTAGAAGAAGGGGGCTATTTAATAGCTCAAGTTGATTCTTGAAATACAGGATTACTGTGAATGCTCTGGGACTCCCCTTGTTAATAAATAGCATACCATTGCTTAAGTCAGAAAAATCTACATAGGTAGTAAAAATCAACTTTATCAACAGGACATGTGTGGGACTTTAAATTTTTCCTACAATGGGTCTAATAAAGGTATTTCTTAATTTAAAAAAAGTTTTCCCTAGAGAGAGAAAAAAATCAATTAAAGATTGCTTTAAAATTATGCAAGATATATTAAATTGGTTTTAGAAATTATTGTACCTGAATAATCTCACAAAGTTTATGAGATGAAAAAATTATATCTGCAAGTAACTTTTCAAAAGGAACGCAATGATTATTTGTAAGAACACTACTTCTATGCACTCCTTACATCTCCACAGTTAATTCATACAAATATATAGTAGTCATATAACTTAATAAAATGCAAATCAATATTGGCACTGATTTGTTAAGGTGTCTGATACTTTATTTTTATTTTTATTTTGAAACAGGGTCTTACCTAGTTTAAATGCCTAAAGTATAGACATTTCCCTTTTGGATCATATTTTAAAACCTATCTATCTCATAGGAATCCTATGAGTATCAAATAAAATGATTTCTAAAAACAACACTCCCCTTGCAAAAAAATTACATACTCTTCACATATAAAGTCAGTCTTCCACTTCTGATTTTAAGCAAGCCAAGAGTGCTTCTCCCACCCCTCTATCATTCAAAATAATCTCCCAGGTCCAAAGGTTTAATTGAGCCCATATTCCTCTAGGTTTTGTACTTGCCATTTAACATGGCAGCACATTTATAGTGGGTCTTAGAATATTGGGACACAGATCCAGTGTTTGAAATGAATTAGGATGGTAGTATGTGTTGCAAGTGAGGTTGGAGTAGAGTGAAGTTGATAGTTGAAGGGACTATTAAAATAGAGAAATATTAGTCAGGACTATTTAGTTTTAAATGACCTCACCTCCTCTATTTATGTTTAATCATTTTTTATGATTTTTTTGTGGAATTGAAGATTGAACTCAGTGTTGCTCTACCACTGAGTTACATCATCAGCCCTTTTTATTTTTATTTTAATTTTGAAACAGGGTCTTATCTAGTTGCCCACATTATACTTGAACTTGTGATCCTCCTGCCTCAGTCTCCCAACTTCCAAGGATTACAGGTGTGCACTACCACACCTGACATCTCAACTTAAAAAAAAAAAAACAAACAAAAATCCCCAGAGTTTGTGGGTTGGTATAATCGGGAAATTAAAGAGCCTGTGTAATTCAGAGTTTTCGTTCTCTCTGTATCAGCTGACTTGTCTTCTCGCTTGTTGACTTTGTTTCTTCAGCAGATTCTCTACACTGGTAGAAAAAGAGGGCTCTGGCAATATCAGTACCTTGTGACCCACAAGGGAGACCTAATTGCTTTCTTTAATACTAATTTTGAAAAATCTGGGGAAAGACTTCCATTTGCAAGTTTCCAATCCTACCCTTCAGACCAGGATAAAAAAATGGGACTAGAAAATAAAGTACCAGGACTAGGGTTGTAGCTCAGTGGAAGAATGCTTGTCTAGCATGTGTGAGGCACTGGGCTCAATCCTTAGCACTACTTAAAAATAAACAAATAAAATAAAGGCGTTCTGCATTCTGTCTCCAACTACCAAAAAATAATTAAAAAAAAAAAGGAAAAAAAGGACCACAATTGGCTCAGCATTGTGCAATGGCTGGATTAGAGGCAGGAGAGAGAGAGAATGATAAATGGTGATTGATAAATTCACTAAGGCCACAGGAAAAGAAGAGGAGTTCTCTAAAGGGAAGTATGCTAAATGAGGGGCCTGGCTTCTGAGCAAAAACCCATGTGTGATTCTTCACTCCCATAAGTATGGCTTCCCCAAGCGGGCCTCATGGGAAATGCCTGTTCTCTTCACCACAGATTTGGGGCACTGATGCTTCTGAAGGCATTTGTAGACAAATGGCCATCAGGCATTCCTAGATGGCCACACTCTTATAGTGTACTCCTAGCTTGGTGTCTTCTGTGGCCTCTTTATGGGCTTTTGGCCAAGGTACCTCAGGCATCTCTCGGAAGACCTCCTTATGGGATTGGGAATGGCCTTGAAATTAGTTTTCTTCACTTCAACTCAGGTCTCAATTCTCTATATATTCCCAACTCCTTCCCTGATTGCTTCAAACTCTGCAGCAGCACAGGTCCATGAAACTGCAGGATTCTTTTGTTTGGTAATTCCTCAGCAGAAAGACTAACCCCACTGCTATACTGATCCACTTGACCTTTGATTGGTGCCATTAGGAGGGTTTGGGGATAGAACAGAAGGAATTTAGCCTCTTGCTTATGCTATTGCAGTAGAGGATTAAGGGCTTCTGTGTTACTTGAGCTTTTGGGTTGTTGTTGTTGTTTTTATCAGTTAACTTCAAAACCTGGCAGCTCAGCTTTCTCTATTTCATCTGAACTTCTGACAAATGGATGCAGTAAGCATCAGTAATTAAGCTCAAGGACTTTTTTTAAAAAAAAAATATTTAATTGATTTTATTTTTTAAATACATGACAGTGGAATGCATTACAATTCTTATTACAAATATAGAGCACAATTTTTCATATCTCTTTTTGTATATAAAGTATGCTCACACCAATTCATTTCTTCATATATGTACTTTAGAAAATGATGTCTATCACATTCTACCATCGTTGCTAACCCCTTGCCCCCTCCCTTCCCCTCCCACCCTTCTGCCCTATCTAGAGTTTGTCTGTTCCTCCCATGCTCCTCCTCCCTACCACATTATGGGTCAGTCACCTATATCAGAGAAAACATTTGGTGTTTTTTGGGGATTTGCTAACTTCACTTAGCATTATCTTCTCCAACGCTATCCATTTATCTGCAAATGCCATGATTTTATCCTCTTTTATTGATGAGTAATATTTTATTGTGTATATATATGCCACATTTTTTAATCCATTCATGTACTGAGGTGCATCTAGGTTGGTTCCACAGTTTAGCTATTGTGAATTGTGATGCTATAAACATTGATGTAGTTGTGTTCTTGTAATATGCTGTTTTTAAGTCCTTTGGGTATAGACCGAGGAGTGGGATAGCTGGGTCAAATGGTGGTTCCTTTCTCAATTTTCCAAGGAATCTCCATAATGTTTTCCATATTGGCTGCACCAATTTGCAGTCCCACCAGCAATGTCAAGGCCATTCTTGAAGCATAAAAAGACAGAAAAGCCTAAGTTTACTTTTGGGAGTAGCTAGCATGTTCCTTGGGCAATCTAGAGGGGTGTCTTGGAGTGCTTCACCAATGGGTCTCTCAAAATGATAGCAGATTCCCTGGGGTACTTTACAAGCCTTGACAATGTATCTTAGGAAGTTTTTGTGGAAATGGCAGGTTATTCTTGGAGACTGCAAGTGGATTGTTTATGTAAGGTTTTTAGTTCTGAGAAGAATCATACTTCAATTTAACCCACAGAGGAGTTTGGAGAAAGATAGAAAAGCAGTTTTCTAGTCATTGCCTAAGGCCTTCTGACAGTCAGTGGGGCCAGATATGGTCAGGGGGTCTTGCTTGAGTTCAACAACTCTAAGCAAGTCCAAGGCACCTCCTAACACCTGTCACTGCTGCAAGTTGTAACTTCAGTGCAAAAAAACAACAAATCGGAAAACAAAAAATCATTGGAATCTCTTTCCCCAGAGTCCCAAAGAGACATTAGAGGTCTTATTATTAGATCTCCTCCAGAGGAAATCTTGATAAAGTTATCAAAGGAGGAGAGGAATGAAAACATTTGGATTCAATCTTCCAGAGCAGATTATCTTGACCTCAGTAACATTCGAGGAAATACTGTGTGTTTGAAGATAGTTGATTTAGCTGGTGGGACATAGAGTGAAAAAGAGACCATTCTCTTAGAACAACTCTCAAAAGATTCTATAAGAGACTCAACTGAGAGTACTGTAAAAAGGCAGTTTTCCAGTATTCCTCTACATGCTCATTTCTGGGATCTCCAAGTTTGAGTTTAGTTAGTGAAAGCTGCTCAGGGGTAAGAGGGTGTCCAAGGTCTAGATGGTATTACTACTTAAGCAAGTCCTACTGTATACCTTTATAGCTTGTAGAGATATTTATCAGATAAAATAAATACTGGTATTCCAAAGAACTAAGAATAGTTACTTCTATGAACTAACGGTATTCTCAACATTTCTACTATTCCAATTAACCAAACTAAGTTTCTTACACTACATGGTCTGAAAATACAAATATTTTTTAAAAATCACTCCTATTTGAGACCTCTAACATACCTACATATATAATCATGTAGTTACTATTGAATAGATTACAACCTCATAATTGATCAATCATTCATAATAGTTTATGCTTTTTATTTCCTGGATTTTGGTAGGCATTTAAAAGGGATAAAGGAGCTATAAAAAGTAATTTCTCACCTCAAAGAGCTTAGTTTACTTGGGGGTAACAAGATGATAATATGTATGGAAATACAAACAAGAAAACTTCAGTTTAATTACCTGCTAATGTGGGTGATTAAGATTCTAAAGGTTGTAGGAATCCAAAGGGGCAGATCTAGGAGTGGAGGAATATGCTAGGAAGGCTTCTCATGCCTTGGGTTTGGGCTCCTCCTGCTGCCTTTGATACTTGGTACCATTTTTTTCCATTTCAGTCATCCCCCTTCTTGCGTCTCTGTCTCCCAGCACAAAACACTGTGGTCATTTTTTTCTGTTCTGTATCTCTGACTGCTGCCCTTCACATCCTACTGGTTGACTTCAATTTTAGAAACACACAAAAAATTATTTTTACACTTGATAATTACATTTACCAATATGTTCTGTAATGCTGTCTATTCATCTCTTCTCTTCTATTGGGGAAGTGTGTGTGGTTAAGCACATGTCTCCCAGAGCCCAGGTTTAAACCCCAGTCTACCAGTTCCTAGTTCTGTGGAAGTTATATATCTTTCTCATGAATACATTTTCTTAATTATAAAATAGAGCTAATAATAGTACCTGTTTTATTGGGTTGTTGTAAGGATTAATTGAGCTAATCATACTGCCACTCAGAACTATGTCTATCAGAGATAAAATACTGGGAGATTCTTTGCTGTTACTCATAGTATTTTTTACCTTCCACATGAATTCTTTTCTCCTTCTTTAAAGCAATGTTTAATGGTGGTTTAAATGAGTTTTGTGTAAATTCCCTAACTCTTATATGTTTTAAAATGTTTCACTTTGTCCTTAAGCTTAAATGGTAATACACTTGGAGATAGAATATTAGGCTGGTAATTATTTTTCTTCAGTTCTTTGAAGATATTATTCTGTGGCCTTGGCATTTATTGTGACTTATAGAAAGTCTACAGTCAATCTAATTTCTGTTTCTTTTAGGGTTATTTATTTTCTCTGTGGATAGCTTTTGAGCACTTTCACTTGTATCTGATGGACACCTCCAGTATGTTTCTAGTTTCTAGATATAATAGCATCATTGTTATCCATTCTAGATGGTGTTTACCATGTCCTTTTTAATTTTCTGTAATTTTCAAAAAATTTTATGGTATTCATTAATTCTCTGTCATTTCCATCATCTTTTTTTTTTCTCAGAGAAGTCTTATTTGACACTTGTTGGAGCCATTCAGTCTTTCCTCAGTAAATGTTAACTGTCTTCTAGTATTTTTATCTTCTCATCCTTGGTGCTAGATTTTAAGTTAATAACTGTATGTTTAACTCCTTGTAATACCTTGAAAGCTCTGTGTTCTCTCAGACCTTTCCACACTCCAATCTTTCTGATTGCAGCACTGTTTCCACGTTTCCCCTTGATCCGCCCTTATTTATGATCTAGTGGATGCTTGTACATGAGTCAAAATGCTGCTTAGTTATGACCTTCTCTGGAAAACTTTATAAGCTTATCCTCCTACCTTCTTCTTGCTCCTTAAAGTTCTCTTTTACAGAATTGTGAGCAGCTATAGTTCCCAGCCTACCACCATCATTGTGTTTATTTGAACACCATCTTCCCCATAATCCTTTAAGTTTTTTGAGTCAAAATCTATATCTTTCTTTTACCCTGTTAACTTCCATCCTCCCAGGACCTAGCATCATGTCTGTCCTGGAGCAGGTACTCAGTATTTTTTGAACTAATGTGTGAATGAATCAGATCCAGAGGCATGTCAGTAGTGACTGTTACAGAAAGGGTAGGAAAGCTAGGGGAATAAGGAGAGTCTGAGAAACATTCCTGAGCTTTATTAAAGGTTCTGTTAGAACTGCCAGATGCTAACATTATTGATGAGGGGCTTAGTTAGGGCGACTTAGCTGATTACCTGGAGCCTCCAACATATGCATATGGAGCCTCAAACCTCTCCTGGTAGCTTTCATTGCCAGGCCCATAGTAAATATTGAAATATGTCTCATTTTTAGGAGAGAAGACCTCTATCTGACAGGACCATAGTCTAGAGGGAGATATAGATGAATGAAATGATAATGCTAATACAACTTGATAGCTGCTAACAGATATGAATAAAAACCACAGATACACAGAGGGGAAAATGAATGACTGCTTATGGGAATCCAAAAAGGCTTGATGAAAGTGACATTTCATCCAAGTTCTCAAAGGGAAGAAAAAATTTAGTCAGAGAAATGAGGACTTTCCGGAGGAGAGTAGTGTGGAGAACCATATATGTGCTAATTTGTGTGCTTTGGGTTTTAAAAGCATGGGAATTTTTTAAACTATGAGATACAGGGAGATAGACCACAGAACCTTGACTTTTGTGTTTGAAATCCCAGATTAAGATGCCAGTTTCCTCCTGGACCAGCTGCATTACACTGTGATTGTTCTTTTAAGCTCAGTGTCACCTTAGGTAGGCAAGGCTCAATACTTAGGAGTTTCAATTTCTTCATCTGCAAAATAAGAAAAGCCAAAAACTCGTCTTTGGCATGGCTGGGAGCAATAGGTTAGTTGATAATTGTAAAAGCATTTTGCACACTATGAAATTTTTATTTATTTTGTATTAGAATAATGCAAACATTTTAAAATAACTGCATAAATAATGAGGTCTTTATCTTTAGCCAGGATGTCTGAAAATTAAGTAGGCTACATGCATTTTAAGAAACAAGATAAAAATTAAAATAGTCTAAAAGCAAAATCCCTCACACCTCTTTGTGTCTCTCAAGAGATGAGGAAATCTACCTTTTACATGTTCTGACCTTCAACAGGACTGGCAGTGCTTCAAAGTTTAGTTGAGGTGCTATGCTTCTGAGTTAAAAAAGTTTCAATGGTTATAAAAAGGGATGAAATTTCTGCTTTGCAAGTGCCATTGTGCCACAAGGGGGTAGGGGAGTTCTGTGTAAGTCTTTGCCATGTGCTCTTCCTAACCAAATCTCTTGACTAAAAAATAAGATTAAAAAACCAAAACAAAACAAAGCAAAAAAACTTACATCAAATGCTAGAGAGATGTTTAATTTAATAGATATCTTCTATACCATCTACAATTCTACTATCGTTTTCCTATAATTAACATCTGTCCAGAGACTTCAGTAAAGATACCAAATACCAACATACTTAAGGTCTGTCTTTCTGTCTAATGATCAGCAGGATAGTTCTAGAGGGCCACAGAGGGTGACCTTAGGGTTGGAAGATTTGGTTACAAAGGCCACCTTTCATTAATCTGAGCAGATAGCCACAGGGCAATGTGAATCTTCCACAACTGGATTTTATCACAGCACGTTCTCCTCCATGTATGCCCATTAAAAAGAATTCAATAAAAAAAAAAAAAAAAAAACACTTTTAAAAGTCTTCTGTTCATTACATACTTCTTGAATGAAGAAGAAAACAAAATGACTAGATGAAAGGGGAACTGACTAATCCGTTAAAGAATGCACTAAAAAAGTTGTTCTCAACGTGTGTGCCTCTTAAGCAACATGCCTTTTTTAAAAACAACTTGTTGGAGCATGTGGTGGTAAGTCCATGACATCATTTCTGGATAAGGTGTCCTTCCTCAGTGCTGAGGTTGTCCAGGGCAAAATCATGGCGCTACTCTGTGGAGCACAGAAAAACACAGCTGGGACACTAGGGAATTCCTCTTATGATCCACAGACCAAGTCCAATTATTTACCTTTGGTGTTACAGAGTTAATAGATTCCACCTGCACTATGTGGGTCCTGAAACCCCTTTTCTTCCATACTCCTGAAATTGAATGCCCAGCACCCACCTTTTAATTGATATTATTATTATTATTATTATTATTATTATTATTATTATTTGGATTTTCTTACTCTTTAGCTTGGACTATTAAGTTATCTGTACTTTGAGTTCAGATAGTTTGGTTTATTTGGTGGACTTTAATACTATGTCATCAAAGTTTCACATCATTATTTTTCAAGTGCTTAGTGAAGAAAACAAAAGTCTGTGTACATGATGGCTTAAGTACAAATTCACGAAGCCACAGTGTTTCCCCTGCTCCCCTCAGTGGCACACAGCCATTCTGGGCCCACAAGCAATCTGTCTGTAATAAGTGACAGATTCCGCCTCCTATAAAGGAAAGGGCCAGAGGAGAGCAGCCCAAACCCAGTACAATAGCGAGGCAGGTGCTCTGGTCAGACTCCACTCTACCAGGAAACGCTTCTGGAATGCATGACCAATTTGGTTTCAGAACAGAATACTCCCTTTAATGGACAGAAAACACTAACCTTTTCTTTTTCCTTTTTCCTTCCCTTAGACCCCCACCCTACAGACTCCCCAGTTTCAACAAGCCCCCTTTTCACTTTAACCCTTTCAAAGGATAAAGGGCCAGGCTTCAATCTGCACACACCCATCCATCTATACATAGCTCTGCTAGCAATCCAGGAAGAGGAGGGAAGATTCATTGGCAACAAGAACAAATGTGCTCTTAGCCAAGAAGCACCGGAGCCTTATGGGTCACTTTTTCTTTTACATTGTCATTTTACAACAACTTCAGGAAGCCTACTTTCACAGAAAGGACTGGAATATAACATGTCTAAAAATAAGAGAGGATGAAAGGAAAAAAATACGTTATTAAATATAAAATATCAAAATCACATTAAATTATCTCTGTCCTTTTGGAGATTTAAGTGAAATAATCAGTTCTCACTTTAAGGAGTTTCAGAGTGTTATATGATTTTTATGATGCTAAATTAAATAATAAAATAATAAATAAATAATACTATTATTATCAATACTATGGGTATAGCTCACACATTATTTATAGGTGGCAACACTGCCTTGTCTATTATTCAATGTGTCAGTTTTCCTGCATATAAAGAAAATAGCTAGAACTTGGGAGAAAATCATTAACCAATAGTCCAGTTAAAGTCTTCATATATGTACCCTGACTCTATTTGACCAAGCAAGATTTAAACAGACTTGTATGGTTTCTTTTCCATGCAACAGTGTTTGAAATGCAGTGATGGAGAGTAATGTCTATTAACAGTAATAGGGGTTTCCCCTCCGAGAGTTGTTGTAACTTATCTTTGAAGTTAAGCTCATTTATCATGGGGAGAATAGACCCCAAAAAGTACAGCAGCCGCAGCATCCTGCCTAAGGCAGAGTTGGAGATTTCCAATAGCTGCTGTAAAGAAACATTTTGAAAATGCGTTTATTACTGCACCGATAAATCTTTAAAAAGAAGAGTTTTAATTACAGAGGATGGCAAAGCCAAGATTTTTCAAATGAATCCAAAAGTATGACTTGAGAGCTTTACCCCCACTTCCATGCTACCCAACCCTAGATAAATTTATATATCTTCTTTATCTGGGAACAATAGTCTGCTTTTAAGCAGGACTCCTGAAGGATATCTTTCTTTGTACTATAGTATCGGGGAGAAACAATGGAAGTGAAATACAGTAAGTCAATCTATATGCACATATGAGGAGCAAAGAATGTGAGAGGTGCACCGTGAATTCTTTGGGGGCATATTGCAGATTGTGTATACGGGAGAACGTGTCATGCATGTGTATGTATCTTCCCTGCATGGATGTGTGGACATGTGCTACTATGCAGCTTGATCCTCAATTGTCTGCTTCTTTAAAGAAAGAAAAAAAATATATATTAGTGTTGCTTATGTCCTAGGACTAAAAATGAAGTCCTATTTTTTTGAGGAAAAAAAATAAAGCTAATGAAATTAGGGGTTGTTGAAATCAGAGGCAATTAAAATGCACACATTTTTTCCCCTAGAATCTGCAATTGTATTCAACATTTGCAGTACAATGCCTGCCTGTAGGATAAATAATTTAATGGGTTTTGTGATTTGGTACTAAAAGCATAACAAAATCCTACAGCTGTAGTCTCATTTTTCTCCACACTCAAACTGTTCCCTTCTTAAATTGCATATTTTGTACAGTTTTTTTTTAAGAACACAAAGTAGGTTCCACAGCTTTGAGAACCAATTTCTAACATAATAGGTAATTGCACATAATTACAGGAGTTTCAGAAACTGAAACAAGAAAACAAAACAAAATAAAATCTCTTCTCACTCAGGTCCTTCCTTTTTATTAAAGACTGGGATTAAATTATCATCTGATTCTACTCAATTTTGTCCTTAACTGCAATAAATTATATATGCTAAAAGTAACAAAAGGTGAAAACTACCTGAACTGCTTCTGATGTCCAGTCATTTAGTACTAACTTAGCATTTTGATTATACAGATACAAGGACTTGTATTTTTATATTTTTTTTTACATTTTTTTTTTTTTACTTCTGCTACATTATAAGGGAATGTAGTCAGTTTAAGGCTTGAAATTATGTGGACTGTATTTTAAATTATTTTACTATTTTTTGCATCCACCTTCAAGTGCATCCTAATATTCATTCTCTCACACACTAAGGACCAAAAGAACATGCAAACCAATAAAGAGGATTTTGCACTTTGAAATGAGAGAATGAGAGAAAAGTCTGACAGTAAGGGGAGACTTTTTTCTCATCTTTTCATGTTTGTTTGGTTTTGTGGTGATTTAAGTGGGATTGGGGCCTGGGCAGAGGTAAGGTTTGTCTCTAAGGCCTTTGTGGGAGTGAGTTTCGCAGCTGTACAGCTGAGCTTCTGGGTTTCCTGTGATTGCGGTAAGTGGTGGTTCTTTTCTCTCTCTGCTCTTTCTTCCTGACAGGAGATTGTAGATTGGAGGTTGAAAGAAAGTTTTAAGAACTTTCTACTGCACTTTCCTATTTCTCTGAGTGAAAAATAAATGCATCCTTCTCAGTGGGTAGGTAAAACTGGGTGGATCATCTTTTAGTTTGTATGGTAGTTGTGGGTTACTAAAAGGCTTACAAACTGACCATTTCTCAGATATCAGGAGGAGGAAGTAGAGGGGGGAGAGAGCTTCACAATCCAGCTAATGGGCTTCACTGTTACTTAGGGCAGGCATATCTTTTATTGTTTATAGTTCTCCTATGACAATAACATGCCACTCAATATCACATAAAATTAATAAAGTACATATTACAAATCGGCAGACATCTTTTTCTGAAACTGTAGGCTTGTAAGTATCTGAACAAAATGTATATGAAACAAAATAAATTGGGGAGTTCAGATCATTTTTTTCCCCAGTGAAACCAGGGAATATTATGGATTACTGGTTATTCAATACTAATTTCTTTGTTCAGAGTTAGAAGTGAGGAAACAAGTTTATAAGTTTGATCAGAAAAATAAAATTTAGGGATTCTGTTCCCTATCAATATGTAAATGACTTCAACAACAACAACAACACAAAATTCAAAATAATAGCGGTGTTAGCATTTCCAGCAAAAAGAGTTTCTAATTTCAAAATACAAGTAGGAAAAGATTAAATGTTATTATTCTTATTTTGCAGATCTGAATGATGACAGCGCAAATCACAGAAGGTTAGAACTGGGATAGGAAGATAATGATGTTGCTTGAGAGGCGGTATGGGGAAAAGAAAACTGCCTTACTCTCAAGGAATCCAGAAAGACTTCCTCAAGGAGATGACTTTTAAAATGTCTCTGAACCTCACTTCCATCAAATGCAAAAATCCTACTACTAGTGAGTACTATTCTTCCATCCCTTATACTACTAGTTCTTAATCTACTGTATAAAGTCTACATGAATACTACTACCGATATTCCACATGAGGGCAGGGACACACAATGAGTTTAGAATTTGTCACATCCTGTGTTAACATTGGTATGTCTGTATTCTGACATGCTGTGAAGTGTTCATCATATCTCTTCAGCTTTTCAAGAGTGTCTGGCATATAAACATTTCACAATATCTGATAAATGAAGAAAGAAATGGAGATTAAGGCTCCTGGGGTCCCAGGCTTTGTTTAGATTTGTGAACTTATAATAATCAAATTAAGAAAAGCATAAGTAAAATTATACTTTTCTACTTTGCTATGATCTTATGATGCTTCTTGCTTAATTCCTGCCCAACACATCACAACCCAACCTAATAATTCCCCCCAAATGAGAAAACTGTTGAGTGTGGTGAAGTGATGTTTTTCTTGTATTCCACACAATGTCTCACACAATTTGGGAACTTACTAACTACATGTCAAAATGAAATGAATAGTGTATCTAAGATTTAAGGCAAGGTCAGCAAACTAGCCTAAGGTGACCTACAGCTTATTTTTGTAAATAAGGTTTTGTTGGAACACAGTCACACCACTCAGTTACAAATCATCCATGTTTTACAATATAATGGCAGAAGTGAGTAGTTCCAACAAACATCCTATGGCCTGTTAATACTAAAATATTTACTATCTGGTCTGCTGTAGGAAATACAGACTCCTAACTTAGACGATGGGCTCAATTTCACTCATACTTTAACTTGGAGACCATGAGTTCTGGTCTTCCACCTCTGCTCAAAGAATTAAGGTAAATTATATTTATGGTAATATCATTAGTAGGACTTGCTGATGGAGTCCATGTACACACTCTTAATTAAAAGTGAGAGAGACATTTATTTTGCCTCTAGAGTCACATGAACCTTCTTTTCTCACTATCTTTAGACTGTTTTCAGGAAAAATCTAATGCCTCATGTTTAATTCTGGAACATGACAGGTTGTGTTGTGAGATGCCAGTATATGCTATTGTAATAACATAACATAATAAATAACAAATACTTGTTTTTATAACATTTTAGCCTAGATATGAATGATTCTTGGAGATATGAAGAAAAAGTTAGTTTGAGAAGCACAAATGCAGGAATTGATATGTGCATATATATTGCATGTTAATAGCATGAAGTTACTGAAGTTTCATCATATTGAAATCATCTTTTTTTCTATAATAATGCTTATTGTTTTTACATTTTTCAAAAGTGGTATATAGAAATTTCAAAACAGACAGTTGAACCACCTATTGTGTTTATTATTCTATAAAAGCATTTAGAATTTATATTCAAACCTTGTAGACTGTGGTTTATGCATCACAAGTAAAGCATGTGTACATGATTGGTAGAAACACATAAACTATGTCTATACTATGTGGGTTATAGTTAAATAAAAAGACTGACATCTTAGCTGACATAAAAAAGCTCTGAAATTAATTATGCTGTTGTGAACCCATCAAATACATCAGGTTATGAGAAGGAGGTGCCTGTGTTTCAGAATCCACCCCAAGATTTAACACACACAGTCAATGTCAGGCTAGATACATATGTTATTTAGATTTACATCAAGGGGTGGATAGTTTCTGAATGAAGAGGTTATGAATATAGGATTAGTGTTCATGTATCCAGTCTTGACCTACAATTCTGGTTTCATCCTTTAAACTATGTATGACTTACTAAATTTAGTAAGTAAAGTCTCCCTTGATTTTTTTATCTACAAAATGGAGATGCTAATAGTTCCTCCTAGTAATATACTTCTGATGAGTTTATGAATTGACAGAGGTTGAGCTTTCAGACCAGTAATGGGCTTCATAAATGATTAGTATTATTTCTGGTTCCCCAAGCAACACTAGTTTGTCATTGTTGACCCTCATTAATTTTTTTTTTCAAATGGAGTTTGGTGGTGAAATGTCTATCTCAGATCCTTTACAGCTTTAATTTTTTGGTTGTTATAATTTTGGGGAGATGTGGAAAGAAATGTAAAGAAAAAGAGTGGGTGTTAGAAGAATTGATTCAATCAAAACCTGAGATTATGATGATCCAGTCACAGATCTGTGCAGGCACCTGAATGTGAATACATACACATACATACACCTTCACATTTTGACTCCATGTGTGGCATTAACAGTTATCATTCATGGAAGAAACCTTAATGGCCTTTATGGCCATCAAAGAGCAACTAAAAAGCTGCTATTCATAATAAATTGAGGTCTGTTTTATTTTCATGTTCATTTAAAAAAAAAAAAAAAACTTTTCTGGAAATGTAAAAAACCACAATTTTCCCTGCAAGTGACTTTAAGAAAAATACTTCAGTGTAGAGGTTAGAAAAAAGAAAAAGCTTCCAGCACATTTAAAATCAGCTGAATGCACAGAAATCAAGTCCTTTTTTTTTTTCCTGAGGATAGCTGAAAGTAAGTCAGAAAAAGAGTCAAAATTTTGGATTTCATTTGTGAGCCTAAAAATATTAAATATAAATTAGCAAGACTCTAGAAAGACCTTTTCAGTGAGCTATGTTTATCCACAATTAGGTTCATCCACCAGAGGTCATTGGATGATCTGATGACATATTTCTACCACTTTTTGAAATGAAAGATTACTACGCCCTCTAGTCTTTTTAAAGAAATTGCAGTTTAGTCCTCCAAAATTCGTTTAATGGAGATGAAAACTTTTGGGAAGTATAAAATTCTTTTATTTTTTTTTCCAGTATGATAGCTTATCTTATGATGAATTGCTTCAATCCTGATGGGGCTACTGGGACCATGGTTGTCTATACAATAACATAAACCAGGCAAAGAATTTGATATGAAGGTACATTTTATAGTCATGCTACTTACTTACTGTTTTATTATCATATAGCACTGTGTTAGAGATGAAAAATCCATTTGGGGATTTTATATCCCAGTTCCATCTATCACTTAGTATTTAATCTTGGACAATTATTTTATACCTGGAAACTCAGTTTGCTTACTGAAGTAGACATAATGACATTTACAATATTGGGTTGTCATGAAGATTAACCAAGATACTACATGTATATTACCTATTGTTGTGTAACAAATTATACCCCTCTAAACTTAGTGTTTTAAAATGACATTTATTATATCAGTTTACTAGGCCAGACATCTGGATAAAACTTAGCTGTGTTCCCTCACTCAGAATCTCTGATGAAGTTGCAATTGAAGTACTGGCTGAGGCAATGGCCATCTTAAAGCTCAATGGGAGAAAGTTGTCTTATAAGCTCCCTTGCATGACTATTGGAGAATTCTTAGACTAACAGCCTCAATTACTCTCAAGCTATTTGTCAGAAGCTACCCTTGGTTCCTTGCCATGTGGGTCTCTCCACAGAGCTGTTCACCACAGTGTAGCTCACCTTACCTGATTTAGCAAGTGGAAGGAAAGAGAGAGAGAGAGGAGGGGGGTGGGAGGAGGGACAGAGAGAGAGGGAGAGAGAGAGAACAAATAAGAGTATATGTAAGACAGAAGACACAGTGTTTTGAAACTAACCCTCAGATATCCCATCTCATCACTTTTGCCATATTGTATTTGTTAGAAGTAGGTCAAGGACCCTGCCTTAAAGAAAGGCCTTCCTACCCTCTGAATGTAAATATCAGTAGGTGGAAATCATTGAAAAGTTCTTTTAGAAGTTGTCTGTCATACCATATTAAGCCATCATCACAGTAGTTAATGCAGAGAAGTACTCAATACTTTTTTCCTCTGAGTTAGTATACTTTTCAAAGAACATTGTTATAATGGTAGCAGGTTTGGGAATAAAGAGGTATGGCGTCAGGTTTAAAGCTAATCATGGGTTGTTGTTTTTTTTAAAGGATGTAGCTACTCTCTTCTTGGATCTATTTATGTCTGAGTTACTTCACATAGTCCTGAACAATATAAAATGATGATGTGAATTGATATGATGGAATAAATCCCTCAGAGTTTAATGGTGAAGAACAGTATGAATACAGATACTTTTATTCTTCCTCATTCTCTCAGTCCAGTCATAGGTACTTGGGCAAAAAGTAGATAAATTATTCCACATGTCCAGTTTGCTTCTAAAACATACCCTGATGCCTACTTCATGCAAAAATAGATTTCCTAAATGGTTGATACAATATTAGTAGCCAACATCCTTAACTCTCTAAAGGGATCATGTAGATTTCTATTACATCACTTGTATTTCCCTGACTTTAGTTCCTCAAACTCAGCAAACCTGAACTCTACTCTGCTTCAGCAGATGGCTTCCTGAATGTCTCCATGTCACATGCCGCCACTTGACATGTGAAATTATGTCTTGAGATTTGTCTCTCTGACATGCTTCTGCTCTCATTCCTGTTAAGTTCATTCTTTATTCTTCTGGAAAGCTCCACTCACAAGAGACATATTCACTCAATTTTGACTTCTTAGCTTTTCTTGCTCTTCTTTCATTTTGCAAGCCAGTTAGTATTTCAACCAATTTCTCTGCTGGATTTCGTAATTTCCAAAGTTATACTCTTTCCCAGTTGTGGGTGAATGCCCTAATTACTTTGCTGGCTCTAGCTACAAAGCTTCTAAGCAAAATTAGAGAAAGTAAAAATATTACCAATGATTTTGATCCTCTGCAGTTTTTGCTGGTTAACTTAAGCATGATCATCAATGTTACTTAAAGATGAAGATCTTACAGCTAAAGTCACATGTTAAGATTCTAGATTTAACATTTCCTGGTAAAATAAATGTAAGTGAATTTTTAAAATCCTTTAAGTCTTAGTTTCCTTATGTGTAAAAGGAGGATGGAGTCCACCTCAACAATTTTTGTCCTAATTTCTCCTCTTAATAATTTCTGGAGTATTTGATTCTTTTTGCCACAAAAGAAACTAACTTTATTTTTAGAACCACACACGCCAAACAAAACAGCTCCTCAGGAAAAACCCTCAGAGCCCCAACTGCCACCACCGGCTTCCCACAAGCCTCTCTATGAAGCCACAAACCAATGAGCCTTTTTCCTAAAGGACTTTTCAAAGTGATTTATGTTAATGTTGATGTTCTTAATGTATTTGGAAACTAGAAAATCACTTTTCAGATTCCAAAGAATGTCAAATACAGCTCAACTTAGTAGAGTTGGTGCAACTGAAAGCAGCTAAACATATTCTCAACCTTATATCTTATCTGCAAGAATCATATCACAAAAATAAACCGCATTTTGATTAAGACAAGTTTGCCCTTCAGTTTATACTCCATCAGATAGCCTATGTTCTTATACTAAAAGTGCTCTAACATGTTAAAAAATTACACAATATAAGCAATTAAATATTGCCTTTTAGTTTCTTTTCTTACAAGATCATAAAGGCAGGTGAGAAGACAAAGTGGACGAACCAGTAGATTACATTTAATATCACATTCTGTCTTGAAAAAGAAGTTCTACCTACAGTTTCTGTTTGTTTATATCAACCACACTTGAGGTGAGAAATTCACTCTTCATAGGTCTTATATGCCACAACATAGGATATGGAGTCCATTACTTTATAGAAATATATTTTTGTAATGAAAACATCTAATGTAATTATTATTGACATGATTTTCACATTAAGGTTTAATACAACTGATTTGAGACTTTCTAAAAATACCAATATACAGTATTGTTTTAGGTGGTCATTTGCATAGCAAACCATTAAACTAGAAACTCAGTGGTTCTAGGAAAACTTTACATTATGGATAGTTCTGGGAAAAATGTAATCAAAATTAAAATCTCTTAGAAAACCGTAACCTATATTTGCTAACCACTTATATCCCATCCAACTTTACAGGGTATACCAACCTTTTTCCTCTACTGAATTCTCCTTTTTACTTTTTATAAATCTGCACTACCCTGGTTCTTCTCCTGCCTATTCTCTGAGCCTCTCAGTTGCTCCTTTCCTTTTTTATATCTCTCAAATGCATATGGGCATTCACTGATATCTTCTCTTTCTTTCTTTCATTCTTTTTTTTTTGCATCACTATCTTTGATATTAACTCACTCACTCCTTGGCCTCCATTCTCATATCTACATATAAACTATGACACTTGTACCAGAATATTATCAAGTCTGTACATGGCCCAGTCAACTACATAGGATGGAGCAGACCAAAAGGTGAGTCATAGAATGAATGCCATTATTGTGAAAAGAGAAATAATTATAACTGCTGAGGGAATATTCAGTCCAAGACACTTACCATGGTGTGGTATCCAAAAGTCTGCCAATAGACACTGAATCAGCAGTAAAAATTCGCATGCATTTTGGTAGTTGTGGCATATCTATGTGTGTATGGTGATGAAGAAAAATGTCTAAAAAGAAATACCAAGGGTGTCTCAACAGGTGTAAAAAAATATGATGATGTGAAATCATATAGCAGTTGACCTGTGGGAATCTAGGTCATAAGAACCCAGCTGCCTGTAGGGATTTTGAGAAACCTCAATCCTAGAGAAAAGAATCATAAGACAGGGCACTTGGATAAAATCAGAATGGGAGCAAACTTGATGTATGTAAGAGCTTAGAACTAGGTATTTAGCATATAGCAAGACCCTATTACTAAAAGTGAGTTCCCAAGTGCAGCAGCAATAAACTTGCAGTAAGCAATGATTTGGTGCTGAGTCTCAGAGTTTGGAACTGGAGTTCTTAAAAGCTTTCTTGTCCCAATTCATAACTGACTGTCAGGTGGGAGTGGGGAGGAATTGGTCCCAAGTCTTCCCTTCAAATCTTTATTATTTTCTTACTGAAAATTGTCATAAAGAATTCAGCAAAATTTTCAACTGTACCTATCCATACTGGACTCATTCTCAAACTGACATCTCTTCCTAACAGTCATGTTTTTGGTAATAGCAATAGCATGCTCCAATTACCTGAAAATAAACCATTTCTAAAATCTGATTTTCTCTTTTCCTTTTTCCTGTACTTAAAATTCTATCTCCCTTTCTCCAATACATCCCCCTCTTCTGTCTTTTTATTTCTACTGTTCTAGCTTACACTGTTTTCTATGGACCAGTGCAATACCATCCCTGAGTCTCCTTCAATTCATCCTAAAAGTTTCTATCTTAAACATACTTGCTTATCAACCCATGTGTAACTCTCCATGCTAGTTCTGAGCTCTTCTCAACAGAACTCTAAGCCATATTGACTGTATATCCAATTTCCCCATATCTCCTGCATAATGCACTCCAGGAGCCCTAGTCACTATTCAATGCTCTAAATTTTATTTCCTCCCATATTTTTGCTGATGTTCTTCCTTCATAAAAAGTGCACATCTCTGCTTATCAACTCCTTATCAACTTATCAATGACCCATCGCCCTTGATCTTTCTGGATTTCCTTCAATAGAATGTGAGCTGCTAACATACACACACACACACACACACACACCAAGACTTTGTAAAGTCTTTGCTTTCCATTTATTTATTTATTTATTTATTTATTTATTTATGTGTGTATCTATCTATTTATTTTTTTTTTGGGTGCCAGGCATTGAACCCAGGGCTTTGTGCATGTGAGGAAAGCATTCTACCATCTGAGCTATATCCCCAGCCCTTTGCTTCATTTCTTATACTATAATAATGGCTTGGTTTACTTGGTTTCCACTGATCTCAAGTGTCCTGAGAATATAACCATATTAATTCTATTTGGTTATATCATAATCAGCATTGCACCTTGTATATGGTAAGTACTCAATAAATGATGCTGAACAGAGATGGATTTAACACTGAAGACACCTGCTTGCATGCCTTTTTGGATGCAGTCATTTTATGTGTAAACTGGAAGAGTAATTCTCTTCTTGAGTTTACTGAATACTCTTCTCCAGCATGAAAAAATCTGAGAACCCTACTGATTTTTTATGTTTATCTCTATTTGGGAATTGTTGATCTGCAAGTGAAAAATGTATCAAAACTGGAATATAACACCAAAAAATGAGCTTCATATTGGGGTATCATTTTATCCAACTGCCATAATGTTTAGTAATTTCAGGATACAAGGTTATAACATATAAAAGATGTGAAAACCTGATAGCATTTTTGTCCCCCAAATGAGATTAAGTAGTTCTCTCTTAAAATTGAGAAATGACACAAAAGTAAAACTAGGGAAAAATAACTAAAACTACTACATTATCTAATATCAAGATATCACCTCACTTGTAGATAAACAGAAAACATTCCAGCAAGAAAACTAGATAACACATTTTGATAACTTACATTGCCAAAATTCCTTGCAGCCAGAGTTTAAAAAACTAATATTTGATCATTTTAATTTTCAAATGCTCTGACACCTCTCTGCACCTTTGGAGTCAGCTGTAAACTAATGAATCTGGAAATGATCAATTCATATTTCTTTCCTTAGTAAGTTCTTATCAGAGCTTGCCTGAAGCAATATATCTTCCTTAGTGCATGTCCAGGAAGTCTGAAGCATTTTCTCCTTTGTGACCCAGATTCTCTGATCTGTGTGTCTGTATCCAGCTTCCAATTATGTAGAGCATCTCCTTGTACATGCTGTGTAGTCCTTATTAGCAACTTAGAAAAACAAGTAGATAAAATATGATAGGTTGTATTCTCCAAAGGACACTTGAAGGAAACATTTGATTTGTGGTATTTTTTTGACATTTAATACTGCTATGTTTGAATGTTTGTGTCCCCTCAAGAGTCAAGTATTGAAATTCTAACTCTCAAGGTGATGATACTAAGATTATGATGAGGGGCTTTTTGAAGATGATTAGGTCACAGGGGCAGAGCCCTTATGAATGAGATTAGTGCCTTCACAAAAGAGGCAGAGGTGGGAGGGGAAGAGAGAGAGAGAGAGAGAGAGAGAAAGAGAGAGGGGTTTAACCTTTCCATCATGTGTGAACACAATAAGAAGGTACTGTCTGGGAAACAGGAAGTGGGCTGTCACCAAGAGCACAATCTGCCCACCCTCCAGACCTGTGAAGAACAAATTTCTGTTGTTTAGAAGCTACCCAGGCTATGGTAGTTTCTTATAGCAGTCCAAGCTGATTAAGAAAAATATTTGCTTGTGAAAAATGGATCACTAATATTTCTCTGGCTATTTCTATCATTCCAAACTCCTCCTTTTAAAATAAGTGTGAGAGTTTTCAGAAGGATTCACATGGACTCTTCAAAACCCAGCTATCACCCACTGCTCCTGCCAGGTACACTGTCACTTCTGCCAGGCACTGCCCCCACCACTAGGCAGTTTTGTCTTCTGCAGGACAAGGCAGATTCTGAGGAGGCATTGCTGCTAAAGCACCAGAACTGCCACGGTGTCAAAGCCCAGACATTGCATGAAGAGAAATGGGGAAAAAATGCCTCCAACCTGCCCACAGCTTGCCCTGCTAAAGGAGCCAGGGCCCTTCTGCTTTACACAGTCTTAGTTAAACTAACTCTCTTTGGTTGTTGCTACTTTTCTTTTTTTCTTCCACACCATTCTGGCTTCATAGAATTTAAACTTGACTCAGACACTGTTTTGGCCAAAAGGCAAGGCAGAAAGACATAAATGCTGTACTCAGGTGACAAATGCTTTCTTCCGTGGCCAAATTCTCATGACAAACTCCCTTTTTTTCCTGGGCTGTGTTTTTTCGAAGATGTTTTCTCAACCCTTGATGCAAATAAATATCTGGTGGGTTAGTCCTGCTATTTCTCCAGCCGTGTCTGGCTATGTTAGAACTTACAGCAATAGGCTCACATTGGAGCTCCTGTCATCCACTGAAATGAAGTGACCTGGCACATGAAAATGCTTAGCCCAGAGCAGGCAGGTGCTTGGGTATTGTTCTAGCCTGATGCAAATACTTTAACCACAAGGGATATCAAATTCTTCAGAAGGAAGCATCATTAAATGTGATTTGCTCTATTTCTGCTTGCAGTATTTTTTTTTTTTTTTTTTGTACCAGGGATTGAACTCAGGGCTACTTTTAAACACTGACACACATCCCCAGCCCTTTTAATACTTTTATTTTGAGACAACATTCTTGCTAAGTTGCTTAGGGCCTTACTAAATTGCTGAGGCTGGCTTTGAACCTTAGATCCTCTTGCCTCAGCCTCCTGAACTGCTGGGATTATGGGAGTTCATGACCACGCCCAGTCATACTTGAAGTATCTTGGTAGAAGCAAGAAAATATGTTCAGTCTTCCAATTGTTCTCTTAGAGAACTCCTCTAAAACTTGCATTTCCCAGATCTAAGTGTAAGAAAAGGGAGATTATTACTGTGTGCACATGCAGTATGGGGAAACAGTAACCTGTGAGAAGACTCTATTGAATGAAAATGGTTGCCCAGGTCTGTGGAAATCTTCACTTTTTTTTCCATTAGAACTACTCAAACATTGGATGATTCCTGGATAGGATAGGATGGTAATGTTGAGGGAATACATCTTAAAATGGGTGCCCTTTTAAAAGCTAAAGACAAATATACATAAGAGCTTCTTTTTTATTTCAATACTCACATGAGACTTTGGCCACACATTCAACACATAAGAAGGCAGAAGTTGTATGTATATACTTTTATTTCATTAAATGACATCTGTACCTTCTTCTTTTCACTGCCCAGGGTATTTTGTATGAGCCTTTGTACTGGTGTGACACAGGGAGAAGTCCAAAGTGTGCTCCACATCTGGTGGCTGATGTAGTGACTATGGTGCTTTGACTCAAAATCATGAGACCTCCCCTTACAAGAGAGAATATCAGAACAGAGATCTCTGGATTTTTCGAAACGTGTCCCTATGCACATTCTTGACTTCATGAAATGCAAGGGCTCTGTTAAGTGTCATGCTCTTCTCAGTAACTCACATAATGTGCATGTTGGATGAGAACTGCAGAGGCAACCCAGCTCTAGGACTCTGATGGACACCTCATGAAGAACTGGAGAGTGAGGCTCTGTAGGATGCTGAGGAACTATTCCAAAAGTTGCTGCTTCAGAGTGTTAAATGGCAGCCTTCAGCCCAGCAGAGATTTCCTGCTGGTTCCTAAACTGCCTGGTGAGCACCCAGGGTGCAGATTCAGTGAGAAGTGCTTCATTAAACAGAGAAAACTCAGTTCGAAATAATAAGGCAATATCTTTCTTGTTTTGATAGGACTGCATGTTACAAAGTGCTTTAAACTACTTCTCAGTCACCCACATAACATCTCCATGAAGGTTTAGAGAGAGGTATTCCTGTCTCAGAAATATCAGATAACTGGAAAAAAAAAAAAAAAACTTATCTGACAGAAGTCCCAAAAGAAACCTTCACTCTGGTAATGTGGCACATGGAGGAGTCCAAACTGAGGTCCACATCTGGAACCCACCTTCTGCTCAACTTCTGCCAGTTGCCTCCAACATGCCCTGCACCAGCCCTCCGCCCCAGTCACCTTAGGAGAGTTCCTCTCCAGTGTACCATGCCCTATGTTTTCTTATTTCCCTGCCTTGTCATTTGGACCATTATTCCTCACATTAGTCTATTTGGGCAGACACTGCCAGTACTTTAAGGGTCAAATCAAATCCCACTTTCTCGTTCAAGATTCTCATGAGTCTTCCAACTTGGAAATTTATCTTTGTTTTGATGCTGTTTATTCAGTTGAAATTCATATTTCCTTCCACTGTATGTGACCATGATTTATCTTCCCAGTTAGAAGGGCAGCTTCTAAGGCAAAGAGTAGGGCTGAAAAGTCTTAAATGGAAGCTTCTTAGAGACCAGGATGGACTGTAAAATACCTCCTCCTATCATCACCAGGCACGCAGCAGAGCTGTCCTGGGAGCTTCCCAATGAATCCCTATTGGCTCCTCCCAAAGTTAATATTTCATGGCAATTTACATACTCCAGATCTAGAGAGGAGCATATGCTTAGGGAACAGATCTATCCAACACTCAGCTGCTATCAGATGGCTCCGCCTTCCTGAGTGGTACTTACTTTACTGCTCACAATAAGTGGTTCCACTTGGGGTATTATCCTCCTCAGGGGTTGGCCAAGCCACCAAAAGGCAGAGGAATGTCTGAACAAGCAGATTAATGAGCAATTGGAGAAGAGGTTTTGGATTCCCATTCAAGTTCTAGGAAAGTGTCTGTCTCTACCCTGATGAAAAGGACTGCATTTGGGGCCAGAGGGTGAGAGTGGCTCCACATGTCCCTTACCTCCTGCTGCTGGAAGCCTAAAGAACAATGAGGAGTCAGAGAGGCAGTGGCACGTGGGAGGCAGCTGACTCCAGCTGATTGAAAATAGGCCATTTGTCCTGTTCAATGCTAATGTGTTCAGGGGCTTGCACAGTTGGGGCTGCAGAACGGGGCAGGGAGGCAGTTGCATTTATGTGTGTGTGTGTGTGTGTGTGTGAGAGAGAGAGATGAAGCCTTCTTTCTTTGCGTTTTAATCAGCTTTCTCTACTCGATAAATTACCAATAAGAATAGCCTATGGTCTCACCAGCTTTTCTAGCTGCAAAAAAATATACAGGCTCTGCCTTTGACAGCTTGGAGGTGGGGGGTGGGGCGGACTTGGATTGAAAATCTAGAGTCAGGTGGGACTTCTCTGGGTATTTCTGAACTCAAGGAAAAGTGATTCAAGCAGTTAACAACTCAAATTTCATTATAATACATTATAAGGGCACAGCTGAAAATTCTAATTAATTGAATTTTTTTCTCAAAAAATATGGCTTTACTATGCATGTATTCACAGGGCTTAGAAATGATTTCTACAGGGGTAGTATCAGCAGCTATGATAACCTGTTCAGTAGTATCAACCTTCAGGGGTCACTGACTCCAAGTCAGCTGGTTATGGCCTGTATCAAAGGCAGGGAACCCGGAGACCTGCAGTATACAGTTTGACCACTAGAGGAAGATTCAGCCAACTGCTTTCAGTTTCCCTATACAAAGGATGCCAGGGCAGTGTGCGCACTCATGCACACACGCATTTGCTGCAGAGGGTGCTTCAAGTTGATATTTTGAAGGTTTTCACTCTAGTACCCTCAAGAGTAATCCAGATAAAAGGGAGGGTGGCCTAGCCTCTTTATTCTCATTATAGAGAACTGAGTCTTACAGAAGTCTAACAGCTTATTCAAAGCCAGTGGTATTTGTCTCTTTGGTTCCTGCCATATCGTCCACTAGGTTAAAGACAAAACTCGAACTCTTGCCTTTCAAACTGGGGCTTTGTTCCATTTCATGGCACCACTCTCTGAGTTCATGCAAGCTATCTAAGCTAGGCAGGTGGGAACCTGCTCAAGAGAAGGACCCTCCCTTCCAAGGTACTTGTCTCTGTCTCTGAAAAAGGCTGGTGATTCTGATCCAAATGCCAAGTATCAGTTAGCTGTATTTATAGGAATCATTGATCTCTGCCATCAGTTAGAAGGTGAGGGTTGGCTTATATATACAGGACTGTAAAGCGTGGAAGTTGGTGAGGAAGAGTTAGAAAGCCTGTCTTAAATTGCTTGCCAGGGATTTGAGGTAGTCATGGCTGCTCCTAGAATTCCTATAGGAATGGTGTTTCAGCTTTCTCTTGCCTTTTTAATATTTTTCTTTCCTCTTTCTTTCCTTCTTTTACCTTTTTCAATGTCAAAGAGACTTTTGAAAATATCTCCATGCTCTACTATTAAAATAACCATAACAATTTTCATAAAATAAGCATAACAATTTTTCTTAGAGTGTCACCTCTTTCACCAAATACTGGGTGCTATTCTTTTCTGATGTTCCTTCAGGAAAGCCTAAAAATTTAGAGGGCATAAGATATTTTCAGTGTTTTCCATTGTCCATTTTTCTTCATGCTTTGAATTCAATATTGCTACCAGGAGGGAATTTAGAATGCAAAAGTGAGTAAAGGACATGGACTCAGGAGCTTATATTGTAGTATGAGAGGTAACGAATATATATGAAATTCAAAGTAGAAACAACATATAAGGACCCAGTAGGAACTTTTAATTTCCTCATGAGACCCTTGTCTAAGGCTTTTGAAGAAGAGGTAATATTTTAACTTAACTTTAAAGAACTAATATGAGCATCCAGCCATCCAAGGGCAACCATTTCAGGCAAAGACATCATTGCAACTCTTGTTAGTTTTCATTATTATAAAACTCATTTTCAGAAGTCTGAAATTTTATTTTCATCAAATATTCTCTTTTTATAAAAAAACAACAACATTTGTTTAGTTGTAGATGAACACAATACCTTTGTTTTATTTATTTATTTTAATGTGTGCTGAGGATCGAACCCACTGCCTCACATGTGATAGGCAGGTGCTCTACCACTGAGCTACAACCCCAGCCCATTCATCAAATATTCTTACATCCAAATCTTGCTTTCATATGCCTAGCCTAAATCATTCTTAATAAAGCACAGACTCATATGAGATTCAAATTTGTCTCTTCAAAAATGGTGTGGGCTGTGGAAAGAATACACTCTTGGAGTTTGGTTAAGTACTGACACTAGAACATCACCTGGCACGTAGAGATTCTCAATACTGGGTGTTATGACTGACTACTCACCATGGCCAGGTCATGTGCTAAAGAGTCTATTTATGCCTATTTGATCTTTAACACTCATAGTAATGGAGGGGACATCTTCAAGGTAGATTTTTATTTTTGCCTTCATTTTATAACTGAGAGAATTCAGACACAGAGAAGTTAAGTAACTTGGCCAAACTCAGTCTGAAAATGTTTGATTCATGTTGGAGCCCAGGATGTCTTATTGGAAAGTTTATGCACAAACACTATTTTAAAAAAACCTTAACATAAACTTTAACATAAACACTATTTTAGATGGACTATTTTTAAATGGAATTAGTTTTTATCAAATTTTTATTGAGCAACATCTATCTTCTAGGTATTATAAATTGAGAATTTAAATTAAGAAGTGATAGCTCTCCTTAAACAGCCCATCTTAAATCTTGAAATGAGAAGCTATTATTTAAAATAAGGGCAACTGCTGGTAAGAGAAGATTAGAACAGAAGTCTTTGAATCTTTATCTTTTAAGTAATGTAGTAGAAAGACATAATGCTAGATATTACAAAAAGAGACAGATCTCAAAAATTAGCATAATAAAATTTATTTCTCACTTACTAATCCAAATAATCCAAAAGATGTTCTTATTTGGGTAGTTCTCCAAATTGGGACCCACGGACTCATCCTCATTCTATTCTGTGTTTTGTCTCCCAAGGCTCATCCCAGGGGCCTCATCCTTTCCAGGCAGTTAAGAGAATCTAGAGCATCAGCATCATGCATGGAAAGATTTCATGAGTCTGAGAAAGAAGTAGCATATGTCACATATACTCACATTTATTGACACATATACTCAATATACTCAATATATACTCAACCACATGGTCATATTTGGATGAAAGAGAGACCTGGAAATGCAGTCTTACTATGGACCCAGGAAGAAGAAGAGGTGGATTTGAGGATTAGTTGCAAGACTTATGACATATATCTACACTACACACTTTCCAATTAATTGAATTTCCAAATGATACCACTATATTGTTTAGAAACAAATGTAACTTTTAAAATCTAGGAATACCATATTAGCAGTCCATTACATATGAAAATAGAATAAGATCAGTGGAGAAAAGTTTCTGCTTTTGTCTGCCATTCTTTCCTGTCCAGTAGAGAGTAGAATTATGTAATAAACAGGGAAAACATTTATTTAATAGAGGTTCAGTTGTTGATTCTTTTCATCTTGTATTTGGATATTGACAACTGTACAAAAAAAGATGAATGTAAATTCAATCATTTGCACATGATTCCATCTACTTCCAGCTATCCTAAACCTTTATGCTAAATATATCTTTTCAAGGTATGAAGAAAGGTCTAAAGATGATTAACACTTTTTGTTTCTCTATAGCAGTCATTTTTCTAGGTATTGGAACAATGCATACTATGGCATGTTATTATTCTTAATTCTTTAAGACATCATGATGATTCTCATTCAAAGAATAGGCCTTGCAGATATAAATAATGAGCATAATGTCACATGCTCATAAATGGCAGAGCCAGGATTCAAGTATGTTATGTCTAACCCACAAACTTTTATTCATCCTTCCAGCAATTGAATTTACTCAGTCTGAAGAGGCAGTAAAGATAATTTAATGGGAAAAATAACTAAAAGCTTTTTAGTTTATAAAACCAAAATATCCAGGTAATTTCTACCACTCTCTATTCAGACAGACAATAAATGTTTATGATGCAAAATAATCTGGAGATAAAGAGATCATAGTAACCTTGTCTCAGGAGGCATTTTATCACAGAGTATTCTCTTTAATTCTGTCAGCATTTATTGAGTATTATATATTAGTCATTCCCAGACTCTACATTGATACATAAGTTAGGACTTAAACAGTCCCTCCACAAAGGTAGGCTTTCTGTGTTTCTCCCAGGAGCTAATCTAGACTCATCTACTCTTTTGTAGATGGTCCCCAGCCATTTTTTGACTTTGCAGTTGTGTGAAAGTGGCATATTCAATAGAATTCATAGTTTGAATGTTGATCTTTTGCCCCAAACCGGTCATATGCAATGCAGTACAATACTCTCATGATGCTAGACAGGGGATGGTAATCACAAATTCTCATTAGACATATGGTCCTGAGGTTTAACAACTGTTATGGTTTGGATGTGAGGTGTCCCCCAAAAGCTCACATGTGAGGCATCGCAAGAAGGTTCCACGGAGAAATGACTGGGTTGTGAGAGTCTTAACCCAATCAGTGATTTAATCCTCTGATAGGTATTAACCGAGTGGTCACTAAAGTGGTATGGTGTGGCTGGAGGAGGTGGGAATTCGGGCGTGGCTTTAGTGTTTATATTTGTATCTGGAGAGTGGAGTCTCTCTCTGCTTCTTGATCACCATGATGTGAGAGGCTTCCCTCTGCTGCTGGGAGCCATTAGCCAAGTAGGTATGACAATTTCCTTGCCAGCGTACCCCATGTTGCAGTGACATTGCATGTAGGTGACCTTGCTCAAGGACCAGGGCGGATTAGGGTGTTCCCGGTTTAGGATAATTGGGTTTAGGGCGTTCCAGTTTAGGGCGTTCCAGGTTTAAGATTATTCCTGCTGGGAATAGGGCGTATCCTGCTGCCTGAGTTCCCCTTGAGTTCTCACGGGATTCAGACAGTATTTTTTGGGAGACAGAAGCCCAATGGATTTGGGCAGAGAACGTGGATTTCCCCAGAACGTGATTGTAGATGGCTGGTGTGAGTTCGGGAATAAAGAGTTGCTGTTTGAATCTACAAGCTGTGTGGTGGCTCGTGATTGTGTGCCCAGCCAGACTGCGGCACTCTGCCACACACTCCACCATGATGTTCAACCTCATTTCCAGCCTCAAGAAATTGAGCCAGCCTTCTAGGACTAAGACTTCTAAAATTGAGCCTTCAAGTAAACTTTTCCTCCTCTACAGGTGTTCTGGTCAGATCCATCAGTCACAGCAGTGAAAAAGCTGACTAAAACAGCAACCAATACTCTACAAAGTCTTGCTTTGCTAAGCTATGATGGTCAGTAGATCAGGTATATTAAATGCATTTTTGACTTACGGTTCTTTCAATATATATATATATATCAAGATGAAACTCAACTGCAACTTGAGAAGCATCCATACTTATTTGATGAACTTTGGTAATTGCCATTGCATTTACCTATCTTCTTAGTTCATGGATTGCGTACTTGGCTTATGACTCTACCAGCATCTAGCCTTGTCCTGACACGTGGGGCTTCACAAAACTCGTTCTGTAATAAATGAATAGATGAGTACATAGATAGGTATATTTTAGGAGAAAATAAAAAAATACCAAAACAAAATTAGTAAGAGCAAAGGCCTTAAGGTATAAACTTACGACTTCAAGAAATTTACAAAAATTCCGTAAGCAAAGTTTGATGTAGGGAGTGGGGAAATGGGATAAGACAAGATAGGTGCCGATTCAGGGCTAAGAATTGTGGACTTAATTTAAATAAATACAACACAAAAAGAAAGGATGCTTTATATGCTTGATTTGGTTGAAGTACAAACTTTGTTGAAAGTAATGAACACTTAAGATAAATTTTTTTCCCAATTATCTGAACCTAGACCCATTATAGTTTCATGAGAGAATAGGGTTAAAAGTCAGGAAACAACTTTATTTTATGGGACATAGATAAAGAAGAATTATTTGAAAATCTACAACTCTTCCAGTGAAGAATTCCAGTGAATTTGCTAACCATTTGGGAACGGATCAGAACTCTGCCATAAAGTAAATATTCACAACCAATAATAAATATAATAAATTTATTATATTAGGTTAGATCTTCATTATTGGTATTGCCTGCTGCATTATCAAATGGATACTTGAAGAATATGCTTTGATATGTTTACTGGTTAGATGAAAATCAGATTTTATATATGATGGGGAGTGAAGGAGTAGGCAGAAGAAAAATCAAATTAGTTATAGGTTAGGAGAGTAAGTTATGAGCTAGGGTTTCAGGATTAAGGAAATCAAATGAACCTCAGAATTCTGGAGGAAAGAAGCATTTTATTCCACTAGGTCTTCTGAAAGACTTCACCTGTAAGATCAAACTCATTGGAGTGAAGATCAGGGAAGTGCATGGCACTTAGAATCAGGAAAATTTATTTTACATTTGGCTCTGCCTCAGACTACAGATGAGATCTCTGGCAAATTACTTAATCTTTCTGGGCCTATTTCTCAGTTTCCTTGTCTGAAAGATGAGGAATTAAAATCAGTATATTAGACCAGATAATGCAGAAAATCCTTTCCAGCCCAAAAGCCGTGAGGATTTCAAAGCCTGCGATTTAACTCTTTATTTCACTTGTCTTACAGTGCATCCTTTAAAAAGATATGTTGTGGCATATTATACAGAATTGTAGGTTTCTTTGTGATATATTCATATGTCATATATGACATAATTTGTTCAAATGAGTACATTCTCTAGAATGATGTGGCATTACATGCTTATTTCCTGCCATTAGTGCCCAAGGGTCCAACACTAGAGACCTGGAATTGGAACCTAAAAGAATTGTCCTGGGATTACCAAGTGAAGGCTCTCAATGTTGTCACAGAGTAATTCAAGAGAAATGACATTCAATGTCCTACCAACTTCAAGGTTCAGTGGCTGATGGTACAAGAAGCCCTTATTAGAAGATGAAAGTATGAGTTTCTTACAAAGCCTGAAGAGGCAGATAAAGGAGGGGGTGCAATGTATACACCTGCATTAGTTTTCTATGACTGCTATAACCAATTACTACAGACATATTGCCTTAAGCAGTACACATTTATTATCTTGAATTCTAGAATTCAGGAGTCCAAATGAGACCACTGGGCTAAAATCAAGATGATGGTAGGAAGCATTCCTTTTCTGAAGCTCTGGGGGAGAATCCATTTCCGCTTCTAAAGGTCACTCACATTCATCCACTTACTTACTTCTCACTTCCTAGATCTTCAGTCAGCCAAAATTGCATTCCCCTGAAAATTCTTCTGTAGACATTTTCTACTTTTGTGATTACATTGAGCCCAATCAGTAATCTAGACAAATATCTATTATAGGATCAACTGATTAGCAGTCTTAATTTCATCTGCAATCTTGATTCACCCTAGCCATGTAACCTAACATATTCACAGGTTTTGAGAAATAGCATGTGGATGTCTCTGGGGGACTTTATTCCCTGTCATACTAGATAAAACAAATATAGGGAAGCATAAATACCTGATTGATATGTCCATACTTAATGTGTTCTACGACCATGATCAGTCTCTATTACAATATTTGTATCATATGAAAAGTAAAATAAAATAAAAAACTAGACTTGAGAATCAAAAAATACTTAGCTTGAATTCCTGGGTAAATGATTTAACATTTTGGCTGCATATGGTATGCATGGCTGTCATCCAATGACTCAGAATGTTGAGGCAGGAGGATGGCAAGTTCAAGGTCAGCCTCAGCAACTTAGCAAGGCCCTAAGCAATGTAGCAAGATCCTCTCTCAAAATATAAAAAAAATATATAAAATGGGCTAGGTATGTGGCTCAGTCATTAAGTATCCGTAGGGTAAATCACTGGTACCAAAAAAGAAAAAAAAATTAACAGAGCATGGATATAATGATATATATTTTGCAGTTTGACAGAAGTATTAAAATAGTTGCTAAATTAAATCTGTCTTTCTAATTTTTTCTTTTTTTCTTTTTTTTAAAATTTATTTTATATTTTTTTTAATTTTTTATTGTTGGCTGTTCAAAACATTACATAGTTCTTGATATATCATATTTCACACTTTGATTCAAGTGGGTTATGAGCTCCAATTTTTACCCCATGTACAGATTGCAGAATCACATCAGTTACACATCCATTGATTTACATATTGCCATACTAGTGTCTGTTGTGTTCTGCTGCCTTTCCTATCCTCTACTATCCCCCCTCCCCTCCCCTCCCCTCCCTTCTTCTCTCTCTGCCCCCTCTACTGACATTCATTTGTCCCCCTTGTATTATTTTTCCCTTTCCCCTCACTTCCTCTTGTATGTACTTTTGTATAACTCTGAGAGTCTCCTTCCATTTCCATGCAATTTCCCTTCTCTTTCCCTTTCCCTCCCACCTCTCATCCCTGTTTAATGTTAATCTTCTTCTCATGCTCTTCGACCCTACTCTGTTCTTAGTTACTCTCCTTATATCAAAGAAGACATTTGGCATTTGTTTTTTAGGGATTGGCTAGCTTCACTTAGCATAATCTGCTCTAATGCCATCCATTTCCCTGTAAATTCTATGATTTTGTCATTTTTTAATGCAGAGTAATACTCCATTGTGTATAAATGCCACATTTTTTTATCCATTCATCTATTGAAGGGCATCTAGGTTGGTTCCACAGTCTTGCTATTGTGAATTGTGCTGCTATGAACATCGATGTAGCAGTGTCCCTGTAGCATGCTCTTTTTAGGTCTTTAGGAAATAGACCGAGAAGGGGAATAGCTGGGTCAAATGGTGGCTCCATTCCCAGCTTTCCAAGAAATCTCCATACTGCTTTCCAAATTGGCTGCACCAATTTGCAGTCCCACCAGCAATGTACAAGTGTACCCTTTTCCCCACATCCTCGCCAGCACTTGTTGTTGTTTGACTTCATAATGGCTGCCAATCTAACTGGAGTGAGATGGTATCTTAGGGTGGTTTTGATTTGCATTTCTCTGACTGCTAGAGATGGTGAGCATTTTTTCATGTACTTGTTGATTGATTGTATGTCCTCCTCTAAGAAGTGTCTGTTCAAGTCCTTGGCCCATTTGTTGATTGGGTTGTTTGTTCTCTTATTGTCTAATTTTTTGAGTTCTTTGTATACTCTGGATATTAGGGCTCTAGCTGAAGTGTGAGGAGTAAAGATTTGTTCCCAGGATGTAGGCTCTCTATTTACCTCTCTTATTGTTTCTTTTGCTGAGAAAAAACTTTTTAGTTTGAGTAAGTCCCATTTGTTTATTCTAGTTATTAACTTTTGTGCTATGGGTGTCCTATTGAGGAATTTGGAGCCCGACCCCACAGTATGTAGATCGTAGCCAACTTTTTCTTCTATCAGACGGCGTGTCTCTGATTTGATATCAAGCTCCTTGATCCATTTTGAATTAACTTTTGTGCATGGCGAGAGAAAGGGATTCAGTTTCATTTTGTTGCATATGGATTTCCAGTTTTCCCAGCACCATTTGTTGAAGATGCTATCCTTCTTCCATTGCATGCTTTTAGCCCCTTTATCAAATATAAGGTAGTTGTAGTTTTGTGGATTGGTTTCTGTGTCCTCTATTCTGTACCATTGGTCCACCCGCCTGTTTTGGTACCAGTACCATGCTGTTTTTGTTACTATTGCTCTGTAGTATAGTTTGAAGTCTGGTATCGCTATACCGCCTGATTCACACTTCCTGCTTAGCATTGTTTTTGCTATTCTGGGTCTTTTGTTTTTCCATATGAATTTCATGATTGCTTTCTCTATTTCTACAAGAAATGCCGTTGGGATTTTGATTGGCATTGCATTAAACCTATAGAGAACTTTTGGTAATATCGCCATTTTGATGATGTTAGTTCTGCCTATCCATGAACAGGGTATATTTTCCCATCTTCTAAGATCTTCTTCTATTTCTCTCTTTAGGGTTCTGTAGTTTTCATTGTATAAGTCTTTCACCTCTTTTGTTAGGTTGATTCCCAAGTATTTTATTTTTTTTGAAGATATTGTGAATGGAGTGGTTGTCCTCATTTCCATTTCAGAGGATTTGTTGCTGATATACAGGAATGCCTTTGATTTATGCGTGTTGATTTTATATCCTGCCACTTTGCTGAATTCATTTATTAGCTCTAATAGTTTCTTTGTAGACCCTTTTGGGTCTGCTAGGTATAGAATCATGTCATCTGCAAATAGTGATAATTTAAGTTCTTCTTTTCCTATTTTTATGCCTTTAATTTCTTTCGTCTGTCTAATTGCTGTGGCCAGTGTTTCGAGAACTATGTTGAACAGAAGTGGTGAGAGAGGGCATCCCTGTCTTGTTCCAGATTTTAGAGGGAATGCCTTCAATTTTTCTCCATTCAGAATGATGCTAGCCTGAGGCTTAGCATAGATTGCTTTTACAATATTGAGGTATGTTCCTGTTATCCCTAGTTTTTCTAGAGTTTTGAACATAAAGGGATGCTGTACTTTGTCAAATGCTTTTTCCGCATCTATCGAGATGATCATATGATTCTTATTTTTAAGTCTATTGATGTGGTGAATAACATTTATTGATTTCTGTATATTGAACCAGCCTTGCATCCCAGGGATGAACCCTACTTGATCATGGTGCACAATTTTTTTGATAAGTTTTTGTATCCGAGTGGCCAGAATTTTATTGAGGATTTTTGCATCTAGGTTCATTAGAGATATTGGTCTGTAGTTTTCTTTCTTTGAAGTGTCTTTGTCTGGTTTAGGTATCAGAGTGATGTTGGCCTCGTAGAATGAATTTGGAAGTTCTCCCTCTTTTTCTATTTCCCGAAGTAGCTTGAAAAGTATTGGTATTAGTTCCTCTTTAAAGGTTTTGTAAAACTCTGCTGTATACCCATCCGGTCCTGGGCTTTTCTTAGTTGGTAGTCTTTTGATGGTTTCTTCTATTTCCTCAATTGATATTGGTCTGTTTAGGTTGTCTATATCCTCCTGACTCAATCTGGGCAGATCATATGACTTAAGAAATTTATCTATGCCTTCACTATCTTCTAATTTATTGGAGTATAAGGATTCAAAATAATTTTTGATTATCTTCTGTATTTCTGAAGTGTCTGTTGTGATATTGCCTCTTTCATCCGTATGTTAGTAATTTGAGTTTGATTTTGTTTATTTTTTCAAAGAACCAACTTTTAGTTTTGTCAATTTTTTCAATTGTTTCTTTTGTTTCGATTTCATTAATTTCAGCTCTGATTTTAATTATTTCTTGCCTTCTACTTCTTTTGCTGTTGTTTTGCTCTTCTTTTTCTAGGATTTTGAGATGAAGTATGAGATCATTTATTTGTTGGTTTTTTCTTTTTTTAAGGAATGAACTCCAAGCAATGAATTTTCCTCTTAGAACTGCTTTCAATGTGTCCCATAGATTCCGATATTTTGTGTCTGTGTTTTCATTAATCTCTAAGAATTTTTTAATTTCCTCCTTGATGTCTTCTATAACCCATTGATCATTCAGTAACCTATTGTTCATTCTCCAAGTGATGTATTCTTTTTCCTTCCTTCTTTTATCATTGATTTTCAGTTCCATTCCATTATGATCAGATAGGATGCATGGTATTATCTCTACTCCTTTATATTGTCTAAGAGTTGCCCTGTGACATAATATATGATCTATTTTTGAGAAGGATCCATGTGCTGCTGAGAAAAAAGTGTAACTGCTTGATGTTGGGTGGTATTAAGTCAATTAAGTCTAGGTTATTAATTGTGTTATTGAGTTCTATAGTTTCCTTATTCAACTTTTGTTTGGAAGATCTGTCCAGTGGCGAGAGAGGTGTGTTGAAGTCTCCCATGATTATTGTATGGTGGTCTATTAGACTCTTGAACTTGAGAAGAGTTTGTTTGATGAACATAGCTGCACCATTGTTTGGGGCATATATATTTATGATTGTTATGTCTTGTTGGTGTATGGTTCCCTTAAGCAGTATGTAGTGTCCGTCTTTATCCCTTTTGATTAACTTTGGCTTGAAATCTATTTTATTTGATATGAGTATGGACACTCCTGCTTGTTTCCGAAGTCCATATGAGTGATATGATTTTTCCCAACCTTTCACCTTCAGCCTATGTATGTCTTTTCCTATCAAATGCGTCTCCTGTAGGCAGCATATTGTTGGGTCTTGTTTTGTGATCCATTCTACTAGCCTGTGTCTCTTGATTGGTGAGTTTAAGCCATTAACATTTAGGGTTATTATTGAGATATGGATTGTTCTTCCAGCCATATTTGTTTATTTCTGTTACTAAACATGGTTTGTTTTCCTCTTTGATTATTTTCCCCCCCTTTACTGTCCTACCTCCCACTGTTGGTTTTCATTGTTATTTTCCATTTCCTCTTCCTGTAATGTTTTGCCAAGGATGTTTTGAAGAGATGGTTTTCTAGCTGCAAATTCTTTTAACTTTTGTTTATCATGGAAGGTTTTAATTTCATCTTCCATCCTGAAGCTTAATTTCGGTGGAAACACAATTCTTGGTTGGAACCCATTTTCTTTCAGTGTTTGAAATATGTTATTCCAGGATCTTCTAGCTTTCAGAGTCTGTGTTGAAAGATCAGCTGTTATCCTGATTGGCTTACCCCTAAATGTGATCTGCTTCCTTTCTCTTGTAGCTTTTAAAATTCTCTCCTTATTCTGTATGTTGGGCATCTTCATTATAATGTGTCTAGGTGTGGGTCTCTTATGATTTTGCACATTCGGTGTCCTGTAGGCTTCTAGGATTTGGGATTCTGTCTCATTCTTCAAGTCTGGGAAGTTTTCTCGTATTATTTCATTGAATAGATTGCTCATTCCTTTGGTTTGAAACTCTGTCCCTTCCTGTATCCCAATGACTCCTAAATTTGGTCTCTTGATGTTATCCCATATTTCTTGGATGTTCTGCTCATGGTTTCTTAACAGTCTTGCTGAGCTGTCTATGTTCTTTTCAAGTTGAAATACTTTATCTTCATTGTCTGATGTTCTATCTTCTAAGTGTTCTACTCTGCTGGTAGTATTCTCAATTGAGTTTTTAAGTTGGTTTATTACTTCCTGCATTTCTAGGATTTCTGTTTGTTTGTTTTTTATAACCTCTATCTCCCTGTATAGTTGATCTTTTGCTTCTTGGATTTGTTTATGTAATTCATTATTGAAGTGATCTTTCATTGTCTGATTTTGCTGTCTGATGTCTTCCTTGAGACTCCAGATTATCTGAAGCATGTATATCCTGAATTCTTTATCTGACATTCCATCTGCTGCAGCTATTACCTCTTCTAAAGTTGAGTTGACCTGCATTGCTTGTGGTCCTTTCTTTCCTTGTCTCTTCATACTGTTCGCGTTCCTTTCTACTTGGTGAAACTGTTGTGCTATAGAATTTTCCCCCTATATATTTATATTGGTCTTGTATAGTTGCAAAGTCTCCCTCACAGGCGTGAGCAGCGGCTCTGCCCCTCCTCCAATTGAGGCAATGTGCTTACCATGCCGGCAGGCCACTGGGACTGCTCTGCCGGTCAGTAGCAGGTCCGCCTACCTTGCAGGCGTGGGCGGCGGCTCTGTCCCTCTGCGGGCCACTAGGCTTGTTCTGTCGGTGGCCGCAGTTCTGCCTACTTTGTAGGCGCAGGCAGCGGCACTGCCCCTCTGCAGGCCTCTGGGGCTGTTCTGCCTGTGGGTCGCAGGTCCGCCTACCTTGCAGGCGCGGGGGGGGGCTGTACCCTTCCTCAGGCCACTGGGCCTGTTCTGTCTGTCGGTTGCAGGTCTGGCCTATTCTGATGGTGGTCACAGTTCCGTCTACCTTGCAGGCGCGGGGGGAAGGGGCGGCTCTGCCTCTCAGCAGGCCGCTGCTCCTCTTCTGCCAGTGGGTCGTAGGCCCGCCTACCTTGCAGGAGTGATTGGAAGCTCTGGCCCTCCGCGGGCCACTGGGCCTTTTCTGTCGGTGGTCACAGTTCCGCCTACCTGGCAGGTGCGGGGGGTGGGGGGCGGCTCTGCCCCTCAGCAGGCAGCTGGGCCTGATCTGTGGGTGGTCACAGTTCCCTCTACCTTGCCGGCGCAGGGGGAGGGGGCGGCTCTGCCTCTCAGCAGGCCGCTGCTCCTCTTCTGCCGATGGGTCGCAGGCCCGCCTACCTTGCAGGAGTGATTGGAAGCTCTGTCCCGCCGCGGGCCACTGGGCCTTTTCTGTCGGTGGTCACAGTTCCGCCTACCTGGCAGGCGCGGGGTGTGTGGGGCCGCTCTGCCCCTCAGCAGGCAGCTGGGCCTACTCTGTGGGTGGTCACAGTTCCCTCTACCTTGCCGGTGCAGGGGGAGGGGGCGGCTCTGCCCCTCAGCAGGCCGTTGGGCCTGCTCTGTGGGTGGTCACAGTTCCCTCTACCTTGCCGGCGCAGGGGGAGGGGGCGGCTCTGCCTCTCAGCAGGCCGCTGCTCCTCTTCTGCCGGTGGGTCGCCGGTCCGCCTACCTTGCAGGAGTGATTGGAAGCTCTGTCCCACCTCAGGACACTGGGCCTTTTCTGTCGGTGGTCACAGTTCCGCCTACCTGGCAGGCGCGGGGGGTGGGGGGCGGCTCTGCCCCTCAGCAGGCCGCTGGGCCTGCGCTGTGGGTGGTCACAGTTCCCTCTACCTTGCTGGCGCAGGGGGAGGGGGCGGCTCTGCCCCTCAGCAGGCCGCTGGGCCTGCTCTGTGGGTGGTCACAGTTCCCTCTACCTTGCCGGCGCAGGGGGAGGGGGCGGCTCTGCCTCTCAGCAGGCCGGTGCTCCTCTTCTGCCAGTGGGTCGCAGGCCCGCCTACCTTGCAGGAGTGATTGGAAGCTCTGTCCCGCCACGGGCCACTGGACCTTTTCTGTTGGTGGTCACAGTTCGGCCTACCTGGCAGGCGCGGGGGGTGGGGGGCGGCTCTGCCCCTCAGCAGGCCGCTGGGCCTGCTCTGTGGGTGGTCACAGTTCCCTCTACCTTTCCGGCTCAGGGGGAGGGGGCGGCTCTTCTAATTTTTTCTTATGTATAACATTTAATAAAATATAAAGTTGTATTGAATTTTTGCGTGTTTTTGTTAATTTGGTTTTGTAATTTAAGACTAACACTGGTAAAGATGCTTAAAATCTTCATAATTCATGTTCTCATTGTTAGGATGCTACATCTATATTCATTTTTTGATACAGAGGGGAAAAGAATAAGTTCTTTTTCTAAGAAGAGGACATACTCTAAGTGATAATATATTTCATTACTTTTTCGAAGAATAAAAACATTTGTTGGTTCAAGCAATATCTAAAAGATCTTTTATATATGAGGCTTGGCTAAGACTAAAATAAATCATGCTTTTGGCAAGGAATAATTATGTTGTAATGAAAGTCAAACTTTTAATTTAATTCTGAACTACTTCCATTGTAGCAGTAGTTCTTGACCTGAAAATGAGATAACATATATCTGAATAGCTTTCAACTATTCAGCATGCCCATTCAGGAGATGCAAGGACTTCTGTGATACTGTGCATCTATTATATGATAAGGGAAATTTATCATTGGCAGAACTTATTACAATGGACAAATAAACACTGAGAACTTTTCCAACTCCCACTCTGAGCCTTGTTGACACTATTGCAACATGAAGTATTCTTGATTGGTCAGTCAATTAGTTTCGTCTTTGTCATTAAAAAAAAAAAGCTGCTATTTTTTTTAATGCCTTTACCTAAATGTCCAAACTGGTTGTTGCTGTTGCACATTCTAGTACAAAGTGTCTCAGGTTGGCAGTGGCACAATGTTCTTCTGGGAGAGCCAGGTCACAACCACCCAGGCAGAAAAAAACAGGACAGTGCTGGGCCAAGGTGAGGTAGGAAGGTGAACAGGAGCACAGGTGACCTTGAATTCTCTGGGAAATATTTTGACTTCTGCTGCCTGTATTGGCTCTCTTGTACCTCACTTCTTTGGCTGCTTTGAAGCTGTCTTGCTTTCAAGTTGATGTTGGTTAGTTGTAGTATTATGTTAGCACATCTTTTTCCATCTTCAAAAGGTAATGGACACACATCATTCATTTTTCTGCTAATGCTTGACCAACTTCCCTTCACCTATTTCCCTTGGTGCCATTAGCCCAAAGAGACACAGAGAAGTATTTCTAACTCAAAATTTATTATTCATATTATTTCACCTACCTGAATTAAATCCACATATCAGTAAATTTATTAAAAACCTATCATGTTCAGTGTATGGTTAAGTTGTAAAGACATCCAAGATGGGGCTATATCTTTAGGGACTTTATAAAATTCTTTTATTCTTTTGCTACTATGAAAAACATTTTCAGGAATGTGTATATATATACATACACACACACACACACTATTATCTCAGAGAAGGACCTTGAGCATGAGGTACCCAGCACTGTTGAAGATGTTTCTATGTTAACACAGCCTGGTAGGCACCTCCACAATATAGGCTATTCCATTTCACACTCTTATCTATCTGACCATGGACCTTGGCACATCAGTGTAAGAGATAATGAAATAAGAAAGTCAACATATGACACTTGGATTATTTTCCCTGTATATTATATTCTGTGACAACAGTACTTTTTTTTTAACTAGTGCATGATATCTTATTCATTTTATGGTACTATCTGAATCACAGAATCTTCCTATGGGAAGGAACTTCAGTGGTCATTTACATAATGAGAAGTCTTTGGTCATCTGTTCTTCTCTTTGCCCAGGTCTTTAGCCACAGTAAACTGTAAACCTCTTTGGTGAGTCACAGCTTCAGTGTGGACTCCTTTTCAAAACTACCTTTGCAGAAATTGCTTCCACAAGAGTTCAGAATTTCTTGAACTGATAATTTATTTTCAGGTTATTTCATTTAGTTTTAAGGGTCAAGTTTATATGAAAAGATTTCCTCCCTAGATGCCCAGTTTCCTTTAAAATTTGTTCTTACAATACAGAACCCCAAATTCTTTGATTCTTTCAAGACTGTTGAAAAAAAAAGTCATCTTGAAAAAGAAAAACAAATCAAAATCAGGATTCTAGTGGATAGTAGAGACCATCTTGCTCTTTTAGTAATTCAGGTGTTACTTGTGTGCATGTCTTGGAAGTAACCCTTATCTCATTGAACTCTCTGCTGCTTTAATAAAATATGCTAGTTGCTGTTTGCTTGGATTTGAGTCATGTGTTTAACTTCCGGGAATGCTCTGCATCAGAATGTATCCTTAGGCACATATCTGGAATCATGATCCAATATGGCAAGAAAAATCCATATCCCAGCCAAATTGGATTTCTCAATCTGTGTTCTAAACTTTGAGATCACATTGATATGAGTGCATAAGACATTCACCACTCCAGAGAAAATGAGGGAATGTTGTGTATATTAAAAGACTTTTATTCAGCTCCTAGACTCATCCATCGTTGGAAGTTTGGAGGATGTTCGTTTAGCTTGTTCTCTTATAGTTTCATAGAAGGAGGCATTAACAGCAATAAGACCCACCAAAATAGGTAGAGATGTGCAGCTACTGTTGTTGAGAAATAATAATCATTTTGGTTCTTATAGTATAATCCCTTATCTTATGTTTCCCTAACTTTGTAATAAGGTATTCTTAGTTTAATTTACTGCTGAGGATGTGATGGAAAATGGGAATTGAGAAGAAATCTCATTTAATTATGGAAACTCTAAACTCTGCAATATTTTTTTTCTATAAATGCAGAGACAAATGCAATCTCATACCTTTTTCAAAACTTATTTGAGCACATCTAAGGCAGTGTGGCTGGGCCAGGTCTAGATGGGTTTAAGTCAAACACTATACACATCAGTTTTCTCTGAAAGGTGTTTTTCGTTGTCTGATTTTATTGTTTTCCTTTCTCCACAAGAAACTGGTTGTCATACAGGAGGCTGAGTTCTCCAATGACTCACAAAATATTCCAAACAAAACTTTTACCTCCTACTTCAGTGGATTTCATTTTTAAGTGTGCAGTCATTGCTTTGTGAGTTACTAATACCAATTTGTCTTTCTTTCTTTCTCTTTTTTTTCCTCCACTGAACAATAAAGGAAACAGTTAGAGCTTTAACAACCAAGACATAAATAAGAAAAACAGCTCAAAAGCAGAACACTGTGTGGCTGTTAAACAATCAGCTCCTTTTCAGATCCTCCACAAGGATTAGGAACTAAATGAATCTTTTCACATATTGTTACTTGGACACAAGGCACAGAATCAACTTCATTCTTCTCCTTTGAACCAAAACGACAATCATACTGGGAAGCCCCCACCATCCCCTGAGTCAATTAAAGACCCTGTTACTGGAGTTATTTTAAATGGGTGTGTATAAAGCACTAGGGGACAGATTGTAGGGTATAATCCTCAACTGACAGAGGGGAATGTGCTAAAAGTCCCCCAGGAGATCACCCATCTTGATTTTTGTGAGACACATGGTAGCAGAAATGATCAAACCCATTTGAATGAGATAAGAAAAGCCAAGCTTCCCCCACCCCTTCCCCCAAATCCTCAACCACCTCACAAGCTGAACCTTTCAAATACACTTAGTGCTGAGGCAATTTGACATGGGTGGTAGATTAACACACCCACACAATGCAAACAGGAATAGCACCTCCCTTATTGATGCCAGGTTTGCAGAATCAGCTGCTGCACAGTAGGCCAAAAGCCAGCTTGGAAAGACTAAAATTGTATCCTTCACTCTGTCTTTATTTTAGGACTCAACTGGGACTCTTGGAGAGGAAAGTTCTTTCCAAGTATTCTTTAAAAACTCTGGGATGAGATTGATTAATTTGTGTTTTTTTTTTGTTGTTGTTGTTCTTTTTATTTATTTATATTTTTATTTATTAAGAAGGGATGAAAAAGCATCTTCAGAGTATGCTTATATTTTTTTAGTTTCCAAATTGTGGTGGTATTCAGGGGTCATTGGTGGACAGGAGAAAATGAAGAAGTCATAAGAGATCAGAATACACCCAGACCCAGACATAAAAGTTAAGCCTTGCAGATTTTCCTAATTTTAATAATTATTTTTACATTATTATTTATAAACTTATAATCCTTGCACCTTTAGTCTGCTGAGTATATCCAAAAATTACAAGAATTAAAGATAAATTGATCTCTACAATTCCACAATTGTGGTTTTAGTCTCAGTTGGTGTAGTCTTATCTGTTTGCTTCAGATAGGGAAGACTTCCCAGAGTCTGTGTATATAGAGAGACAACATGGGTAAAAGCAGGAGCATATGAGACATCAACAAAATCTACCAAGGTTTTCTTGGACTTTATCTTAACCACCCAGGTGAACTATGGAGTTGGATAATGATTGGAGGCCTGGAGTTGTAGTTCAGAGGGAGAGCACTTTCCTAGCATGCACAAGGCTCTGGGTTCAATTCCCAGAACGGCAAAAATAAATAAATAAATGAGTTTAAAAATAAGTTGAGTAGAAACCAATACCTGGACTAATCAATGAATATGTCATTTATTTCCAAAGTTTTTATGTTCTGTAGACCCAAGCACAGAGTAGGGCCCAAATGGCTCCTCTGAGACTATCAGATACACTGGGCTCCATATCTTCACCTGCCAGCTCTAATTTCCTGCACATCCTCTCCCCAGTTTCATTCAAAATGAGTCAATGGGCAAAATTTTAATAGCACTCATTAGGATCATTATTGTAGAAATGTGGAACGTGGAAAGTAAGGGTATTTTTTCTTATTGTCTCTCATTCAGATTTTATTACTTTGGTTAATTTAAACCCTATACATTTTTTTTTAAATCATGGCAAGTTTTGTGGTGAATGACATTTAATTTACTTAGATTTGCCATAAAATATGTTGTTTTTACATGATACTGAGATTTTCATTCAAACAGAATAATTGTGACTCACTGAGACCAAAGACATAATATAGTCAGGAGATAGAAAACACATATGAAGTTGTCAAATAATAAATGCTGAATGTGAATATTCACAATATCTCCCACTTGGTTGTTTCAAGTAACATTAGAAAAAAAGCAAGTTAAAAATAGCCTCTATCCAGAAAGTATCTTCTGAAGAAACAGAGATTAAGTTTTGGACAGGGTACTTGCATATCTACCTCATTGGAAAAACAAAACAAAACAAAACAAAACAGATTTCGTGAGAGCAGGGATTTTCCCAGGAATTCATAAACATTTTTCAGAGATGACAAAACTTAAATCCAAAAACAGAGCTGATAATCTGGAACCAATATACGTATTAAAGTCACATAAATCTTTTCAAAACATGGTGCAAAGCTACCATAAGAATTTTTTCAGCCTTTGGTGTGTGTGGAGGGGGAGGGATAGCTTAAGCCATTCCCTTATGGAACTATTTTGTTCTGCTATTCTGCATTAACTCATGCTATTGAAGCATACTTCTCCAAGTTCTTAAGGACTGCCTCCTATCTCCTCCTACCATTTATCAGTTTCTCAGAAGATCCTTTAGTTCTCAGAATACTACTTTTTCAGTGCATATTCTACCCTTTTTTCCATATTGCTTATACATATATAAAGATATCTTAGTGGAAATAATTCTGAGTTTTCCATGGCTTCTGGCCAATTATAGATAATTTTTGAGGTATAGAAAAGGAAAAGGAAATAATTCTTTTGAAAACTACTCATAATCTGCATACTAATTCTTTAATTCATCTATGGCAATAAGAGAATTCTCTGGTAAAATATGTTCAGAGATGCTTTTGTAACCATTTATTTGTCTCTGTGAATAAATGCTCAGTAAGGATCTTATAAATCACATACACCTGACTTGTATACACATTTACCATGGTGATAACTTTAAATATGTATTCCAACTATTTAAATAACCATTAATATAATTTTATAGAAGAATATTCATGTATCTTGTAGGTAATCATTGTGATGTTTTTGTATGTTAAATGTAAGTATGGCTTAGAAAAAGAGATAAAATTTTCTATAAAGCATTTATTCTTCCTTTCCTGATATTCCCATATATTTATCTATTAATCACTATAATCTGTGTTTTGTAGATTTATAAGATATTGGTCTATTTTTATATCCTATTTCATAAAATTAATCAGTATACTAATGTGCCTGGCACCATGCATTGGCAAAACTCATGCTAAATCAAGTTTTATAATTGTATCTCATTTTCTCCCCTTCTTTCTTTACTCTTAAAATCTGATGGAGAATTTGGGTAACTGAAAAATTCATCCTTCATCTGCATTCAAGAGGTCTCCTTAGTTCTAGGTAAATGAATCTGTTATTCCACAGTAAAAATGTAATAGAACACTTTCCCAATTATGGTCTTCATTTCAGGACATTATGAAAACAGAGGATAGGGAACCACCTTTACTAAAACAGAAGCCAAATTTTTGGAATGGTTTCCTGCTTTGTGAATGAAGTAATACACAAACATTTTTTAACTTCTAAAAAAACAAAAACAAAACCAAAAACTCCAAACACTAACGTTCCATTTTTTTTTCTTATTTTCTAATTCCATTGACTTAACTTCAGTGCATAGAACTACCCTTCCACCTTGGGCAGTCAATCATGTCACATGGAGCAGAAGCCCTCAAGCTGGGGATATTGGATACAGTGAAGAAAATACTATAAACTGTAAATCAAAGATGATGTCTAGTTTATGAGAATTTTGCCTGAAGACACATTTTTATTCCCAAAAGCCTCTTTGCTAAAGCATTTATTATGGATCCTAATTCCTCTTGCAAACTTCGCTAATACTCATGGATATCTTTTGCATACAGAGCAGGGCACATACCATCAAAACAAAGGTATCTTTCTGGGAAGTGCAGAGTAGATGGGAGTCGATTACAATGAGGGAGGTGGATAGCTGAGCCACATGTGCTGCCTATACAAAGTAAAACAAAACTGTCCATTCTGTGAGCATCTCTGGATATCCCTTACCTCAGAACCATCTCCTTAAGATCACCAGTCCGAAAGTTCACACTGTGAGAAGAGATGTTCTTCAACAGACAACTTCTTGATCAGTTCTGAAATAATTAGAAAATATTTTCTTTCTTCATATCAGGTTATTTCACGCCAGTGTTTATTTAATTCATATTTCTGAAGTTTTCTGGCTTGGTTTCACTTGAAATTCAACATTCTTGGCCTCCACCTCCTGTCTCAGCATGTCTAAGTTAAGAGGGTGCTCTTTCTTGCTTCTTTTAAAAGCTCTTGCCAAGTACTGGGTATGCATCTTTTGTTCATTTTCAGGGAGTCCCCCAAAATACGTCTTGATCCTCCTAATTAAAAATGTCCCTGAAGGTGGGGTATAGCTCAGAGGTAGAGCAATTTCCTAATGTGTGTGAGGCTTAATCTTCAATGAAGAAAAACAAAAAGTCCTTGATCTTTCTTCATCCCCAGGTTCATATCATAACATGGTTGACTAAAGTCCACTGGCCAGGTTCTCCCACCTCTATATGATTACCGTCACATTCTGTTGCAACAAAATTTGTTATATAGATATTTCTACATCCTAGCTTTTGATCTACTGATTTTATATAAAATCTTATATAACCAAATTCCTAACTAGTGGAAGAATACAGATAGCTTTCTGAGAGTTTCTTGAAATAAATTTTGACCCAAGTGGGAAAAAATATGAGAATAGGTAATATTTTTCCAACTCTTAGAAATGTGTATTTCTTTATCTATTTATAGACATCTATGGAGAAAACAACTCTGGAACCTAGACTACCCTACTCACTCCTGCTTACCACCTGTTACCACCTCTCACCATACTTAATATTAGCTTTGTACAGTTGGTAGTCACCACATGTTGCCAATTTATTGTAAATTGTTTTCTCTCTCTCTTGAGATCTAACTCTATGAGATCCAAGACTTTTGTGGGTATCAGGAGTTGTCTTTCTTATATTAGTTTTTTGAGGTTCTAGTGCACGCTCAGTTACCCTAAGCTCACTTGGAACTGGATATTACCTATGTGCATGTGATTGTGCTATGGATACACACCTGCCAGGACACTCCACCGAAAATGATGGGTGTTGGTGAGGTTGAGCTATCACTGACTTGCTATAAACAGTCCCTCAAGAATTTTATCTTGGGTTCCAAGATGGCTGCGAATAGAGTGCATCACACCCCGTGTACCGCAACACTGCGCAGGTGAATAACGAGTTAGAACAACAAAAAGCTATCTTGTCAGGAATTTACAGCAAAATCGGGGTGCACCGAAACCTAGAGGAAGGATTTCCATCACCGAGGACCGGTTATTGAGTCTCAAATTCGAGCCAACTGTGTGACTGGAGATCCAGGCTGACTGATCCGCTGCTCGCCCCGCGGCCCGCCCCGCAGCTACAGATGGCGGGGCGCCGCCAAGAAGCAACCAGCAAGCAGAGAGAAACGGTGCTACGGATTCTGTGGAGTCCTGCCGGCTGTGCCCTCACTGAGCTCTGGGCTGAGTTCGGGGTTTGAGACGGGGAAGGAAGCGGTCCAGTTCTATCCCCCACAATGGAAAGTCCACCAAAGAAGCCAGCGGCCACCATCTTGGAGAGCTGACATCACCACCGCCAGTTTCCAACAGATTGCAACAATAAAACAGGTGTGTGTTACTCAGCCCATCTCCCATACAGCAAGGAATTCGCATAAAATCTCTCCCAGGCTTTCCGGGGGAGGGATTATCAGAATGAGCCTGCATAGAGACGCGGGGAAAGGTAGAGACACCTGACCTCCAACTCCCCCTCCCATCAGTGGCGAAAACGAAACGTGTCTTGCCAGCTCTGGGGGAGGGGCAAGCGGAAAAAATCAAAATAATAGGGTGCCGATTCCCAATAGCCACCCTCCACACCCAGTAAACCACAGGCCCTGAGTACAGTTTGAACTGCCGAGAGGCATCACACAGGGGAAGGCCGGGCTAGCAGGAGAAGCCAGGGCGCAAGAGGCCAGGCCCTCATGACTGGGCAGCTAGAGATCGCCCGCCGGCGACCGCCCGCCCGCTGCCCGCGTGACTGGGCGGCTAGAGACTGCCGGCCCGCTGGCGACCCCCCGCGGCCCCCGTGACTGGGCGGCTGGAGACCAACCGCCCGCCCACCGGTGACCGGGCGGCTAGACCCCGAGGTGCGGCCCAGCAGGTACGGCGCAGAGACTCTAGGAAGAGGTCTATAGCCAGGCCTTCATGAAGTAGACAACCGGGAGCTGAAACCAACCAGAGACAGACCAGTCCCACCCCTCCCTTCGGATACCCCGGCAAGGAGCCTGGGGGCTGCCATAGCAGAGAGGTGACGTCATCGGAGTTCAGCCGACGGAATTCCTTCCCATAGAATCCACTTTAACAGGAGAGAGCAGAAACACAGCAATCAAACAGAGCTGGAAAGTAACGTGAACAACATGAAAAAACAAGGGAAAAAAGGATTACAAACAATGCAGGACAACTTAAATCTACAGAAGGACCTAGAAGCATCAGAAACATGGATAGGGAAAGAACTCAAGGCATACCTAACTCAGATGGAAAGGAATATTAGAGAAGACATGAGACAGCAACTCCAAGCAATGAAAGTATATTTTGAAAACGAATTAAACAAACAAATTCAAATGGCAAAGAACGAGCTTTACCAGGAGATAGAGATTTAAAACAAAAAATCAAACAGTAATCCTAGAAATGCAGGAAACTATAAACCAAATTAAAAACTCAAATGAGAATATTACAAATAGACTAGATCAAGTAGAAGTCAGAACATCAGATAATGAAGACAAAGTTTATCAACTTGAAAAGAATATAGTCAACACAGAAAGGATGCTTAAATCTCATGAGCAATCTATTCAAGAGATATGGGATGTCATAAAAAAACCAAATTGAGAGTCATCGGGATAGAAGAAGGTATAGAGGTTCAAACCAAAGGAATGGACAACCCATTAAGTGAAATAATTCTAGAAAACTTCCCAGAGATGAAAGATGGAATGATTTGCCAAATCCTGGAAGCTTACAGGACCCCAAACATTCAAAACCGTAATAGACCAACTCCAAGACATATAATTATGAAGATATCCAACATAAAGAACAAGGAGAGAATATTAAAAGCTGTGAGAGAAAGGAGGCAGATTACATTCAGGGGTAAACCAATTAGGTTAATGACTGATTTTTCATCACAGAATTTGAAAGCGAGAAGATCCTGGAACAATGTATTTCAAACACTGAAAAATAATGGATTCCAACCAAGAATACTGTATCCAGCAAAATTAAGCTTCAGATTTGACAATGAAATTAAAATATTTCATGATAAACAAAAGCTAAAAGAATTCCCAGCCAGAAAACCAGCACTGCAAAGCATTTCGAGCAAAATACTACAAGAAGAGGAATTGAAAAATGTGCCCAAAACTAACAGTGGGAGGTATCTCAGTAAAGGGGGAGAAAAATAACCAAAGAGGAAAAACTAGCCAAACTAAAATAAATAAATAAATAAGCATGACTGGAAGTACAAATCATATTTCAATTGTAACCTTAAATGTTAATGGCCTAAACTCACCAATCAAGAGACATAGGCTAGTAACCTGATTTAAAAAAACAAATCCAACAATATGCTGCCTTCAGGAGACACATATGATAGGAAAAGACACACATAGGCTGAAGGTGAAAGGTTGGGAAAAATCATACCATTCACATGGCCCTTGGAAGCAAGCAGGAGTGGCCATACTCATATCAAATAAAATCAACTTCAAACCTAAGTTAATCAAAAAGGATAAAGAAGGACATTATATACTGTTAAAAGGAACCATCCACCAACAAGACATAACAATTATCAATTTGTATGCACCAAACAATGGTGCTGCAATGTTCATAAAACAAACTCTCCTCAAGTTCAAGAGTCAAATAGACCACAACACAATAATTATGGGTGACTTCAACACACCGTTCACTCCATTGGACAGATCCTCCAGACAAAAGCTGAATAAAGAAACTATAGAACTCAATAACACAATCAATAACCTAGACTTAACCGACATATATAGAATATATCAACCATCATCAAGTGGATACACATTCTTCTTAGCAGCACATGGATCCTACTCAAAGATACACCATATATTATGCCATAGGGCAACTCTTAGTAAATATAAAGGTGTGGAGATAATACCATGCACCATATCTGATCATAATGGAATGAAACTGGAAATCAATGATAAAAGAAGGAAGGAAAAATCCTGCATCACCTGGAAAATGAACAATATGTTACTGAATGATCAATGGGTTACAGAAGACATAAAGGAGGAAATAAAAAAATTCTTAGAGATAAATGACAATACAGACACAACATACCAGAATCTATGGGACACAAGGAAAGCAGTTTTAAGAGGGAAATTCATTTCCTGGAGTTCTTTCCTCAAAAAAAAAAAAAAAAAAAAAGAAAAAACCAACAAATAAATGAACTCACACTACACCTCAAAACCCTAGAAAAGGAAGAGCAAAACAACAGCAAATGTAGTAGAAGACAAGAAATAATCAAAATCAGAGCAGAAATCAACGAAATTGAAACAAACAAACAAAAAAAAACATTGAAAAAATTGATAAAACTAAAAGCTGGTTCTTTGAAAACATAAATAAGATCCACAGGCCCTTAGCCATGCTAATGAAGAGAAGAAGAGAGAGAACTCAAATTACTAACATACAGGATGAAAAAAGGCAATATCACAAGAGATACTACAGAAATACAGAAGATAATTAGAAAGTATTTTGAAACCTTATATTCCAATAAAATAGAAGATAGTGAAGATATCGATAAATTTCTTAAGTCATACGATCTGCCCAGATTGAGTCAGGAAGACACACACAATTTAAACAGACCAATAACAAAGGAAGAAATAGAAGAAGCCATCAAAAGACTACCAACCAAGAAAAGCCCTGGACCAGATGGGTATACAGCAGAGTTTTACAAAACCTTCAAAGAAGAATTAATACCAATACTTTTCAAGCTATTTCAAGAAATAGAAAAAGAAGGAGCTCTTCCAAATTCATTCTATGAGGCCAACATCACCCTGATCCCGAAACCAAAGACACTTCAAAGAAAGAAAACTACAGACCAATATCTCTAATGAACTTGGATGCAAAAATTCTCAATAAAATCCTGGCGAATCGAATACAAAAGCATATCAAAAAAATTATGCACCATGATCAAGTAGGATTCATCCCTGGGATGCAAGGTTGGTTCAATATACGGAAATCAATAAATGCTATTCACCACATCAATAGACTTAAAAATAAGAACCATATGATCATCTTGATAGATGCAGAAAAAGCATTCTACAAAGTATAGCATCCCTTTATGTTCAAAACACTAGAAAACCTAGGGATAACAGGAACTTACCTCAACATTGTAAAAGCTATATATGCTAAGCCTCAGGCTAGCATCATCCTAAATGGAGAAAAACTGAAGGCATTCCCTCTAAAATCTTGAACAAGACAGGGATGCCCTCTCTCACCACTTCTATTCAATTTAGTTCTTGAAATACTAGCCAGAGCAATTAGACAGACAAAAGAAATTAAAGGCATAAAAATAGGAAAAGAAGAACTTAAATTATCACTATTTGCGGATGATATGATAATATATCTAACAGACCCAAAAGGGTCTACAAAGAAACTGGTAGAGTTAATAAATGAATTCAGCAAAGTGGCAGGATATAAAATCAACATGCATAAATCAAAGGCATTCCTGTATATCAGCAACAAAACTTCTGAAATGGAAATGAGGAAAACCACTCCATTCACAATATCCTCAAAGAAAATAAGATACTTGGGAATCAACCTAACAAAAGAGGTGAAAGATTTATACAATGAAAACTACAGAACCCTAAAGAGAGAGATAGAAGAAGATCTTAGAAGATGGAAAAATGTACCCTGTTCATGGATAGGCAGAACTAACATCATCAAAATGGCGATATTACCCAAAGTTCTCTACAGGTTTAATGCGATGCCAATCAAAATCCCAACGGCATTTCTTGTAGAAATAGATAAAGCAATCGTGAAATTCATATGGAAAAACAAAAGACCCAGAATAGCAAAAGCAATTCTAAGCAGGAAGTGTGAATCTGGAGGTATAGCGATACCAGATTTCAAACTGTACTACAGAGCAATAGTAACAAAAACAGCGTGGTACTGGTACCAAAACAGGCAGGTAGACCAATGGTACAGAATAGAGGACACAGAGACCAATCCACAAAATTACAACTTTCTTATATTTGATAAAGGGGCTAAAAGCACGCAATGGAGGAAGGAAAGCATCTTCAACAAATGGTGCTGGGAAAATTGGAAATCCATATGCAACAAAATGAAGCTGAACCCCTTTTTCTCACCGTGCACAAAAGTTAACTCAAAATGGATCAAAGAGCTTGATATCAAATCAGAGACTCTGCGCCTGATAGAAGAAAAGTTGGCTCCGATCTACATATTGTGGGGTCGGGCTCCAAATTCCTTAATAGGACGCCCATAGCCCAAGAGTTAATAACAAGAATAAACAAATGGGACTTACTTAAACTAAAAAGTTTTTTCTCAGCAAGAGAAACAATAAGAGAGGTAAATAGAGAGCCTACATCCTAGGAACAAATTTTTACCCCTCACACTTCAGATAGAGCCCTAATATCCAGAATATACAAAGAACTCAAAAACTTAAACAGTAAGATAACAAATAACCCAATCAACAAATGGGCCAAGGACCTGAACAGACACTTCTCAGAGGAGGACATACAATCAATCAACAAGTACATGAAAAAATGCTCACCATCTCTAGCAGTCAGAGAAATGCAAATAAAAACCACCCTAAGATACTATCTTACTCCAGTAAGATTGGCAGCCATTATGAAGTCAAACAACAATAAGTGCTGGCGAGGATGTGGGGAAAAGGGTACACTTGTACACTGCTGGTGGAACTGCAAATTGGTGAGGCCAATTTGGAAAGCAGTATAGAGATTCCTGGGAAAGCTGGGAATAGATCCACCATTTGACCCAGCTATCGCCCTTCTCGGACTATTCCCTGAGGATCTTAAAAGAGCCTATTATAGGGATACTGCCACATCAATGATCATAGCAGCACAATTCACAATAGCTAGCCTGTGGAACCAACCTAGATGCCCTTCAATAGATGAATGGATTAAAAAAATGTGGCATTTATACACAATGGAGTATTACGCAGCACTAAAAAATGACAAAATCATGGAATTTGCAGGGAAATGGATGGCATCAGAGCAGATTATGCTAAGCGAAGCTAGCCAATCCTTAAAAAACAAATGCCAAATGTCTTCCTTGATATAAAGAGAGCAACTAAGAAAAGAACAGGGAGGAAGAGCATGAGGAAAATATTAACATTAAACAGAGATGAGTGGGAGGAGAGAAAGGGAGAGAGAAGGGAAATCGTAAGGAAATGGTAGGAGACCCTCAATGTTACACAAAATTACATATAAGAGTTTGTGAGGGGAAAGGGGGGGAAACAAGGGAGAGAATTGAACAATAGCAGATGAGGTAGAGAGGGAAGATGGGAGGGGAGGGGAGGGGGGATAGTAGGGGATAGGAAAGATAGCAGAATACAACAGTCACTAATATGGCATTATGTAAAAATGTGAGTGTGTAACCGATGTGATTCTGCAATTTGTATTTGGGGTAAAAATGGGAGTTCATAACCCACTTGAGTCAAATGTATGAAAGATGATATGTCATGAGCTTTGTAATGTTTTGAACAACCAATAAAAAAAAAAGAATTTTATCTTACATGATGAAAGCACATTTTAAACATGTATGAAAATATCACAGTGAAACCCATTAATTTTATGAAATAAATATTTACTAATTATAATCTTTTTACAAAAAGAACAATTTTATCCTGGAGATGACTTATTCAACAGAGGAAGTTACCTCTAGCTTCAAGCAGAGCCTTCCCTTACCATTTCGCAGCCGGGAATCCTTGAGCTGAGATTCCAAGAAGTACCCAAAACTCGGTGTCCAGTAGGTAACACTGAACTTTTTGGCAGAAATTACTGGCGAAGTGAAGAGATATTTTCTTGAAACATTTAGAGTGTTAAAAAGGAAAACCCAAAGTCATCAGCTGAGGGTTGCCTGGAGTTCCTGAAGGTTGGGTCTGTTTCTGTACCAGGTGCCTTTTACTTTGACTCTACTGGAAGGAAAACGCTGGGTTTCAGAGTTGTGTCTTGGCTTCACCTGCTGCACTTTCTCTTTTCAGGTTCTCCCTCTCAACTTTTCTTTTCTCCTTCTACATCCAAAATTTTCATTTAAGTATTAGCTATCAATTCATAGTAACATCTTAAATGACTCATAATAACTTTGGGCTGAGAATGCAAATTGCATATAGGACATATGAAAATCTGAAAAATCATTGAAACTACTTTTGTGAACTCCAAGAATTAAGACAGGGGAAAGGGGCTTTAGTCGAGACCCCTAACACTGTGGAAGGTAGATAGTATTTCTCCTGTCTATAGTTTGTAGAAGACTGTGACTTTATGGCACGTCTAGATGAAGATGTCTCTTCCTAGCTCCAAGCTTGAAAGGGACAAAAAACATATGGTTAGCTGTCTAGATTCAGAGACTCTCTAACAGAATGGTAAAATACAAGTCCATTTTATGATCTAATAATGTGATATTAGACAGATGGTGTCACCCTTTAAGTTGACTTATTTATTTATTTATTTATTTATTTATTTATTTATCTGCTGGAGCTTGAACCCAGGGCCTTATGCACTCAAGGCAAGCACTCTACCAACTGAGCTTATTTTGACACAGAATTTATACTGACAAGATAAGATCATATATTTTGACTATAACAAACACACATTCATTAATTTAATTTATGAAGAAATTAAAAACTTTTTACTAGCCAGGTGCTCTAACTAGCTATGAGGCAGTATTTAGAAAATAGGTAGCGTGATGACTGTGATGTCTGTTCATATATTCAGCATCTATCCATTTGAACAATCATTTTGTACCTGTCATTGTTCAACCAGTGTGAATAGAGTGATCAGATGGCAAGATCTCAGCTTGCATATAGCAAGCCCTTTTTTTGAAAATACTTTCCAAAAAAAAAAAAGTTGTCACAAAGAATATTCAAAAAAGTTTCTAATAAAAACACCTTTATTATTTGCACCTTGAATATACTTTTCCAAGGGGAAAAGTTTTGAGTTATTCCTCTATGTTCTTCCATTTGAGTGTCACAGTGACTGAGGAGTCCTGCAAGAAAGACAGCAAGATGAAGGAGAAATGGTTGCCACTCTCAAAAGACTTGACTCTTCAATAGTAAAGATACCAAATGGGCAATATGTGAACTATCAACAGATATGATCAAGATGTCATGAGAATCAAAAAAATAAGTGTTGAGTTTAACCACATCTCTTATTTCTCTGGATCTGCATATGTCCATGCTGCCCAATGGCCATTTCCTTGAGTATGTCACACAGATCTCTCAGGATTGAGCTATTGAAAGAAAATTTTATCATTTCACCCCAAATCTTATCTTCATTGTTTTAGTTAATTTTTAAGTCTGATTAAACCAGGTATCTTGTTAGTTACCTTGAGTCCTCCATTGCCTTCAAAAACACCCTGCTATCCTATCTGTTAACTATCTTAATTATTACTTTGATTGTTATTTTTATTATTACTGTCATTCATAGGACCTTAATTCAAACCCACATGATTTCTTTCCTGAATTCTTTCTTTTGACCATCAACCAATGTCCACATCTCTATAGCACAACTACCACTCTTGATAATGCTATAAGAATAATCATTCTAGAATATAATGCCAATCATATCAAGCAAAATAGAGAAAAATTTCAAATTACTAAAATCCATGATGAAAATGGAGATATTACCACAGATACTACTGAAATACATTGGACAATCAGAAGCTATTTTGAAAAATCTATACTCTAATAAGCTGGAAAATCTTGAAGCCATCAGTAAATTCCAGAGACATATTACCTACCCAAATTCAATCAGAAAGTTATAGAAAATTTAAACAGATCAATTTCAAGTAAGGAGATTGAAGAAGTCAGTAAGAGCCTACCAACAAAGAAAGCCCAATAGATTCTCAGCCAAGTTCTACCAAGTCTTTAAAGAAGAAACTGATAGCAATCCTCCTCAAATTATTCCACAAATAGAAGAGGATGGATCCCTTCCAAACTCATTCTATGAAGCCAATATCACACTGATACAAAAACAGACAGACACATCAAGGAGAGAAAACTTCAGACCAATATCCTTGAGCAACATAAATGTGAAAATTCTCAATAAAATACTAGCAAACTGCACACAATAATATATTAAAAAGATAGTGTACCATGACCAAGTGGGTTTCATTCCATGGACGTAAGTTTGGTTCTACATACAGAAATCAATAAATGTAATTCACTGCATCAATAGATTTAAAGACAAGAATTGCATGGTTTTCTCAATAGATGCAGAAAAGGCATTTGAGAAAATACAGCATTTATTCATGATTAACACACTAGAAAAAAATAGGAATAAAAGGATCATTCCCCAACATTGTAAAAGCTATAGACGACAAACCCAAAGCCAATGTCATTCTAAATGGAGAAAAACTGAAAGCATTTCCTCTAAAAACTGCAACAAGATATAGATGTCCACTTTTACCACTTCTATTCAGTATATTCCTACCCAGAGCAATTAGGCAAAAGAATGAAATAGAAGGGATCTGAATAGGAAAAGAAGAGATAAAACTAGCTCTGTTTGCCAACATAATTCTATATTTATAAGACCCAAAAAACTTTTCCAGAAAAATTCTAGAACTCATAAATGAATTCAGCAAAGTAGCAGGATACAAAATTAACACCCACAAATCAATTGCATTTCTATACTCCAATGATAAATAAACTGAAAGAGAAATTAGGAAAACTATCCCATTCACAATTGTCTCAAATAAAATAAAATAAAATACCTGGGAATCAATCTAACAGAAGTGGTGAAATACCTCTACAATGAAAATTGCAGAACATAACAGAAAGAAATTGAAAAAGACTTTAGAAAATGGAAAGATCTCCCATATACTTGGATAGGCAAAATTAATATTGTCAAAATGGCCATACTACCAAAAGCACTATGTAGATTCAGTGCAATTCCCATAAAAATTCCAATGATATTCTTCATGAAAATATAAAAAGCCCTCATGAAATTCACTTGGAAAATAAAAGGCCCAGAACAGTGAAAGCAATCCTTCAATTTCTTTCTTCAGTGTTCTGTAGTTTTCACTGTAGAAGTCTTTCACCTCCTTGGTTAGATTTACTTCCAAGTATATTTAATTTCATTTTTTGAGGTTATTGTGAATGGAATAATTTTCCTGATTTCTTTTTCAGCAGCTTCATTATTGGAATACAGGAATGTTATTGATTTATGTATGTTAACCTTGTGTTCTGTTTATTTACTGAATTTGTTTATCAGCACTAGCAGTCTTCTGGTGGAGTTCTGTGGGGTCTTCTAGGTATAAGATCATGTCATCTACAAATAGATAATGTGATTTCTTTATTCCCTATTCATATCCCTTTAATTTCCTCTCCTACCTGATCACTCTGGTTATAATTTTAAGAGCTGCATTGAATAGGAATGGTGAGAGTAAACATCCTTGACTTGTCCCTGATTTCAGAGGAAATGTTTATAGTAGTTTTTCTCCATTTAGTGTGACATCGGCCTTCAGTTCATTGTATATAATCTTTATCATGTTGGGTAAGTTCCCTCTATAACTAGTTTCTCCAGCATTTTTAATATAAATGGGTGCGGATTTTGTTGAAGGCTTTTTCTGCATGTATTGAGATGATCATGTGATTCTTGTATTTAATTCTGTTTAAGTGATGAATTATATTTATTAATGTATGCATGTTGAACCAAACTTGCATGTGTAGGATAAAACCCACTTGATCTTGGTGTATTATCTTCTTTATATGTTTTTGAATGTGGCTTGACAATATTTTATTAAGGATTTTTGCATCTATGTTCATGAGGGATATTAGTTTGCAGTTTTCTTTCCTTGGTATGCCTTTGCCTGGTTTTGGTATCAGGGTGATACTGGCTTCACAGAACCTTATTTGGGAGTGTCCCCTCACTTTCTATTTCATGGAATAATGTGAGAAGCTCTCTCTCATGAGGAAGCTAGAGCAAAATAAGTGGGGACAAGGGGATTCCATAAAAATAGAAGGAAGATTGATGGAGTAAAGGAAGGGAAGAGAGGGGAGGGAGAAGAGATAGGATAAATGAGAAACTGTGGAATGAAATTCACCAAATTATGCTATGTACACACATGAATATATTATATAGTGATTTTCACCTTTATGTATATCTAAAAACTACCGATTAAAAACAATTAATAAATAGAAGGAAGACCAGAAAAGGAAAGGGAACAGGGAAGGCAGAAAGGAAGAAAAATAGAAATACTGTTGACTGAAATAGAGCAAATTATATTCCATTCATGTATGATTACATCAAGATGAACTCTACTATTAAGTTTAACTATAATGCACTAATAAAACATAAAAATAAACTTCATGAAAACATGATTTTTGTGTTATATTCCCAGTTCTGAGAATAGTCATCAATATCTAGTACATTCTCAATAATAATTTCTTAAATGAAGGCATGAATGATCTAGAATCTGCTCTGAGATCTGTCTAAATCCTCCCTTCTGGGTTCAGTTTCACCTTGTTGGAGATGAAAAGGATTAATGGTTGTTTTATTGAAATGCCTTATTTCATTTCCTAATCCTTGCCACTTTTTCTTCACCTCTTGTATATGTTCCTACCATCTCGTATTTGTAATTTGATTCCTCTGTGGTTGAAGTAGATACCAAGTGCTTGAAATGTGGTAAACTTCCTAGCTGACTCAGACATGTGGAATTTTAGAATTTGAAAAAAAAAAAAAAAAGCTATAACCTTATCAGCCTTTGCTGGGTCTAATTTTTCTAGTTGTAAGATCTTCCTTTCCTATCACCCCTAACTTACCTGAAGGAGAAACTGTCAGGTGCTAAGTGACAAGGAGGGACAATGACATCATCTCCTTGTGTGCTCTTCCTCTACCATCCAAATTCTTTTCTGCAGAGCCTCTCTTATCCTGGGCTCCCATCTCCCCACTCATCCATCTGTTTCTATTGCCTAGATGCAACCTGTCTCCAGCATGTGTCAGAGCAGCTGCTTGATTCCATCAGTAAATGGTTCAGAAATATATTAATTGAATATATTGAATATATTTGGATGGAATAGTCAAACAACATAATTAGAAATTTTTAATCAGGAATAGATGTTTTCATAGAAATAAAAGTTGCAAGTTGAGGATAGCATGCTCTTAAGAAGTAGGCAAGAGCACCTCATCCCCCAAGTTTCAGAATCTCACAGTACTGAAAATTTGCCATAAGAAAATAGAAGAGATTGGGAAATGCTGGTTGGACCATTAACACATTCTATTTGGGAAGTTACTCAGCACATTGCTAATTAGGGACATGTTTTATGGACAACAAAAGTGGAAATCAAAAGAACAGGGGTATTTTTTTTTTAATCAGTATCTCTCTGCTGGGAAGTTCACTGCTCTGTTAATATCTATCACACTGGGCTGAAAACTTTAAAGACCTCTGTTCCAAATGGTGATTAAGGAAGGAAAAGTGAGAACTGAAACAATGCCAGAGTTTTAACATAATATCTGTGAGTGCCACATTGAAAAAAAAAAACCAAGTTTCTCAATATTTCTAGGAATTAAATGCCATCTTCAGTATAAATTGTGGGAACTTGCTATATTATCAACAAAGGGGATTTAACGCATTTTAAAAGGTAAAAAGAGCATGGTGTACTGTCTAATCAGGGGTAAAAGGAGTGAATTGGAGATCTCTGAACAAATAGAGACAGTGATTCGCTTTTTCTGAGAAATTTACCCTGGCATGACCACTTCCTATAATGTTTAACGGGTTACAGTCCATATTCTAATGCACAAAATCCCATCCAACTCTGCCCTTGCTTGTAAATTGCATGTCAGTTGTTGGCTGTGTTTATGTCTCATTTCCTTTATTGCGTTATGAACTAAGCAGCAGCGTGTTTTCTCCCCACCCTGTGCCTCTCATCGCATCGAGGGCTGAGCTGTGCGTGGTGTGCACTCAGAAATGCCTATTGAATGAACTTCTTGTCTATGTTGATCCTATTAACCAGATAATTGCCTAATCTCCACTTGGCTTTGTGCTCTATAGGCACAACATAACAGGTGAAGTGAATAAAAGCTCTCTTCCAGCAAATGCTCTCATGAATGGGGTCTTTTTTTGGGAGGATGTGGTCGCCTGTACCTCTGGAAGACAATGTTCATCTCACACCAATGAGCAGATTAGACCCAGAGCAAAGTTGACCCAAAAGATCAGATTTAGTATCGACACAGACAGACCTTTATAGAGGAGAAATCAGGGGGAAAGCTGCATGCCCAAGTAGAATAAGACTTTCCCTTTCCATGGCCACTCTTCTGTCTGAACAAACATTTGAACCACAGACATTCCAATCCCCATCAACACTGTTTACTTGGGCTGAGGCAAAACTCAATAAGATCGATTCCAAGTTACAGAGCCAGATATACAGAGAAGGAGAACTGTGGTGGGGATGGGAGAGAGAGAGAGAGAGAGAGAGAGAGAGAGAGAGAGAGAGAGAGAGAGAGAGAAGGGAAAAGAAAGAAAGAAAGAAGATCTGTGCTACTAGGCACAGCCAAAATTTGAGTTGCTAAAAATCAGGAAAATTTTTGAACTTGCGGGGTGTCGCCTACCTCTTGACAGATCATTTGCAATTGAGGCTCTGAGTTATCAAACACAGTTAACTAGCATTTCATGGGATGTTCTGCTATTACAGAGGGTCAAGAATGTTCATTTGGAGAAGTTATTTCAAAAAGTTACCTGTATATCTTGTATACCAACCCTTGTAACATAAAAATATAAATAGGTGACATATCATAATATTTTCATATTGGGTAACTACAGAGAATATTTTGGCATGGGTGCTTAATCTAAAATGTTCAATTTTAATCAGTTTGAACTATGGTCTGTCTTTCTGTGAACTGAAAGCCACCAATCAATTTTCCTTTATCTTTTTTTCTGTTTTTCTTACCCAAGGCAATGCCTTTTGTAAAAGGGTATTTATTTTTAATGGATTTTTTAATGAATTTTTCAGTCAAGCTATTAATAATGCCATTAATTATAGGCAGCTTGTATTAAAGTGCACACTGGCCTCTTAATCCTGACCCCCAGCTATTGGCTTGCAGCTAATCCAGCCTGGTGCTTGGCAGAGAAGGGCAGGCCTCAGCCAGCGGCTGCTAGGAAACAGGATGGGAAAGGCAGAACCAAGGGATAAGAGGGAGGAGGGGACGAATAGAATGTTTCGTCTCTTCGTTGCCAGAGGGCCTGAAGTTTAAAGCCAGATGATGTGTGAGTGGGGTGGGATAATCCCGTGGATGCCATGCAAGCACTTAGGAAGAACTTCCCACTGGAAGGGCTTTGCTCTGCCTTCAAGGCCTGGCCGGTTTGATAACCCCACAGGAACACTGCGCTCCCTTACCTGAGGCGGGTATGTGTGACTGCCTCAGCTTCAATCTGCTTAAATCGACCAGACAGAAGCCTCAGCCACATAATGGATTCCAATCCCTAGCTTTCTTTCCTCCAGCACCCCAGCTTCCCAGTGTTAGGAAAAGTGTTTAATTACCATTTGCTTTCAAGATAATTAAATGTTTCAGGATTTCATCCTGTAGTGAAAATGCTGCTGTGGGTTTATGGGGATGAGTGTGCCTTATGTTTTTAAGTTGCTGGGTAGCACAAGCAAACCATCAGGTCTCCATGAGTAATGAGCAAGCTTTTAGTTGTCTTTTGTTGATTGTTAGGGTTGACATGGTGAGTTGACATGGTGAGGAAGTAGCTCAAGATGAAGATGATGGGGAAAAGGGGCTCAAGAGACATAAGCAGAGTGAACTGGAGATAGCATACATCAAGAATGACATTAAGAAAATAGCAAAAACAGACATGCAAATAGATAGAGAAAGCTGATTATTTTCCCCCACTGTACTGGGGATTTAACCTACTGCTGAGCTACATGCCCAGCCCTTTTTGCATCTATTTTGAGACAGGATCTGACTAAGTTGCTCAGGCTGTCCTTGAAATTGTGATTCTCCTGCCTCAGCCTACCAAGAAGTTGGAATTACAGGCATGCACCATCAGGCCCAGCTTGAATGAATTTTTAAAAATTATAATAATGAGAAAAAAATAGAAGACATTAGGAATCCATGGGTCTCCCGACAATAACTTCTTTTGCCTCCTGAAGGGGAGTCATTGCATCCTATTAGTATAAGAAAAAATATTGTTCCTAATAACAAATCCTTTCTAATAAAAAATGAGTAATAATCCTAGTGTCATTAGTCTATGAAGGACACTGCTGTAGATATTTTCTGGTATAATGATTTTGACATAAAACAAGGGGAAACCTCACTTTTAATTATACTCAAAGTAAGTCTGAGTTCAATTTTCCACAAAACGAGAACATTTTAAAGAATTTATTTCATATTGAATTATAATAAATATTTATATTATATATAGAAATATATGGGTATCAGGGAGAGTTGATTTCAGAACAATTCATTTGTTATTAACACTTTTATTATTTTCAACTAGAGACATTATCAATTTCCCACCTAACTAAAAGAATTTCTGCCATTAAAAACAGAACAACATAATAATAGGTTGTTCTGTCATGAAAAATGGGAAAGAATCATCACATTCATCAAATTACTTCTTCATTCATCTAATGTACATTACATGTCTGGCATGGGTCTGAGATTGGGTCAAATTTCATAGATAGTGATGAACAAAACCAGCATGGACTCATAGAGCTCGATATTGACTGAGGTGCTGATGCCAACATCTACCCAAAATAGTTTTCTCCCCATCCATCCGCAGAAAGTAACAAATAAGTGAGGGATTGGTGGTGTGCATGCCAAAGGTCATCACCAGGACACTCATCAGTGTTCCTAAAGAAACACTGAAGAGCGCAATATCAAAGACATGGAGAATGGCTTGCTTACTCCTTTACTACTACCTTTTATGAGTCTAGAATATTTTTGTCGTATTAATCTAAGATAAACCTCTCTGATGATATCTATGTGAAGTTATCACATGCTAGAGTTTTATGGAAAGTTAATTTATTATCGCTGGGAACAGAACCCCTCCATCTATCTGTTGCATCAGTTTCAGAGGTCAGCCTTGCCAGGAAGTATGAAGAAATTTCCTCTCTCATTCTAATTATTTTCACAATGCCCATGTTCCTTTAAGCTCTTAGTGGTGAGACTATTACCTGGATAGAAGCAGAAGAAATGTTCTTCATATCCCCAAATAGTTGCATATATTTTTAATTTTCTTGGTGTATGAGAGAATTTGGCTTATGATTTAAGAGTATAAGCAGAGTGCTGTTCATTATCAATAGTTCATGTGTTTGATTTCCCAACACACTAAGTTCTACAGAACAAAAACTGTTTCTCTCTGCTGGGTATCTCAGTCTAGCGCAATAAAAGACAGAGTTGGAAATCAGGACATTTATTGAGAGAGTAAAAGAATGAAAGGTGAAAAAAATGAAGGTGATATAAAGTAAGATATAAAGTAATTTTAATTTTATTGTCAAGAAAACTGATTTCTGTTATATTGTTTTTGTGTATTTGATCCTTTCCCCCCCTTTATTTTTACCCTCAAGTTAGCAATCTGCAACCTAGGTAAATTTGAACATGTTTAACCTTACTAATAATTTTTTTCTTCATCCTTAAACTGTGACTAAGAATCCCTACTGTGTCAAGCACAGTGGTTTTCACTTGGGAGGTTGAAGCAGGAGGATTGTGAGTTCAAATTCAGCCTCAGCAATTTTGTGAAACCCTAAGGTTGTAACTTAGTGGTAAAGTGGCCCTGGATTCAATCCCCAGTAAAACAACAACAACAACAACAACAAAAAAAAAACACCTAGAATCCTTACTTTTCAGAGTCATGTAATTTAATGAATGTAAAGTCCCCAGTGAAAAGCATGAAAATGACTCACTATATTGCAATAAGCTTATTATTAATTTTATTGCTTTCTGATGCTACCTGTATTAAGAATATATAATAATTATATTCTACTTTTGAGCTATACATTCCAGGAAAATAGTTATACCCCTCCCTTGATTTTAATCAGTGCCTATTATTCTATATGCTTGATTTACCTGGAGATCAGATCTCACTGGTCACTGCATTAATATAATAAATTCTAAATCTTGAAGCCAGTTTTGTACAATTAAGACATGCTGTGCATACTGGCTTTTCATCTACATGTTACTCAGTTTTCTGAGTTTTGTGAATTTCCACATTATTAAAACATATTTTTGGACTCATTTTTTTAATTTAAAAGACTTAATGCTAGTTATGACTTATCAGGGTTCAGATTCAAAAGCAACCCCAGGGCAAACCTTTCTAATTAGATTATTGACATTGTGCTACTTGACTGGAGATTGTAGAAGGATTCTATGTAATTTTAATTTGATAAACACTGGACTTGAAACTCACTGTCCTTGCATTTGATAGTTAGGCATGCTTCCCAATAGGTTCATGGACTTGTAAAGTGTGTCCTAAATCTCTGGCAGAGGGGCAGCGTGAAACGACATTGGTGGGGACAGACTGGGCTGTCAGGGAGACCCAGATTGTGTGCATGTGACAGTGGCATCTGTCTCTTCAGAAAGTGCTGCAGTTCAAATGTCATTGACGTTCAGTCATCCCAATATGTTTGTTTTCTTTGTTTCCAGTTCTGTATTGACCAAAAAATTCTAAAATTTCTAAAACAAATAAAACCTCAAATTATGTTGTACAATTTCTTTAGCTTATTTCAAGTGATATGGTGGTTTTATTACATATCCAAACACTCTCGACTTTTTTTCCTCTCAGATCTTTCCTAGGAAGCTGGGCTTCCTGTTGCTATCTTCAGGGCCACTTCATAGTTGCCTCAAAGTTCAAAGTTTCATTTAGTTTCATTATAAAGCCAGACCCAGAACTCTTGAAACTCGTTAGTTCATTTAAATATTTGGAGCACAGATCAGAGGGTGGGGGCGGGAGGGAGTCTTTTATGCTGCATTTATTTTGGGAAAAATAGAGGACTCAGAGGCCCAGTCTTTCTGAACAAGAACAAAAAAAATTATGTTTAGTTAATTGGGCAATGTGCCTCACTGAATATATATCTTATGACTCTGTTCATCTCAACTCCTCAATGTTCTTCTTTCAAATTTATCTCAGGACTTCATATTTTTAATTTTACTTTATGGGTTATATATAAAGTTAATTGCAAATTCCAGGAAATTTTTCTTAAAAAAATTATGAAGAGTCGCATAATCTCTGAATTCAGCTTAGTTTTATATGACTGTGATGACTGTGCCATTGATCATATTCATAGCTCTTCTCCTATGTGGGAAATATTGCCATTCCACGAGCTGTGGAAGCCATAACAGAACACACACTGCACACTTTAAAAATATTTAAAATGTATAAAGTATGAGACAAATTCTTATAAGATAAGATTGAAATAAATTTAATTTTTTCCTGATTGGTGAACACCATATTTTTTCATATATCAAGGTTGGGAATGTTAGAAAAAGCCTTAAGAGCCTAACTTCATAAATCATTCTTTCCTCTCCCACATTTATCCCAAGTAAATAGTACTGAAAATTTAGTTTCTGTTGAAGAGGAAGGCCTGTTTAAGGAAGATCTGTTAAGTCATGACACCACTCACAGCCAGGACTCAGTGCCCTTGCAGCCTCTATCAGTGTCACGCCACTGTCACTGTATAAAACAGAATGGAACAGCCCATCCTTGTTTTCATCTAGCACCAGACCTACTGTCTGCAAAATGCCTTTATGTTCATTCTTCATGCTCTCCATGTGACAACTTTACACAGTAAAGGACTATGAGAAAAGAGAGTATTATCCTCATTTTATAGACCAGGAAATTATTAAGGTTTAGAAAATTCAAGTGATGTCCACCATCCCACAGCTTCCACTTAGCACAGAATTCTATATCAGGTAATCTGTAGCATTCCAAGCTACAACTTGGTACTTGTACCTCTCTATATTATATGAATACAACTATGACAGAAACTGGGTTAATACATCAAATGATAGGGAGTCCAATTTTCGTTTCAGTCCACAAATTTCGAGTTGTGTTTCTGGAGCACTTTGGAATGCTTAGTCCATTCTGTGAGAAATACAAGGATCCCATCTAGAACCTTCTTCCCACCAGCTCAGACAGCACTGGAGATCTTTCTCACAGGGCTCTGACTCCATGTCAGTTAGGAGAGGAAGGAAGCACCCAGCTCCTGAAGTGGAAGGCTGCAAAAATGAAAACTGAATTTTTGAATGAACATAACTCATCAACATGATCAATTAGTCATTTAAAGAAGGGTAGGGAATTTCCCCAAGATGCCTTAGAAATTCAAATAGTTACCTAAAGATTCTGAAGGAAAGACGATGGCCTGCAATGAGCTCTTAGCGTAGCTGTAGGATCCTTGCATTCTCTAATATCCTTGGATCCACGCTTACTCCACTGGGTTCTTCACCCAGCTAGTGGTGGGAAGTGAGGGACAGGGGAGATGCAGAGATGACAGGAGCTGTCTTATGCTCTTCATCTCTGGATGGAGGAAATGGCTTTTATTAAAACACAATCAGGGAAAGTGAATTAGGCTTTCTGGATTTTTCTTTTTTTCCATCTTTCAATTAATTTGTTGGCAAAGCAAACGACTGTGTTGCCACATTCTTTGTATATTGATCAATAAGGTCTCTCTCTCTCTCACTCTTTTAGTAATAACTCAAAGGAAATGCACATGATAGTAGGGCAGTATTGCCAAAATCAATATTAAGTTCATAAATCTGTAACTGTTTCAAATCCTTAATGTATTGGCTTCATTCTTGCCCTTTCTTCTGTTCCACTGTAATGGCATGGCTTTAAAAATATTTTTAAAGGGTTTCTGGAAAATAATTCAATATTGTTCCTAGCCTCTCTACTTTCCTTTTCCTAGGGAAGTTTCACATGGCTAATGCTTTATTGTTTCATGTCACTTGCTAGTTATTTGGCTTTGACAGAGCTGGGTTATGGATTCAAGGGAAGGAGAGAGTAAAAGAACAAAAGGAGTCCAATTCATGCTTGAGATTCTTTGTCTTCCCACTGGGACTATGTTTTTGTTTGTTCTTTACAGGAATGATGAATACTGATCAGACTAAATTTAAGACCCACAGGGAAGTTGTATGTACTATAAAATTCTTTGGGTCCTGAACAGGGTAACACACTTATGATTTCAAAAAGTACTGATGAATCTCAGTAAAGACTAGGGGAATTTTTTTTTTTTTTAAGCAAAGTAAATGGAGAGCCGGAGGGACTGGAGTTCTCTCTCAATTCTCACTTTCTCTGTTTTCTTTTAACTCTTTATAGCCCCTACCTCTCCAACATTTCTCTAGGGAGTTAAGCAATCTCCAAGGTTAGAGCGAAAATAAAAATGACACTCAGTGAGCTTTTGAAGTAAACAAAGTCTATGCTTGTGTACAGAGTCTGTTTTATTGTCCCAATTCAATAAACTTCTTCCTCATAGCCTTGTAAATAGCAACCATCAGGACACAGCTCCTGAAATCCAGTCTTTCAGAATCCTGGCAAGTGAAAGCAATTAAAACTTTCAGTTCTACCTGCTTTCACTACACACAAATAGGCATAGTGGTATCATATAATTGTAAATTAGTTGATTGAAAGGGCCCTAGATGTAAATACATATTTAAGGTGATTTGTGAATTTTAAGAAGTTATGTGATGCAGTTCTTTGTACATTATGCATGGCTTCGCCAGTTACAAAGAAAACTAAAATGTCTTACAAAAATTCAATACATGCCTGTACATATAGATTTCATTTTATAGTCACCTTTAAAGAACAAAGTGATAAGCATTATTTTTAATTCATTTGAATAGACCACTAGAATGACTTTTTTTTTTCCTTTTGGTTATATTCTTTTCTCCTTGGCAACAAGGAACTCTGTAGTACAGTAGAATATGGCATAGTATATTATTTATGCCATGGGTCCTTTTCAGTAAAGTTTCAGCTAGTACATATTTCAGGCTTTGCTGGACATGTGATCTCTATCTAAATTATTCAACCCTGGTATTGTAGAGCAAACGAAGGTATAGACAGGGCTGGGGGTATAGCTCAGTGGTAGAGTACTTGTTCAGCATGTACAAAGGCCTGGGTTAAATCCTCAGTACTGGAGGGGGAGAAAAGCAGCATAAAAAGAAGCCATAGATATATTGATGTGGTTTTGTCCCATTAAACTTTATTTTAAAAATAGATGGCAACCCACCCATGGAACATAACTTATCAGCCCATGGAGAAAAATTTCCTCATCAGATTTTAATACTAGTTCAAAGTCTATAGTGTTATAGTTAGCACAATCTGAAATAGGATCATTGAATTAATTCTTCAGTTTTCATCTATAATATCGCCACCTGTATCTCTCTATTCATTGATAAGTAAAGTAAGACTATATTGAATATGTACATGAGTAACAATATGCATGTGAGATGGAATTCTAAATCCCTCAAGAATTTACGAAGTGGTTAAGATTAAGGCTGGTTAAGGTAAGATTGTCAAAGTATCTTATGTCCAGACATTGATGATGCATAATGTAGGAATCCAGAAGTAGAAGTAATTACTATGGAAAGAAAGAAATCACAGTATTTCTAGATGCCCTTCAGTATGCCAAGTGCATTTGTCTTACTTACATCTTATTTAATGTTTAAAATTCACCTAGACAATGGTGTTACTGTCATTTTTTTTTTCAGAGTAAGAAATTGAAACTAGGAAAGATTTTTAAAATATCCTCCATTCCTGCTTGCTTTTTTTCTTTAAAGTCATGGTAGCCAGTACAGAAGTGTATGTTCATCTCTGCCTAGCACAACTTGTAGAAGTAAATGAGAATTTCCTCTCCCTGTCAAGAAGCAGAAGCAGAGGGAGATGGAGTGAATTGCCTCTGGTCTCACAGTAACTTAAAAGAGCCAGATTGGAATTTTCAGTCTTTCATTTTTAAGCCATATCTGAACACAGCACCATGCAAAAGAGCAAGGTCTAAACCATATTACAGGGATACAAAACCACATTAGAGTGGCGCAGAAGAAAGGAGGGTGGAGCTTAAGTTGAACCACCACTGTAAGAAGGCACTGGGCTATTTTGAATACAATCTATAAATACATCAATGAATGGGGAAAGGGATTATACACTGATGAAAACTATTATGAGATGATACTTCTGGAAATCTCCTACAAGACTAAACTAAGACAGACTGAACCCCTGTGTTGCCACGAGGATAATTATATCAGTTATTTGCCAGTCTTTAGATCTTAAAATCATTTTAAATGTCATTAACTCCTTAGGTGATAAGTCATTTTAACTCTTTGCCCCCAGTGTTCTCATCTGGAAAAATAAAAGGCTGCAGCACTATTGGTTGTTTTCAGCTGTAAAAAACAAATGTATCTGCGATTCTTGAATTCACTGTGATCTAAACCTGTGAATTATGTACTTATGGCCTTTGGCTATTAATCTGCCCACCAGAGTTTGCAATTGAGAACCTACCTAGGAAACAAGTGACCTAATATAGGACAAAAATTGGAGACAACATATGCTAATAACTATGAAATATGTTTTTTAGAGTGAATCACCACCACTGCCAATTATTTTGTTTTATTAAATTAGGGGTGCATTTTAGTACACTAGGACTTTCACATTTTTAGCAATACTCCAAAGTCAGGAGTATCAGGGTGTCAAATCTTACAACAAGAACTTCAAAAAAGACAGTTCAGGTGTGTGTCTTCCTTCAGACTACTTCTGAGTAAATCTGTGGCCCAGGAGCAATTGCTCTGATCCAGGCAATCAGGGGCTGGTGTTAATCATCCTTCCCTCTCATAAAATGGGATTAAGGAATTGTCAGCATTGTTTCCTGACCCTTCTCTTGCATTACTGACATATGTTACAGGGAAACCCTGCCTCCACAGGCCAGACCATTGCTTGGCATCTCTGTACTAAGCAAAGGAAGCCTGATCAATTAGTCCATTTTAACAGGAGCTCCCTAGCCAGCCTCCCTCTGGAAAATAGGTGAGAAATTCTTATATTCCTCTCAATATGTTAATCAGACAACTGGTATCACAGTCCTCTAACTGTGTAATACCAGTCCCCCTTGGCAGATATATTTTATTTGGATAATGATGTGAAATTTAAGATCTACGTTTCAATTGTGCAGAGCCATAGGCAGTTGTCAATTCTAGTGACAGACATAGACCTCGAGCTAAATTCCTGTGCACAAGCAAAAATTCCAACAAGCGTAGCACAATTCTGGTCCCTTAATAGAAACACATTTTCTCCCATAGAGGGGCAGTATTTTTAAACTGTTCATCACATCCCTTGGTACCAGCAAATCATTAATGTTCTCGAATATTTCCTTTAACATGGGCTTTGGTGACTTGAGCCATCAAGTAGTCTGAAAGGAAATCAGATGGTTATAACCTGATATCCTACTTCTTCTCTAGGAGAACAGTGCTGATTATACACCATCTTTTATCCCTCTGCAGTTTCTCTAACAATGTTGCTAGTTAATAGGTCCAAACTCCAAAGCAAAAAGAAGAGCTCTTCACTGCTGAATTTCTAAGACCTTAGGATCCACATACTGGGGAGAAATCCCACTGCTGATCTTGCTGATGGCAATTACATTAAAGAAACAGCCAGCAAGTGAATCTTGTGGCTTGGGGCATTGGTAATGTGATGTGCAGCCTCTCACCTCGAGGTCACTTGTTCAAATCCAATGGTGGCTAATAGGGGCTGAATAGTGTCTGATTACTCTAGGTAAAATTGTTTGTTAGATTTGTGAAAATACACAGAGTCCAGGGGCAAATGCAGCAAAATAAATATCATAATTAATTCTGATGCATTGGTATTTATGATTTAGCCCTTGATGTTCCTCATATAAAACTGATAGCTTTGTGCTGTGGTCTACAGGTAAATTAACCTAGGCTTTGTCTAACCTAAGAGCAAGAGAATTCCAGAGGCTTTGTCCAGCTTAAGAGTAAGGGGATTCCAGAGAAAAAGGTCCACTTCCTGAAATTCAAATCAGTGGCATCAGTACAGAAGCTGACTGATTTTACCTGCTCCAGTATTGGACAGGGAGGAACTGTCTGGGCATGACCTTTTTACATATTCCCAGGTACAAATTAGTGGTACAATCCATAAGACAAAGGATTTGGGGATGAGGCACAATATGCATCATACTTCCTCTCTGGATTTTATTTTCTCATTTGAAATTTAAAAAATTAGGGAAAAAAATCTCTATCTATATCAGTAGCTATATGAGTCTGTGTAGTGTTGAGAGCTCTGACCTCTAGTGCTCTGGAACCCAACTTTTCACTGCCTTGATTGACAAGCATCACCACCCCTCCATCACCTGTGCATTCAAATTCTCTGATATGAGACCCCCACCCAGGTTGCAGATCATCAAAACCAAAACTAAAATCTTGACTTTGCTCCTCCTCATGTGTGTCCTGATACAGGGGGACTTATCCTTCCTAATTCTAGGGTTCCTTAGCTATAATAAAAGTAAAAGAATATCTACCTCAAATTATAGTATGGATTAAAGGAAATAAAGGGAGCTACAGTGCCCAGGGGCATAGTATATATGCAGTGCATTGTACACATTTTATTAGTAATTACCTCTTTCACCATCTCTACCTCCATCCCCAAAGAATCATTATAAGATTGGTTATCATTCACTTGCTCAAAGGTTTCTAAAATTTGGACTCACTTTTTCAGATTCATATAAACAGCCAATTTTGCTACCTAGTGTGAACTGCTATTATCACAACCACACATAAAGTGAGGATTCTCACCCTACTTTAGTAGAGGGACTGCAAAGGCCAGTATAACAACAACAACAAAAAAGTGTTTTGAGTGTGCAAATTGGCTTGGGAAAGCATTTAATTATGACAATGAAATAAATTTTCAAAACTGGATTTTAATTTTTTAAAGAGATCACTAGGGAATAGATAAGTTTTGAGTGGCTTATTCGATATGACTCCGCAACTCACATTGTGTTCATTTCTGGATTCAATTTTTTTTTTTTTTTGTCTACGTTCATCCCATCTTCCCATATTGCCTCACAATAGATGTATCCAAATTGCTAACTGCAATGAGTTATTAATTGAAATTTCATAGATAAAGGAGAACAATCTATGGAAGATAAATGAAGCTTTCTCTTGATCACTTAAATTCTTGTTTTCATACCTAAATATCCAGAGCAGGGTTTCTCAACTTCAGGATGGATGATTCTTTGTTTTGGGGGCTGTTCTGTGCTTCATAGAATGTTTATCAGTAGTTCTGATCTCTACACACCAGATGCCAATAACACACCCCTAATTGTGACAGTAGAAATGTCTCTGGATTTTGTCCAATGTCCCCTGGGGTGGCAAAACCTATCCAGTTGACAACTAGTGTTCTAGAGGCTCCACCTACCTCCCAAAGCCATCTGGGAAAACACCACCAGTGGAAGGTAAATAATTGGCATTTTCCCAGAGAACAAAGGGGCTATGATTTGTGTTGTTTACTCCACTTCCAAGTTACCTGCAGCCATCACTTGCCTCTCTGGTGTCTTCAAATTTTGTGTAAGGGCTGTAGATATATATGTGTGTAGGGCTTTACTATTACCTTGGGATTTGGAAACAGGAACTAGAGGATTGGTGTTTGTTTTTATTTGACAGTTTCTGAAATTCTGTGGCTATTGATCTTTGATGTCTTCCAGATGGAACACACAATAACATACAGCCCAGTTGTTGATTAAAAAGAAAAAGATCATAGAGCAATTGCCAAGAAAAATCCACACACAAACAAAATGGGTGTTGCAGAAATCCACCCACAAGGAACACTGCTAAAATGGAAACTAGTAACTCTGAGATGCAGCATTTAATAGTGCTGGAGCCTTGGAGGAGGAATCAGAGTCATCAAGAAGCTCTGCCTCAAACCAGGGCTGTGTGCCTTTCAGGACACTGAGACAATAAATAGGTTCAGTTTTCTCCAAAGATTGATTGGCTCTTAAACTTTATTATGAGTGACTGTGTCAAGATAATAACAGAAAATTACTGCAAATACGCAAAGAAAATTATTGTACAATTGCCTCCATAACTCATGGAGGGAGACCGGATGACAAATGGCTCATCTCCACAATCTGCAGCATGGTAGGAAACAGGTCACAATGGACCTGGACTGCTAAACACTTGGTGCTTTTCAAATACAGGCATAGTTCTGGACCATATATAAGCATATAAATGTAACCGGTATTTTCAAAGATCCTTGATTGCCAGGTAACTTTGTCAGACTTTGGCAGTTTGCCCAAGCCGTAGGTGTATGTTGTTACATGTCAGCTACAGAAATATGCTGCTAAAAGTATTTTGTTTGCTTGCTTGTGTGCTCTGTGCTGAAATAGTACTCTTGCAATGATCTTAACCATCTTACGTTTTACTTAAAAAACTAACTCCAAAAAGATGGAGAAAAAATATATTTGGGTTTTTTGCTTGTAGATTCCCTAACTTTGCCCATGCTACTGGTGTGAGAGAAGGCAAGCAAAATTAGGATGTAGGAGGTGAGAAACAGGCAAAAATTTAATGTTTTCTTTCTTTTGAAAGGTCTTTGTAAACTTCTCTCCCTCTTTCTCACTCACCACTCACTTTTTGCAAGAAAATGAGGTGTTTCCATCACTTCTGCATTTAAAAAGAGGCATCTCACTTGTTCCCACAGTAAGACTTCCCCTGAGTGGAAGCTCTTCTCAGATTCGGAACTAACTGATCAGATATTTTTCCCCAATGCCCTTTCCTTGGTTTCTATAATGAATCTGGAAATATCTCTTTCCCCAATCAGCTCTCCACTTCAAACACCTGTAATGGTGTATACAGATGTTGCTGCTGACTAAAAAGAATAGCACAGTCGGGCCTGATGGCACATATCTTTAATTCCAAAGACAGGGGAGGCTGAGGCAGGAGGGACTGCAAGTTTGAGGCCAACCTCAGTAACTTAATGAAAACATGTCTCAAAATAACAAATTATAAAAAGGGCTTGGGGTGTTGTTCAGTGGTAAAGTGTCCCAGGGTTCATTCTCCAATACAAAATATGTATAAAATATATATATATATATATATATATATATATATATATATATATATATATATATATATATATATATATATCACAAGTTCCCTTTTATAAGCAAAAGCAGTCGTATTCAGTCTGCAGAGTCATCTTCAACAGATGATTGAAGCTTTGCCTGTTCAGACAGAATGTTCCATTCATATTTTCAGTCACATACAGGTTAGAGAGAGATTCACCTCCTTAAATCATAAAAGAACAGCAGAACATATTTATAAACACCTAAAAAGACTTCACAAAGTACTGTTAACCTATAACAATAATTTTAACAATAACTATAAAAGCAAGTTACATTTAGACCTTAAATAAGGCAAGATGTTTAATCTCATACTTCCTTTAAATAGACATTGATAGAAGGAAATGAGCAATGTGCCCTAGTTGATAGAGCAGATAGCAAAGTTTTTTTGGCTGTTTTTGAATGATATGTAAAAACAGAGTAATACCTTTCAAAGTTGTTTTGAGGATCAGATCAGATGGTCTATGAAAACACTTTGAAAATCTAAAGTGGTGTTTAAGCATAGAAGTGGTTCATTGTTTAAATAGCAGCTCAGTATGTGGGGTGTTATTTTGGCAGATCCTTGATGTAGAATCAGGATTAAGTTAAGTTGGGTGGAGGTTTATCTACTATTACCTGGCAACCTTGTTAAAGTATGTGGTGACATGTTAGCTTCATTCTGGATTTGTGGAGCTGATTATCACCCCTAAATGCTTAAGTTACTTGTGTCCCTAGGCTTGCAATTGTCACATGAGCAAAGGAAGCCACTGGAAGGTTTGCATGGTACATAAGATGATCACAAAACACTGCCTACACTTGCATCTGAGCTATAACTTTTGCTTACTTTGAGACATTTTATAGTTACATTATCTTTTTAAAAATATACACCATCACAGGGCTGGGGATGTGGCTCAAGCGGTAGCACACTCACCTGGCATGCATGCGGCCCGGGTTCGATCCTCAGCACCACATACAAACAAAGATGTTGTGTCTGCCGAAAACTAAAAAATAAATATTAAAAAAAATTTCTCTCTCTCTCTCTCTCTCTCTCTCTCTCTCTCTCTCTCTCTTTCTCTTTTAAAAAAATATACACCATCACAAATCTCTAAGGGATTTATAGTGAATATAGATAATAATTGCATAGAAATGAACAGTCCAAATACAAATACTAATGAAACAGGTAAAGAGTCAATTTTGTGACAGTTTTCATTCCTAAATGACTAGAGAAAGACAAGTGAATAAAGGAAAGAAGAGTGTAGAGGGACAAGATAGCTCCTTATTTAACTTCCCAGTGATTTCTCTTTGAAAACATGCTTAATTTGAAGCATTTCTTTCTTTACTGGTGAGGACAGATTCTGTGTTTCCCTGACAATATATTTCTTCCAAGAATAGATTTTTCACCTCAGATTAAAAAAACAAAAAAATGACTTCTGTATTTTGCTCATTAAAAGAGAGAGAAAAGAAGTTATTTCTTTCTGATGGTACTACTTTATGCTATTGCTCCAAGAAAAAATATATTGATAGAAAATAATTATCTACACTACTTAATGAATCAATTTATTTATTTGCATTAATACTTGCCCCTGTCATGATTGTCAATAGTTTAATCCCTTTTATTCCTAATTGTAGTTTATTTATAAAAGTTACTAAAACAAAGGTTTTAATATAGATCCTTAAATACAGAGAGTACACTATTTTTATACAATATTTTTTTTTCTGAGAGTGATTTATAATTGGGTAGTCTGAAAAGCTAAAAAAGTAGCTGTTTTGGATCCTGGTTGTTTTGTTTCCAATTCTGTTTCTTTTATTTTACAACAAGGTACTTTTTTCCCCCTTCATCTCTGTAATAATTTATAATAAAACAAAATGCTTCACAAATTTAAGAAAAAGGCAAAATTATAGCTAATATAGACTAAATTATATCTAATAAACACAAATTCTAATAGCAGGAAGGAAATCTAGTAATTTATAGACAATATTTAAAATGGTAAATATGAATGCATTTCGGTTCTACCTTCTCTTAGAATTGGTTGAATCATGAGCCTCACCAGGATATCATTAAATGCCTGCCGTCATCCATACAGAAAGCAAGCAGCAGAATCTATTCCCTTGGGGGGCAGGACTAGTAAAACTCATAATATAGGCAAAAACTTTACAAACAGCAGGAAAAAAAAAAGAGAAATTGTCATATGTCCTGTCCATGTATAAATATTTGTAGAGATAAGGAATAAGGACCCTCCAAATTTGATAAAATATTTCCTGATTCTAATTAAGAATGGTTTATGATTTTATAGCCAAATCTATAATCCTGATCTAAAGTAGACCCAGTACTTGGTGGAAAACCTTACAAAGAATCTGCAAATAGCCAAAAGCCAAAGACCCCAGTCAAATTTCTCCCTCCTGAAAAAGTCTTTACATATTGGTGGGAGAGTATCATGCATGCCTGTAATTGCTCCTCTCATAGAAATGCAGAGAACAGCACCAGTACTCTATAAGAAAAAGGGAAATGACAATAAGATTAAAAGCATGGAATGTCGATCATTACAGCCTGAGAAAAACTTTAGTTCTCACTAACAACCACCCCCCCCCTTCAAATCTAACTGATATCAGAAACCGATGGTACCTCTTGTGCTATTTGTTATTGGATGCAGAATTCTTCATTAAAGTTGAGGGATTAAATATAGCACTTTAGCTAATTAATTATAGTTTGATCGTTTTGACACCTCCAAATGACTCAGCCACATACCTTGAAGCTTTGTCAACTCAATTGCATCTTTATTTTTGTTGCCTTTAACCAACAATGAAGACTAATGCCACTCTTTCTAGTTTTCAATCACCTCTACAGAAGTGCTCCCCTGGCAATGTGCAAGGACAGACCTAATTAATCCCTCATCTGCCCTCCGTGGTGTCTATACATCACACTGGCAGTTGGAACTGCTGCTTGTTTTAAGGCTATTGCTGGAATGAAAAGCTCATCTGTTTTTCAATAATTTTACCACAGGTGGTGATTTGTAATTAGAAAGGGCAGAATCCAAATTTTGGTGTGTGTGTGTGTGTGTGTGTGTGTGCGTGCACGCACGCACACTTGCTCGCATGTGCACACAAGGGCTTGCATGTACTTTGTAATTTACGGTGGCCGCTCATTTGTAAAAGAGAAAAAAGAAATGAAAATCAGCAGGCACAAGCAGGAGAAAAAGCTTCACTTTTAATATTGAACCAAACAACAGCATTTTAAAACAATAAACATTTTTTGTGTTCTTTTGCATTTTTGTTTTTGTCCATTGATATATAGTCAAACTCCACACTCCATTTAGAGATCAAACACTAGGAGAAAGGGGGAAAGACTATATGATCCAGGAAATCTCAGAACCCATTGGTATTCCAGGAGGGGTTGCATGCTTGTGGTGAGTGTGTGCAGGTAAATCAAGAAAGAAAATTCAGTAAAGACTTCTTTTTTGACTTGGATCTTTCTTGCGTATCTGTTTTGATTTTGAAGAGAGAACTTTGTATTCTCATCTTTATCCTCGGTGGAACTTGCTGTAACTGGAAAGATAGTTTAGCTAAAGAAAGTAGTCTGGCTCACTTTAGCAAATCAAGCAGGAGAGGACCGTGGCTTTCAGGTGAGTAGAAATGAGCTGATAAAGGAAACTCACCTTGGTCACTGCCTTTGTTATTTTTTTGGTCTATTTGGAGTCTACTCTTCACACTTCAAACTGCTCTTCCACTAAGCCTTCCTCCACCATCCCAGCCTGCCATCCCTATTCTACAGATCATGTGGCTTAAGGTTTTTTCTCTGGTGGACAGCCTGGTACTATCAATTTTCTATATGGACATAAAAGTCTTGAAGGATACTTGTGATACTCTGGAGGGTGAGAGTTCTCTTTGGTCCCAGAATCATGTTGCAGAGCTAATTTGTTGGTAAACATATATTGAACTGAATTAGACTTTGTGATTGCCCAAGTAAATTAAAGATAGAGATGGAAACAGATACTTTACTCACATACTAGGAGAAACATCATATGTAACTGAAGCAGAGAACCTCAAAGCAAAATGCCTCAGAAGAATATGGTCTAATTTAGACCATGTATTTTTTTAAAGAATAGTTACTTTCCTAAGTGTAGTTAGGCCTGGGAAAGGTAAATAATGGATAACTGATATAGGTTCCTTGCAGTCTCCAATATGGAGACAGGTGTTAATGGAGGATGATTGGTGGGGTAGACAAGAGGATATAGGATTTTGATTCAGAAATTATTTCTGCCAACTTATGTTCATTGCATGGGAAGAGGCTGTTTTATACTTTGTGACATTATGGAAAGATGATGGAAAATCTTGTTCAGAAATGTGAGATTGGTGTTAGAGATCAGTGTATACTGTCATGTTAAGATAATTCTCTGCTAAATGAAAAACGCTGCCTTGTTCTCCAGGGCTTTTTTTTTTTTCCCTGAGAGAAAGCTTACAGAACCTTAGTAGAGCTGATCAATACCTCACTTCCCATTCTGTCATGTCTCTATACTTTTATTTCAGAAGATTATGGGAAAGAGTTCAGTTCAGACCATTGGAACAATTATATTTAACAATATATTGTTCTCTCATTTAAATGAGTATCTGGATTTATAATGTACAAATATCCTCACATCCTTAATTTCAGTTAAGAATATTACCTGCTATGCTTGTCCAATAGAAAAATGAAAAGTAAAAATTGCAAATGCACAGAATAGTTTGGATCTTTTTTTGGGGGGTGGGGAATGGGTATGGGGGATTGAACTCAGGGACAGTTGGCAACTGAGCCACATCTATAGCCCTATTTTGTATCTTATTTAGAGACAGGGTCTCACTGAGTTACCTAGTGCCTCATTTTTACTGAGGCTGGCTTTGAACTTTCGATCCTCCTGATTCAGTCTCCTGAGCCGATGGGATTACAGGCGTGAGCCACTGTACCCAGTTGGATCATTTTTTTTAAAGTGTATATTGTTTACATTTTTGGTTGGGTTTTGTAGTTTAGACCTTGGTTTTGTTTTTGTTGGTGGTGGTTTCCTGAATAATCTTATATCTTTTAATTCAATCTGTTCACTCAAGTATTAATATTCACTTTATTTTGTATGTGATATTTATTTTAAACCTGATTCCTTGGTAGTCCCTGAATGAATTTTCCTCTTTAATTAGATTTCTATCTTTGTACTCTGTAGACATGGGGCCTTCATGGGGCATTTCCCTTACTAGAGAAATCACCCAAACTTTTCTCATCATGTGAAAAATTTGACCTTTTTTAGCTGAGCTATTCAGGTTGACCATAACATCTCAATTTTCTGACCTCGATCCTATTAGTATGTATATCATGTTATGAAACTTTACTTTCAGTACTGGGGTAATAGATCAAGTTTTGTTGAAAGACATCTCTATAGTCCTATATTTATTGTGTTATTTTATTCTGAAAACATGGTTTTATACACTAAAGCTTTATTTCTGTAGTTAAATTATAAACATTACTCATCTTCAGCCTTTCACAGTGTACAGCTCATATCACTTAACAAATGTTTGACAATTTGCTTTTAAATAGCACATGTAATATTGTCATTTCTATTTCCTGAATATGTACTTCAAAAGAGCAGGGAAATTTAAGATAGTGAACATTTCTACAAAAGGATCAGGAACCTAATCCCTATACCAGAGAACCAAGGTTGGTGGAAAGAATTGCATTTTTGCAGAATTGAGAAAATATTTCAGATTTAGACTTACGCTGAGCTGGAAGGGATCTTAGAGCTAATCTCCTCTAACTCCTTCTTTCAACAAATGAGAAAACTGAGACTTTATAATAAGTAACTTGATTTTATATCTTTTCACACTGTAAGTGGATAATGTGACTAATAATATTAGTACAATTTAATACACTTCATATTTTCCAAAGCATTTTTACATACATTGATTTTTCTCCAATTGTAGCATTGTAGCATTTGTTATTATTCCTGTTCTTTTTTTTTTCCTTTTCTTTCAAATTAGGAAACTTTTAGAAGTTCACTTAGTCTATAGCAGAGTCAGAACTGAGACTTGCATACTAGGCCACCTCTACCTGGGTGATCACTTCTATACTCCCAAAGTCAAATACACATTGCCATCTCAGAAGTCACCTCTGATTACTTGTGTGTGTGTGTGTGTGTGTGTGTGTTTCTTTTCTATAACTCTCTTCTTCAAATTTACCCTTGGTTGTCTCAAAAGCTCTTCTAACTCCATATATCCAAAGCTGAACTGATATTTTCCAAATACCCCAGGTCTAATCCTACTCCAGTGTTTCCTAGCTTAAAATGTCTTCCTTCATCAAGATATGAAAACATCTTTCACTCAGCACAATGACTCATCACCAAGGAAGCCTGATGCATCTAATATCTAGATGTCTCTCTGTTTTACTCATTCTCTCTTTGTGGACTATCTTCACCCCAGTCCACGCTACCGTTGTCTCATGCATCACTGTGTCAGCATCCTTTCTGACTTATGTAGCTTTTACTCTGGCTACAGACTTCAGTCTGTTCTTCATGCAGGGTAATCTTTTAAAAATTTGTAAGTTTGACCCCTTCACCAACCCACAAGAACCCTGCAATGACTTTCTGTTGCTGTAAGCATTAAAACTAAAAATCTTTAATTGACTTAATATAAAGCTCTCTCAAAATTTAATGTGTATAGAAATTACCTGCAAATCTTTTATTAAAAGGCATCTGATTTTGGTAAGTTAGGCGAGGGCCTGAAATTCTGCATTTATAACAAGCTCCTTAGTGTTGCCAGTGTTGATGGTCGGCAACTGACATTGTGAATAGCCAGGTCCTAGAAGTCCTTTAAGAGCCAGGTCCACACATTCAGCTGTCCCTCTGCTGTTGCTGTGTACTGCAGCTTCAATGGCATCCTTCCCAATCTTTGAAGTTGGCATGTTCATTTGGTAAGGAATAAGCCTTTTGAATCTACCTAGAATGTTTCTTTCCTATCCCCATTTCCCTAAATCCACAACCCCGGTGTACATACATTCATCCCATAGAACCTATTCTTAGGCCAGATCTGATTCCTGCCGGTACTTTTCTGTCATAGCACTTAACAGTTTGTACTCATGTTTTTATATTACATAATTATTTGATGTAACTACAGACTCCATGATTGAGTTTTGAAGAAAAACTAAGAACTATGCAATAGGGGTCCAAGTACTTTTGTTACAAGTCTCTCTCTTCACACTTCAGGAAGGAGTCACATACTAGAAGACAACATTATTTCATTACTGACTCAGATGAGAGGTGACCATCAGAACACAGATTCAGGCCAAATATGAAAAATAAAAGAACTTTCTAACATACCTCCAGGCACTAAAGGCTAAGTTTGAATTATGTATCACCGGTCTGTTTTGCTTGCCATTAAATTCGCATCTTGCCTAACACCTAGTACATGATAGAAGTCTAATAAATATTCTGACTAAAGTCACACACAAAAATAACTAAAAGGAGTATCTCCTGATCTAATAGCTTCTCTTGACCAGCATTATATAATGAGGATACCACGTGAGTTGCTAATGTAAGCTACATATATAATTTTAGATTTTCCTAAAACCACTCTAAAAAAATTAAAAAGAGAGGATGATATCAGTAAAATAGTGAAATAGGAGATTCCTGACAAATATCCCTCCATAGCAACAATAATTTTGCTGCTGTCCATGTATGAAAGTGCCTTTGATGGGGCCTTGAGAGTTAGAAAGGAGTTTGTGAGAAACCAGTGTAGCCCAAGACCTAGGAGAATCATTTGCTCAGGACAGACACACACCCACCCACTGACCATACTCTCAGCTCCAGACCTGCAATGGCCCTATCCCCGTGAAAGATTTCTACAGACTAGTTTGGCCTTGATCCTGCTACCAAAACCAACTGCTGAAGAGGATTGACATACAATGTTGCCTCAGGAGACAGGCCTGCCAACATTTGTTTTGGTTGTAGGCACTAAACCAAGTTGTAACTTGGTATCAACTTTCCTTATCTGTGGTCCAAGATCAGTCTTAACTCACAAAAGGACCTAGGGAGTGGGCTGGGGTCTTAGCTCAGTGGTAGAGCACTTGCCTAGCATGTGTGTATCATTGGGTTCCACCACATATAAATAAATAATAAATATCCATTAACAGCTAGATATATATTTTACCAAAAGGACCCAAGGGAGAAACACCTGTCTTAGGGCAGACTTAACAGGTTTGGTCCCATAGCAATCTCCTGATGGATCCCGGAAGCTCAGCTCCATTCTCTTCTGGCTGTGCTCTGGAAGCAGAGTAGTTACATCAGGACCCACCAGGAGACGTGACCATCTGGATATCCAAGACAGGCTGGTTAAACTTGGCACCATAATTGGTTGTAGAGGAGCCTTAGATCTGTACCTCAGTCCCTCTGGGATGTGCTCTGAGAAAAGTTCTGCCCACCCTGAGACCTAAAGAGAGGTGTATCTGGCAGTGTTTCTATATGTTGACCTGCTGATGGCAGTCCATTATGGATTTTAAAATAGCTCTATAAATCAACTCCATGCCCTATCCATCAGGAAATACCCACCTATGACTTCAGACACAGGTCTGAAGACCTGGAGCCCAGCTGTAGACTGTGAAGCAGACCTGTGACTTGATTCTATCCTCTCTTAGCTGGAGTCTGAGGCATACCTCTGGTTCATGAACATAACCAGTGATCTAATAGGAGACATCTAAGGATGTTGGAAAAAGCCACACCTATCCATATACCTGGTAATAGGACTACTGTATGCAGGTTATAAAGTAGACATTTATCCCAGTGCCAGTCCTATGCACCAATGTCCTGTAGACAGTCAGCCATCAATGCACCAATGTCCTGTAGACAGTCAGGAATCAAAACATTGCCCTACAAAAATTCAACAGTCAGTATCTGCTCTTGTTAGAACTCTTGTAACAAGCCACCAACTGTAGATCCCACTGTAGACCCAACAGCAACCTTGTGTCTCCCACTCAAACACAATCCCAGAAGTAATCTCATCCCATCCATCAGGAACCTAACCATTTATAAAGACTAGAAGAGATGTTTGCTTCTTCAAATGCATAGATACCAATGCAAGGCTACATGACAACGAAGAATCAGACAAACATGGATCACCAAAGGAAGCTAATGAAGCTCTAGTAACAAAACCCAAAGAAATAAGATAATAAATTGCCTGAAAAAATGTCTTCAAAAATTATCTTAAATAAATTTAATGAGATGCAATGAAACAACTCAATTAACTTAGGAAAATAATGAATAAAAAAATGAGGAGTTCCCCCAGAAAACATAAACTATAGAAAGGAACCAAATAGAAATCCTAGAAAAGATGAATATGTGACAGAATGACAAAATTTAATAACATCAATCCAAATAATATTCCAAAATGCTTGATATCAAATTTTCAAAAAATCAAAGACAGAGAGAGAATCTTGAAAGCAGCAAGAGATAAGAGACTCAGTCTCATGTAAAGGAACCTTCATAAGGCTATCAGCAGACTTCTCAACAGAAACCTTGCAAACCAGGAAGGAATGGTATCAAATATCAAGTTTGGAAAAAGAAAAAAAGAACTCTCAACTGAGAATGCAATACCCAGAAGAGCTTTCCTTCAGAAATGAAGGAAAAATAGATTCCAGAACAACAAAAGCTGAGAGAGTTCATCACCATGAGACTTACCTTACAAAAAATGTTAGTTTTTTTTTCAAGGTAAAATGAACGGATGCTAGATTACAACAAGAAACCTTATGAAAGTATTAAACTCGCTGGTAAAGGTAAATACATAATCAAATTTGAAATATTCTAGAGATGGGATGTAGCTCAGGATAGAGTGCTTGCCTAGAATATGCAAAACCCTGGGTTTGATCCCAAGGATAAAAAGAAAATCCTCTAAAATTGTAATGGTGGTGTATAAGTCACCTTTAATTATAATATAATATACATAAAAAAATATATTAGTTAAAATAGTTATTGCTATAATAACATGTTAATGAAGACACAGTGTAAAAATATTCAAGTGTGACATCAGTAGCATAAAATGTGTATGGAGAAATTTGAAAGTTTTTGCTTCTGATTGAAGTTAAGGTGTTATCAGCCTAAATTAGAGTGCTTATACTATTAAACCTTTAATACTGCTTCATGATAATCACACATAAAAATGACCTGTATTTATTTTAAAATGCACAAAAAGAATAAGAAAGAGGAATCAAAGCATGTCCCTACAAAAATTCAACAAATCACAAAAGAAGACAGTAAGTTTGGAGGAAAAGAAAAGGCTACTACGAAAAAGTCAATAAACAATTAAGAAAATATAAACAGTAAATTCTTACCACCAATAACTACTTTAAATATAAGTGGAATAAATTCTCCAATCAAAAGACTGAGTAGCTGGAAGGATATTTATTTATTTATTTATTTGTTTATTTATTAGTTTTAGGTGGACAGAATATCTTTATTTTTATTTTTATGTCGTGCTAAGGATCGAACCCATTGCCTCATGCATGCCAGCAGAGTGCTCCACCACTGAGCCACAACCCTAGCCCTGGATGGATTTTTAAAAGGAGATTCAATGATATCCTGCCCACAAGAGATACATGTTAGCCTTAAGAACAAAACTATATAAATGAGAAATCATGGAAAAAGATATTCCATGAAAATAGTATATAAATGAGTGATTATACTCATATCAGGAAAAATATACTTTCAGTCAAAAAGTGCAGGAGAAAAAAGATCACTTTATAATGATAAAAGGGTAAATTCTTAGAGAGGATATAACAATTCTAAGAATATAGATACTCAGATTCACAGAACCAACCTAAAGATATAAAGAAAATATCAGTAGTTCCAAAGGTAGAGAGAGAGACTGTAACACAATAACAGTAGAATACTTCAATTATGAGGTCAACCAGACAGAAAAGTGAATATGGAAATAGTACACTCCAACTATGTTTTAGACCAGATGAACCTAACACACTATGCAGACCATCCCATCCAACAGTAGCAGAGTATGCATTCTCCCCAAGTGCACATGAAACATTCTCCAGGATGGATCATATATCAAACCATAAAATAAGTAGTAAATTTTAAAAAGAGAGAAATCAAGTGTCTTTTCTGATGACAATGATATGAAACTGGAAATGAGTAACTCACAGAAGAATCACAAATTTTTAGAATTTAAGGAACATGCCGCAGTCTGGCTGGGCACAATCAGGAGCCACTTGTCAAAAGAAACTAACTTTATTTTTAGAACCACACACGCCAAACAAAATAGGCTCTCAGGAAAAACCCTCAGAGCCTCAACTGCCACCACCGGCTTTCCACAAGCCTCTCTCTCCCACACAAGCTTCTCTCCACCTCCCACAATCCTCCTGCTCTTGAGGCCGATTGGCTGGGTCACGTGGGCGGAGCCAAAAAAGTCCCCCAATGAGCAGCTCCGTGGTCTGAAAGGGCAGGGAAACAGCCCAATGAGCATCACCGCAGAGGAGCCAATCAGCTAGATGTTGCTGGGGCCGAGGAGCCAATCAGCTAGATGTTGCTGGGGCCGCTGTGAGCCAATCATCAGCCAGCAGCTGGAAGTTTGCTGGCAGCTGGAAGTTTGCTGGGGCCCCTTTGGCTGTGGCTCTCAACATCTCCCCCTCTCTGTTTAAACAACAAGCATGTGGCTTAGGGACCATGCCTGTTAGGCAGTCCAATTCAACATATGGTCCTTACCCGTCATCGGATGAACTGACCTCTAGGCGTCAGCCTCCTGTCTTAGGTTGGTACCACTGCAATTGGATCATACCCGTCACTGACTACCGGTCCAGCATACAGCCATACTTGTGGATAGGCCTTTGCACCTGTGGGGGGGTGAGGTTCTTTGCCTCACCTCTGTTGGCCCCCAAATTTTAGACCATCACTAGTAGAGGAGGATGCAAAATGCCATGACATTAAGCCAATTGAGGGCTCCTTTGAAAAATTGTACCACCGGTGACATCATCAGCAAAAATACCCCAACACTACCACAAGTCGCTGCACCAACAGATAGTTCACAATGCATACAGGTGAGCTCACAATGTGTCCAGGCAAGTTCTGCAAGCAGTTCAGTGATGGCTATTGTAGAAGCTGTAGATTGGTTTTATCTTTGACTTCACCAGCACTGGGATGAAGATAGGAATTCTGGCAATAATGGCTAAAGAAAAAATTATGTAACATTCCAGAAGGCACTAAAAGAAAACAATTTTCTTAACAATTTACATTGTCTTCACCGGCACTGGGATGAAGATAGGAATTCTGGCAATAATGGCTAAAGAAAAAATTATGTAACATTCCAGAAGGCACTAAAAGAAAACAATTTTCTTAACAATTTACATTGTCTTCATAGGCACTGGGATGAAGATAGGAATTCTGGCAATAATGGCTAAAGAAAAAATTATGTAACACTACAGAAGGCACTAAAAGAAAACAATTTTCTTAACAATTTACATTATCTTTAAGAGAATTATTAAATATAATGAAAAGGAAAGGTAAAAGTAAACAAACAGATCTGTTAACCTTCTTTTTTGTTTACATATTAAAACAATCCTCAACAGTTGTTTACCCAATTTAAATTAAACCATATAAATCACGTGAAAAAAAATATTTGGATCCATTTTATCATGAGCGCTCATCATATATGATATATGGACATACGTACATTCAAACATATAACACAAAACACAAGTGTGCACACATAATATAATACATACAACACATAACATTATAGTAAAGGCCTTATAACTTTTTACAGGTGAAATCTCCATTGCAATGTTTAAAAACTCTATAGTCAAAAAATAGAACTGATCAGCAAAACATTAACCTAGGTCTGTATGAGCTCAAAAAACAAAATAGAACTTCATGATATGGCAAAGGGCAATAATAAAATAGATATTGAAAAAGCATCCTGGTTCTGTTGCAGATGTAAGAATAGCCAAACTGGAGTTTTGGATATCAGTTGTTATGGATTTGAGCCAAATCATCTTCTTTTTGGTCTGTAGAAATCGCTTTAGTTAATCTTTCTGGAATCCAAATCGGCTGCTGTTCTCCCTGTGGAAACACATAAACAGACCCCCGACTCCAGACAATCACTGGGTCAGGACCTTGGTTAATCTCTCTGGAATCCAAATCGGCTGCTGTTCTCCCTGTGGAAACACACAAACAGACCCCCGACTCCAGACAATTACTGGGTCAGGACCTTTCCATTGTCCTGTTAGAATATCCTTCCAAAGTACCTTGGGCTTATGTACATTTTTTGGACACATATGCCTTTCCGCAGCACTAAGTCCTGATGAATCCAAATTTAAAAAGTTTAGAGTAAAAAGGGTTATTTTAAGTTTATCTTTGGGGAATATATACCCCTTCCCAATTCCTTCTTTTTGCTTTAATAAGTACATTTTAATAGTTTGATGAGCTCTTTCAACTATGCCTTGTCCCTGTGGATTGTATGGGATTCCTGTTATATGAGTAATGCCAAATGTTGAGCAAAATTGTTTAAAAGAGGTAGAAGTATAACCAGGGGCATTATCTGTTTTTAACTGTTTTGGAACACCCACAGTGGCAAAATTTTGTAAGCAATGAGCTATAACATCTTTAGTTTTTTCTCCGGCATGAAGGGAGCCCATCAAAAATCCAGAAGAAGTATCAACTGTAACATGCAAATATTTTAATTTTCCAAATTCTGGCAAGTGTGTGACGTCCATCTGCCAAATATGGTTAGGTATCAATCCTCTAGGATTGACTCCAAGATTAACTTGTGGTAAAAAGGTCACACAATTTTGACATTGTTTTATTATTTGTCTAGCTTGTTCCTTAGTTATTTTAAAACGCTTTTGTAAAGTATTAGCATTGACATGGAACTTTTTATGAAAATTTATAGCTTCTTCTAGTGTAGAGAAAATATGTATGTCATGTGTAGTTTTATCTGCTAAATCATTGCCCAAACTAAGGGCTCCAGGCAATCCTGTATGTGCCCTGATATGTCCTATCAAGAATGGATCTTTTCTGTTCCAGATTAGACTTTGTATAGTGGAAAGCAAAGAGAAAACAGTAGAAGAAGGGGAAATCCTACCAGCATCTTCAAGAGATACTATAGCATTAACTACATACTGACTATCAGAAAATAAATTAAATACAGAATCTTTAAACATCACAAAAGCTTGTAAAACTGCATTAAGCTCTACCTTTTGAGCTGATTGTTTGGGTACTAAAAATGTAAAAGTTTGATCAGGGGTAACTACTGCTGCTGTACCATTATTTGACCCATCAGTGAATATATTTGGAGCATTCATGATAGGTGTTTTTCTTGTCATTTTTGGAAAAATTACAGGATGCAATGACCAAAAAGACAATAAAGGATTAGATGGTAAGTGGTTATCAAATGAAACATTAGATTTGCACATGATTATTGCCCAAGTATTTAACTCATTAGCTAACTCATCAATTTGATTCATAGTATATGGAGTAATAATTTTATTGGGAGAAATTCCAAACACTCCCTTTGCTGCTTTTATTCCTTTGAGTATTAATTGTCCTACAGCCTCAGGATACCTAGTAAGAATAGTGTTAGGAGAATAAGATAAATGTATCCATAATAATGGACCTTCTTGCCAAAATACTCCTGTAGGAATATTTTTTGTTGGTAGTACAATAAATAATAAAGGCAAACTTATATCAATTCTATCCAAATGCATATTTTCCATATATGTTTCAATGATTTTTAATGCCTTTCTTGCTTCAGGCGTTAACATTCGGGGTGAATTTGGATCTGATGGACCTTTTAGGATATCAAATAAAGGTCCCAACTCTCCTGTTGGTATACCTAAATAAGGCCTTATCCAATTTATGTCTCCTAATAACTTTTGAAAGTCATTAAGTGATTTGAGTTGATCTACTCGTATTTGAAGTTTTGGTGGACGGACCATGGTTGAGGATAACAGAACTCCTAAATAATTAATTGGAAAATTTAATTGTACTTTATCTATTGCTATCTCTAGATTATAATTTTTTAATAAGTTTGTAAGTGTGGCATAACATTCTAGCAATGTGTTTTTATCTTTGTGTGCTAATAATACATCATCCATATAGTGAAATATTTGTAGTTCAGGATTTTGATTTCTAAGTGGCTGGATTACTTTGTTAACATAAATTTGACACATAGTTGGGCTGTTAGCCATCCCTTGAGGGAGTACTTTCCATTCATATCTCTGATCAGGACCTTCATGATTCAGTGCAGGGATAGTAAATGCAAAACGTGGACTATCCTCAGGATGAATTGGAATTGAAAAAAAACAATCTTTAATATCTATAACTAAACCATACCAGGTTTTTGGCAAAGCAGACAACTGAGGAATCCCTGATTGAGCAGGTCCCATAATAACCATCTCATTATTAATGGATCTTAAATCTTGCAATAATCTCCATTTACCAGATTTCTTTTTGATGACAAAAATGGGAGTATTATGGGGAGATACAGAAGGTTGTATATGTCCTTCTGCTAATTGTTGTTTGACCAGGTCATGGGCTGCTTGTATCTTTTCTTTAGTCAGGGGCCACTGAGGAACCCATACTGGTCTTTCTGATTTCCAAGTAATTTTTATTGTCTCAGTGGCCCTTTCTGAAAATCCAACCCATGTCTGTCTGTTCCTTGATCTATTTGTATTGGTGCTGCTATACCTTGTTCTTGTTTTTCTAATCTTTTTCCTTTCCTAAAACCTTGTCTAGTCATAATAGTGGGTGCATTTTGGTTGATGTTATTTGTTAATGTCAAACCTAATTGATCTAGGACATCTCGTCCCCATAAATTTACGGGAAGATGATCCAATACATATGGCTGTATAGTTCCTTCACATCCTTCAGGATCCTTCCAATCTAATACCATTGCACTTCTATGGGGATTAGTTGCCACTCCTAGGCCTCGAAGCGTTTGAGTGGCTTGTTGTAATGGCCAATGTTTTGGCCATTCTTGACGAGAGATGATGCTAAGGTCTGCACCTGTATCCAGTAGCCCATTAAATTCATGTCCTTGAATATTTAGTTTTAGCATGGGGCGAGAATCTAAATTTAAAGAAAGCATAGCCCAATCTACACCTGTGGAGCCTAATCCCTTGGAACCTCTTTCTACAGTACGACTGGAAAATTTATCATGTAGGCTGGGTATTATTAGTAACTGTGCTATTCTATCTCCTGGTGAAATTACTGATATACCCTTTGGAGAACTGGCTATAATTTTTATTTCACCTTCATAATCGGGATCAATTACCCCAGGACTTATCATAAGTCCTTTTAGAGTAGAAGAGCTGCGTCCCAATAATAAGCCTACTGTTCCTTTGGGAAGAGGTCCTTTCACCCCTGTGGGAATGATTTGAACTCCCATCTCTGGAGTTAGTACTGCTCTGGCGGAGGCGCAGATGTCCAACCCTGCGCTCCCTCTGGTTTGTCTGATGAGGGATCTGATGGACAATGTGTCCTGGGCACTACCCTGATGGGGTTGCTGGGTTCCTCCAGTGCTCCGTATATTTGTGGTTTTGGGCCCCAGAGCATTGGGCCCCCCTGTCCATTTTTTGGCAATGGAGCCCGATGCCTTTCTCCACGATATCGTGGATAAACACCTGGTCCTTGTTCGTTTTTTGATAATGGAGTACCCTCTATGGTGGTTTGAGAACGGCATTCATTAGCCCAATGTCTCCCTCTACGGCATCGTGGGCAAATACCTGGTATTCTACTCCTTTGATACCTAGTTTTGTTAAACCCTCCTCCAATGGGGCAATTCCTTTTAAAATGTCCTGTTTGTTCACAATTGTAGCATGTTCTTGGCCTGGCATCTAAAGCCTGTTTTACTGCAGCTGCCACAATTTGCCCTTGTTCATTAATGTCTCTGGCATCTAAAGCCTGTTTTACTGCAGCTGCCACGACTTGCTCTTGTTCATTAATGTCTCTACATAATTTAATATATGTGTTTAAATCTTCATGTTTCCATGGTCTAATGATATCTCTGCACCAACGATTCGCTTGCTCATAAGCCAGGTGTTTTAGTAATGGCATTGCTTGTTCTGTATTCCCCAAAACTCTGGTAGCTGTTTGAATAAGCCTATCTACAAATTCAGCATAAGGTTCATTAGCTCCTTGTATTACCTTAGATAATTGACCTTGTAAACCTCCATGTCCTTGTAAAGTCTTCCATGCCTTAATTGCATCTGCAGCAATTTGTGCGTATACGCCAGGATCATATGCAATTTGTTGCTGCTGATCCTCATAAGGTCCCTTTCCTAACAACATATCTAGATTTCTCTGAGGATAACCAGCTGCTGCATTTCGCCTAGCCGTCTCCTTGCAAAATTCCTCATTGGCAACCTTCCATAACAGGTATTGTCCTCCATTTAGCACAGCTTTACACATATTAGCCCAATCTGCTGGCGTCATGTTCAAGTTGTTAATGGATTCGACCATGCTTACAGTGAAGGGTGCTTGAGGACCATAGGTTGTTACAGCCTCTTTTAGCTGCTTCACTGTTTTGAAATTTAAAACTTGGTAAAATCGCTGTCCTCCTGCCTCAAATACAGGGCATGTTAGTATTTGAGATCTTGTCTCAGGATCCTAACTATCAACTGCGGGGGTTGGGGGCCTCCCAGCATATGGAGGTGGCGCTGTTGGTTGGACACTTACGCCCTCTGGTGATAGAAAGGTGTTAGTAGCAGTCTCCTGTAGAGGTGGTGCTGTTGGTTGGACACTTACACCCTCTGGTGATAGAAAGGTGTTAGTAGCAGTCTCCTGTTGTAACTTTCCCCCTGATGGCTTTTTCTGTTTTACACTTTCTTTCTCTGTCTGACTAGCTTGAGAGGCTTTCTCTTTTACTTGAATCTTTTCCTCTGTCTGACTAACTTGAGAGACCTTCTCTTTTACTTGAATCATTATGTCTTCTCCTTCCTCTACCATTGTCTGAACTGAAGGCTTTGGACTAAGCAAACAAGATACGAATGTCCACAATGGCAATGTGCCAACTGGCAGAGTCCCTGGGCTTTTCTTTTCTATTCTTTTTAAATCTTCACCATGATGGTTCCATTGTGATATATTTAACAACTCCTCCTTAAAAAGCCATGGGCTACATTTTTGTATTGTATCAACGTATGCCCTGACTGCTCTTGATTTTACTGGGATGCCTCCTTCCTCTAATAATTTACTTAACACTCTTTCAGTTTGTTTTTTACTAATTTCTGATCCCATATTTCTACTATAATACAACCCAACAAGATGACGCCAAACAAAACCGAGACAGAATGAAATAAAAAGGGAACAACAAAAAGTCATTATAGCCTTTCTATCCTCCTGACATGGGCATCCGTCCTTTCTCCCTATCTGTTCCTCAGACGTAAATAGTTTTTCCTCAGATGTGAGCGGTTTTTCTTCCGTCTCACTCATCTCCAGGGACAGGCAACTTAAAACAAAAGTGAAGCAAAATAAAAGAGGAATCTTAAAATGGCTACCCATCCTCTCGCCCTGCCCTCAGGGGCGAGCAGTTTCACTTACCCTCAGTCGCTCCCCGTGCGAGCCACCAAATGCCGCAGTCTGGCTGGGCACAATCAGGAGCCACTTGTCAAAAGAAACTAACTTTATTTTTAGAACCACACACGCCAAACAAAATAGGCTCTCAGGAAAAACCCTCAGAGCCTCAACTGCCACCACCGGCTTTCCACAAGCCTCTCTCTCCCACACAAGCTTCTCTCCACCTCCCACAATCCTCCTGCTCTTGAGGCCGATTGGCTGGGTCATGTGGGCGGAGCCAAAAAAGTCCCCAAATGAGCAGCTCCGTGGTCTGAAAGGGCAGGGAAACAGCCCAATGAGCATCACCGCAGAGGAGCCAATCAGCTAGATGTTGCTGGGGCCGAGGAGCCAATCAGCTAGATGTTGCTGGGGCCGCTGTGAGCCAATCATCAGCCAGCAGCTGGAAGTTTGCTGGCAGCTGGAAGTTTGCTGGGGCCCCTTTGGCTGTGGCTCTCAACACTAAGACAACCAATGAATCATAGAAGAAATTAAACTGAAAAAAAAAAGTAAATGAAAAGGGAAACTCAACATATCAAAATTTCTGGGATATAGCAAAAGCAAGTCTAAAGGGAAAATTATAGTCATTAATGTGTAAATTTATAAAAGATCTCAAATAAAAAATCTACTTTTATACCTCAAAGAACTAGAGAAAGAATACATTAAACTCAAAGGTAGTAAAAGTAAGGAAATAATAATGCTTAGAGCAGAAATAGAAAAAAATACAAAAGATCAAAAAAAAAAAAAAAAAAACCACAACAACAAAGAGTTGGTACTCGAGAAGATGGACAAAACTGGCAAACCTGTTTCTAGACTAAGAAAAAAAAAGAGAAGATTCAAATTAATTAATGTGTCCATTGACACACTGTATTAAAAACATTAAAAATGAACTACCATATGGTTCAACCATTCCATTTCTAGGCACACACATTTCTCCAGGACATTCAAGAGAGATTTGCATTGTAATGAACATTGCGGGGTTATTTACCATAGCCAATGTGTAGAATCAACCTAAGTGTCTAGCGACTAATAAATTGATAAGAAAATTTGATACATACCACACACACACACACACACACACACACACACACACACAGTGATTCTTTCAAAAAGAAGGGAATGTTGTCATTTATAGCAATGTGAGTGAAACTGGAGGACACTATACTGAATGAAAGAAACCAGGCATTGAAAGATAAATACTGCAAGATCTCGCTTACACATGGAATCCGAAAGAAAGCTTTTTAAAACTCATAGAGTAGAATGGTGGTGAAGGAGCTAGGATTAGTGGAGGATGAGGAGAAATAAATTCAGGAGATATATTGTATAGCATGGTGACTCTAGTGAATAATACTTGAAAATTGCCAAGTGAATAGATTTTAAATGTTCCCATCACAATTATTAAGTATGTGAGGTGATAAATATGATAATTTGCCTGATTTATTCATTCCACAATGTATACATAAATCAAAACATCATGTTGCAGTCTAAAAATATATATGCTTTTCAATTTTTAACTAAAAATTTTAAAACATAAAATATTAATTTTTAAATAAACATAAGGCAACATAATTTCATGACTATGTAATCAATATTTTATATTCCTTTTTCCTTTCCAAATAAGCTTTCAAACCTTATTGTGTATTTTATGCCCATAGCACATGTCAGATTAGCCACATTTCAAGTACTCAGTAGTCATTCTTGGTTAGTGGCTACCATATTGGACACCATTTGTCCTCTTTGTATGTTTCATTACACATAGGACTTGGCACACATGGCAAAATTAACCTCTTGAAAAGGGTACATACAACTAACAACTCGAACTGCTGCATCCTTCATTCCATACTTCTTACAGAAAAGTCATCTTCTATCCTCCAATGCATAGTGTATGAAGATTCTTCCTACTTAACTCCTACTATTTGAGAACACTGAAAAAGAACCAGAAGGGGCTGGGGTTATGGCTCAGCGGTAGAGCTCTGGCCTTGCACGTGCAAGGCCCTGGGTTCGATCCTCAGCACCATATAAAAATAAATAGATAAATAAAGTTATTTTAAAAAAAGAACCATAAATACAGGCTAGTGATTTTGTTTCTGTACCAATATGCCAGAAGGGTAGATATATTTGTTGAATCCAACTTCATTTTTTTTTTTTTTTTGGAAACTTGAAGACATTTTGTTGGATTTTTTGGTTTTATAACATTTGCACATTCTTTATGAGTCACTGACAATTTCAGGTAGGATATGCAGCCTTTATGTATTTACATGCCTTAGTACCAACTAGTGACAAGAAACAGCTTGTTTAAAACAAATTCTTTGGTACTACTGGGAAAGTTATTCATAAATGAGTGTATAATGCTAAAATTAATCAAATGTACTGCTTATGCTGTGTACATGTGTTCTGAATATTATATATTTTCATTTGCACCTCTAAGGATCTCTTTTTTTTAGAGATATGGTATTACTTAGTTGCTGAGGCTGGCTTTGAAGTTGCAATTCTACTGCCTCAGCCTCCCAAGTCATGGTGTGCACCACCATGCCCAGCTACTCCAGGGATCTTATTTGTACATATCAGATACTTGTTCATTCATTAACTGATTCTATTCATTTTTTATTCTTTCAACAAATGTTTATGGAGAATTCTTGTGTGTGTGCAATGTGTCATACTTGTGATTGAGGACACGTGACCAATAAGGCAATAATAGCACTTCACGGTTTAGTGAGTTTAGAGACATAATTGTAAGAAAAGAACAATTAAATTTTTAACTTTCCATTCCAAGTGCACTTTTGTTTTTAACCTATTGTCTTTATGTATTTTATTTACCTAATAACTTTACCAAGACTTAGGTGGACAAATAAATAGTACACATGAACTCAAACCATTCTCTCAAGAGTATATGTGGAGCTACTGTGTCAGTGGGAGATTCTTGTGGAATTCCTGGAATTTTTCTATTGTCTTACCTGCTTGAAAATATTGAATTGAGAAAATCAAAGAAAAATGTTTATATTCTAATATCTCAGGTGTTATAAAGTATTACTGTACCTCTTAATGTGGAGTCTCTGCTTCCCGTAACAATGGCTTCTTTGATAACAGAGCATTCTTATACTCTTGGATTAGACCTAGAGGGTGATCTTACCTTTGAGTGATTTAGTAGGGGATGAGAGAGAGAATCACTGCTGCCCTCTTCTCAAAACTGTTAGGATGAGTTATTTGGAGAAGTGATGCTACAAGAGTTAGCATTGACTGTCTTCTCCAGGTAAGGTCATTCAAGGCAAGATAAGGGTACCAATTATCCTCAAACACTTTCGTGGATAAGTGGTACCCTTCTATTCTTTTTCTACACTATCTTCCTGATTTCCACTTTATGTCACTTTCCACAGACCTTGTGGGAATAGAGATTATTAAGTAGAAAAACAATACACAGTCATTACACAACCTTTTACATACCTTCCACTCCTCCACCCCCAATGGGAGGAAATAAGATGGAGAAAATGTTGCCAGCATACATGCTTCTAGATGTAACTTCTCTTCCAACCCTTGGATTCCTTCCCAAGTTCCAGTTTTACTGCCTACCTGGGAAAGTAAACAGTGAAATGATTTTCTGAACCCTTCAGCAAGACTTCCTTAAAGGTTTTCTCTCAGCCCTTGTGTTGTATGCTTTCTGCCTTGGAGGGGATTTGGCAGAGCTAAGAAAGGCATATAAATCACATCTGGGTGATTTGACTAAAATTCCAACAATCTCTCATACCCCCAAGTGATTTGCTTTGCCATTTATTTTCAGTGCTATTGTCACATGTTGTGGTTGATAAGTTGAAATCCTAACAACCATCCCACCATGGTCTGAAGTGGCAGCTGACGGGAGCCAACGTGTGCTGTGCCTGGTGACAGCCGCTATCTGACAGACCTTGTCAGAGGTGCAGGCGGGGGGCCTCAGGTTGTAAGTGTAGGCTGACCCTTTCAGATGAATGGGAACTGACAGGGGTGATCTCTGCAACATGGAATGGAGTGATGACGTGAAAAGTGACTTGTTTGGGATTGAAAACTGGATGCAGATATGTCACTTATAATAGAGAAATGACAGGGGACTGGCACTAACTTTACTTGACTTCAGTTAAAAAATGTACTTTGTGCAAAAAGCCAGAGTAGCCAGCAGTGTTAGTCATGTATTGGGAAAATCACTCCTTCCTGGACTATCCCCATCCAAGTTTAATCTGAGTTAGAAAACACCAGTATCATGTGCCATTAGAACAGTGGTTCTTAACAATGGGTTTACATTAGAATCATCTGAGTATTCATGGCTTGGCCTTAGCAGGTTTCAATTTAATTTGCCTAAAGTGAGACATAGGCATTGGCATGCCTTAAAATTTGAACCAAGTGAGTCTGATATGCAGCAATAGTTCATAGCTACTGCATCAGAGGATTCAAACAAAATAAAAAATGTCCCAGAAAATGGACATTGTTTTCCTAATACGTTTTTCATATTTCATTTTCATATTTTAATATTTGAATAATCATAGTTTTCTGATCAAAATAGCATTATGAAATTATATAGCTCAAGAAGCTCACAATCCCTTCTTATTTCATTGCCTTATTATTATATTTTTTAATTTTGTCGGCATCTGAAACCAAACAAGGTTTAAATAATTAGCTTGGCTCGACTGACAAGCCACTTGGTTCTGGGGACACACACTTCACCACCTCCCTCTACTGTGTATTCTGTCTGAGCTAGAAGTTAATGTTCATGTGAACCCCAAACAGATAATTGTTACCTTGACCCTAGATCAAATTGAACCTGATATGAGAGTAAGTTACACAAGAATTGTTGACTCAATGATACAATGTACTCCCTTTTAAAATGAAGTGATACAGATGCCCAGATTGTAGTAAAAGGAAGAACTGTCTCATTTTCATTGTAGCTGAAGTAGTAGTTATCACGTCTATTTATTTATTTATTTGTTTGTTTGTTTATTTATTTGTTTGTTTGTTTATTTATTTGTTTGTTTATTTATTTATTTATTTATACCTGGGATTGAACTCAGGGGCACTCCACCACTGAGCCCCATCCCCAGCCCTATTTTTTGTGTTTTATTTAGAGAAAGGCTTCCACTGAGTTGCTTAGCTCTTTGTTTTTGCTAAAACTTGCTTTGAACTCCGGATCCTCCCATCTCAGACTCCTGAGCTGGTGAGATTATAGACATGTGCCAAGGTGCCTGGCAGCCCATCTATTTTTGATCTATGTATTCAAACATAAGGATATGGCTAGACAGGATTGGGGTGAATCAAGATTATGACACACATCAAAATGAACTGATTCTCTTCTCTCCTACTACCCTGCCTCCAATTTGGGATTAGATCCCCATATATCTTCCCTAACTATCTTCCTAACAACCTATGTCTGCTTCTAGGATTATGTGCATTTTAAATATTATCAATAATGTAGACTAAACTTTTTTTAAAACTATAAATAAAAAATTACCTCTTGACAATCCACTAAACATCAACAAGCCCTAATGTTGAGGGCCACAGCCGAGTCAGGATGACGCATGGCATTTTTGCCAGAAGTAGTGGTTGAGAGGTGACACTAGCGAGCCATTAAGATGATGACTTTTGAGTTCCCATTGGTTGGGGGAGTGCCGGAGGAGGGATATTTCCGGTTGCTGGTTCCTGGAGGAGCCACGTGGCATTCAGGGGAGTTCCCAGGAGCATGTGTGGAGTGTGCTGGTGGAGTTCAGAAATAAAGTTTGTTCCTGCTTCAGTGGCTTGTGATTTGTGCCCAGCCAGACTGCGGCACCCTAATTTCTGTTTTGTATTTTTTTTTATTGTTTTTTTTTTATTTTTAATTTTTTATTGTGGGTTGTTCAAAACATTACAAATCTGTTTTGTATTTTTAATTTAAAAAATAAAAAGAGAAATTGTGAAATAAGCTGTTTATCTTAAGAGGAATAGTCTTATCATTTCTCAGTTGTGGAGACCAATAATTTGGATTGAGAAATACAATTGTCATTAAGATATTATTCCCCAAACATAGAAGTGTCTCCACTAAAGCTATACCCAGGTTATGATGGCAATGAAAGACCTATACCTATATCATTTCTCCACCCATTAAAACAGAAAGATATGTAATGTCTCAACTTACCTGAAAACTAATGCTTTTGATGAAGGGTTTTCCAATTCTGTGGAAGGATTATCCTTAGTTGTAGACATGACATGGGTGGGAAGAATTGGGAAACTGGGTCACAACCTATAAAACAAAACACCCAGATGAACTTGTAAAAAATGGTAAAAACAAAACAACAAAACTGAACAAATTCATAATTACTCTCCTTTTTACTAACCCACAACCCCCAATTCTCTTTTATCTAAAAACTGAGCTGAGCCATTAGTAATCTAGCCTGGGGTAGATCTCAATGATTCAGGTTCTCAGAGGTATCTGCTCCTTCCCTGAGTCCTTTCTTTGGATTCCATTAGGGCTTCCACTGGGGTTCCTCTTTGAGAGACAATGGCATCTACTTTACAGTGACAGAATGTGAAAGGCCATGAATATTCATATCCAGCATCCTGGAATGTGCATCCTGAATTCAATCAGCAGAGCAGGAAGGACAGTGGGAATATTCAAAGACTCTAGCAAAGGAACCAAAGGCTATTTTAAAAATATCCACAAAAAAATTTAATCTCTCCAGATTTCAATCTGCATAGTGAAATCACTGAAGATGTTTAAAACAGACAAACAAACAATCAGCAAGCAATAGAGGCAGATATATTTTAGGAAAATTTGGGCTTTTCTATAATAAAGAGGGAAATGCAAGGAGGGAAATAAAAACTGATTTAAAAAAAATGAATTCATGTTTATCTCAATTTTCCAGACTAGAAAATTTCACAATATGAAAATAGTCTACTGATAGTACATGAGAATGTGAAACTTACAATAAGTTATGCTGCCAACTATTTTCTTTTAAAAATAATGCTATATCATTTTGTGTGTGTGTGCTGGGAATTGAACTCAGGGCCTTGTGCATGGTAGGCACATGCTCGACCACTGAACTACTTTCTTGGCTCCCAAGCTATATTTAGGAGTGACAGTGAGATAGGTACATTGTTTAAGGGGAATAAATGCATAAAATTGTTCTAGAAAACAATTTTGTCATGTATATCTGAATTTTTGAAGATAAGGATTTGACTTTGAGAAAATCTCTCATGAGTTTAGTATCAGATTTGAAGGTAAAGATTTAAGTATAGACAGATATAGCTCATCTTCTTTAGTTATGAGAATAAAAGTATAATAATTTAAATAACCAACAATATATTCAATAAACTAACTGTAGTACTTCTTCATAAGATTATTATACAATTGCTAGATGTTTCTAAAATAATTATATATGCACATATAGATATACATATATATGAGGTAATTAAAATTTTCATTGTAAAATTCAATACCTAGTTTCCTTGTTTTGTGAAATAAAATATCAAAAGGCTAAATAGAGCTGTAAATGTCAAGTGATTGGTTCAGGAAATGAGTCCTCTGGAAATTAAAAAATGAGAGAGTTATTTTCTCAAGTAAAATGAAATATCTCTTGAAATATAGTGGAATCTGGTTCCGAGGGCCTTGAATGCTAGACTGCATTCTGATGCCAGTGGAAGTCCTTGAGGAGATATTTGAAGCCCTAATTAGTGAATATCCTTTGTTCTTCTTCATTAAAGCTCATACACTGAAAATGTATATGTATATGTATATGTATGTATATATTCATATCTGAACGTATGTACACTAAATATATTCATCCCCAGGCAGAAAATAATGTGCCTATAAAGAAGGAACAGGAAGAACGATTAAGGCATTAGTTAATTAGGGTCCATTTACATCTCCAGAGTCAGCTAAAATCATCCACTTATTCAAACGGAAATCTCCTCAGTTTATTATAGTCATTATTACTTGGCAGTAAGAGATAACTTGTTTGAATTTCACAAGTAGAGAAAATTGCATAGTATATTATTTCTCTCAGGGGTCACTATTAGTCAACTTTTGAGTAAAATTACATTTCTTAGGAAAATAAATTAACATTTATTGAGTACCTACTATGTACAGAATGGCCGGATGAATTTCATTTATAATCTCATTTACTCTTCACAGCAACTTCACAAGATTGATATTGAAAATATGCATTTTATAGTAAAAAAGTTGGGGGCAGATATCAAGAAAGCCAACAAACTGGCCCATGCAAGTCTAGATTTAAACCTGGAACTGTTTGATTCTCATTGTTCAGTATAACTGTGATGTTGTCATCAGTGGATGTGATTGATGGATGATAGTTTATCACACTGCAATGCACCCATTAACTCTTGCATTTTCTATTATTGATGAATTATACATTTTTGAGAATATGTACATAGATATGCAATATGAACCTATCTGTGTTACAGTATAGATATATTAGCGATTATAGATTATTAGGTATTATAGATAGACCCAGGTATTTTAGTATGCTATGTATACATGCAATGTCATAATAAATTTATACATATAATTACTGCAGTTTATTGAGTAGTTATGCTATGTTTGTATAGTAATGTGTTATATATTACTATGTATAAATACATATAATTAAATATATAAGCCATGTATAAATTGTATATATATATATATATATATATTGATGTATACAATTACAAAATAAATATATTAAAACAATTATTTTACAAACACAAATAAAAAATTATTTTCTCACTGTTATCTGGAAAAGAAAACTGCAGCATAGCAGTTGTATAATTGAGGAAAATCCGCCTGAATTGAATTGAACTCAGTGAATTGAATTCTGACTCTACCTCCAAGATGGCAACTCAAAGGAGAGAGCTGATGCCTGCCCCTTGAGTATCCAGGATTTGTATCCCTAAGAACAATCGGGGCATTCCAGGCTTAGAGATGGAGGGGCCCTCTTTCTCTATTCCCCCCATCTCCTGTCCCACATTCTACCAACATCCACCTTCTCCAACACATATATCCTACAAGTCCACAGTTGGAGGATGGTGACAGGGTTCCTTCGAGACTGACTCTAATTCTATCCTACATACTCAAAAGATTAGCTCTAATTCTGGTCCCTGCCATGAAAGGACAATCCCCTACTAGTTAAATTCATTCAACTCTTTATTCAACAAAACGATGTAGCATTTTCATCAGCGAACCAACCGAACAATCAACCCTACAAAAAATAAAGCGTCGACTGGGGCAGAAAAGAGGCCTTCATGGGAGTCTGTGGTTCACACAAAGGCTGGGGAGGCTGAGCTGTCACTCTCTTTCTTCATCCCTCTACCCCATGCATGGCACCAGCTCTAGCGTGAAGGGAGATTTAAAAGCAACTAAGTACATATAAACATTTCTCATTCATTATCTGGGTTTCTGCTACTGGGTGACATATCATTAGTCCTAGTGTAAGGCAAGCTTTAAAAACGTAATTACTTAATCATGCAGTTAGCTTCCCATCAATCCTAGCAGCATTTGTTCTTAACTAGCTTTTAAGAACAAAATTAGGAGTAATTTGTAAACAAAAGTAATTGAAGAAAGGCAGATATTGCCAAGGTGTTGACAGCATTAACAGACATTGTTTCCCTTAATACCACCACAGCACTGCAGTTAACAATAGGTAGCTGGCACAAGGCAGCACTAGGGTATGGTTAGGTGACAACCTGAGAAGTGTAGCACTAGGCAAAGGGGTCTGTGTACTGGCCCAATGGACATCTAAGTCCAACAGGTAGGTTGACCCTCTGCTCCGAAAATGATTTCTGTTACAATTCAATGACGGGGATTTACTGTGTAATTTAACAGTTTTATCAGGGCATGAAAATTACCTTACTATGTTTTTCATGCCCCTTTATTTGATAATGAACCTAATGTGCAGTCACATTTACATGAGATGCAGATATATAGTTTCCATCTACCTGGAACAAATCCGGAAAAATTTATATAGATACAAAAGAGTTTTCATCATCCTTATTTATAGTTATTTGTTTCAGCTTCAATAACCTCTGGACCAGATATTATCCTAGGCACTTGAAAAAATGAAAGGAGGCAATAACAACTGGACCCCATTTTCAAAGAGTCCATGATTTTGTAGAGACAGAAAAAATAGAAAGAAAGAAAGAAAGAAAGAAAGAAAGAAAGAGAAAGAAAGATGATTGGAAGACTTAAACCAGGTATGTAATAGCTCCAACAGTTAGTTCTACCTTTCAGGATTAAAGATTTTATGTAGTTCCTCCAAGAAATTGTAAAGAAGTACAAGTCTTGGAGCACAAAAAAGACTGGAATGAACATATTTCCCTGTCTGCTTAATGAATGAAATAACCATGACTAAAATTAATTAAATAATTTACTGACAATCAGGCACATGGCAGAGTTGGGATTCAGACATAGATATTTAGTTTTATTATCACTATTGTTCTTATGATTATGATCAATCCCAGTGTCTTTCCAGGAACCACCAGAATTCAATAGAAGACTTGAACCTAGAGTTAGAACACCCATGTTTGATTTGTCTGTGAATCCTTCTACCATATAACTTTAAGCAAGTCATGAAAGCTCTCTGAACTCCAATATTCCTATTTTTAAAAGTATCTTTGTGCCCTTTCCTCAATCTGTTGTTGTAAAAAACTAATGAAAGTAAAAATAAAAATGTTTTGTAATTCTATGTCCAGAAGTAAGGTAATGATACTGTTCAATTCCACTGATATGAAGTTAAGGAATTGGACAAATTATCTGTGGTAATGCAAACTACGATATGATTATCTCTAAAATATTAAGAGTTGACTATAAAAGAGTAGAGAACTTTCTATGGTAAAGAAAATCTATATCAATGGTCAATATTCACCAAGCCAAGCACTTAAAATCTGTTTTTGTATTATAAATGATACCTCAAAATTACATTAAAAATAAGATGTGATTAATTATATTAAAGTTTATCTGTAAAATCTGAGTATCTTTTCATTTCAATTATGGCAGTCTTTGGAAAGAGTTAAAGTCCAATGTACAAAATGAACATACTTAGGGACTTGCCTCATGTGTTATCAGTTCTCTGGAGGGAGAATAGCACCTTACATATCCCTGTACCTCTAATCTAACTCAAGATGAATGTTACTTCTTTACAGGTTTGAAAGTCAAAACAGGAGGCACAATCATTAACAATCATTAACTTCTATATAACTGACTCTAGCAGATAGACAAAATATGAAATTCAATGTTCTCTATGTTTTTCAATGAAGAAAAAAAGTCTAAACAATTACAACAACCAAAGATTGTTAATAATATTAAGTGTGGTTTGGGGTTAGATGTAAGCTAGAAATGTGTAATAAAATGAATTATAGAGCCACAGAAATTGTTAGCAAACATCATGTCTTTTCCTGTGTAATGACTAGAGTAATTTTTATTCTCTATGGCATTATATGATTCTAACATAAGCAGCAGTAAATAAATATTTGTTATTGTGTGCTCAAGGCATTTGGCCTTCAGAATTATTGGGTCAAGTCTTCATAGTCAAAAGCAAATCAATCAACAAGTTTCCACTGAGTATCTACTAGGAGCCCAGAAGAGCAGAGTTAAAAGGGTTTAGATAATTATCCAGATAATTATCCAGGCCCCAAAGTGACTTTTATTGGTTTACATAGATCATTTGGGCAGAAGGAGGCTTTTCTCTTTTAATTATCTGTAAAACTAAATCACTATATTACCCGACTGGCCTACTTCTTAAAAAGATTAAATAAAAATTACTCGCAATAAATGTAAACACTTTGGCTGGGAAATTATTTTCACAAATCTTCAGAACTTAAAAAATGCATAGGTTTAGGTTTCAACATGAGCTAAATAGTTGAGGCTTAAAGAACTCTTGGATCATCAGGGCTACTGGACATACACAACAACAACAAAATACACTTTATTTCCTTATCTTTAAGAGAAAAAAAATTAAGCAGACATGCAGGGATCCAAATAAAATTATATGTCTTTATAGATCAAGTTAGGGAGTGGGCCATTTATCGGACACCTGTGTGCCTCTCTGCATTAGGAGAAGTTCAGTTCAGTCCCTTGACAAAAATGAAACTCTTCCTCCATCTAGATACCACAGCAAACACCTCCTCCTTCTTGTCACCATCTTCATCACTTCTATCATCACCTTTATGCAACTCTCTGTCTTATGTATGATGTTTAGTGTTGCTGGTTCCTCTCTTCAAAGGCAACACTAATAATATGATTGGAAGGGGCAGCCAACTGAATTCCATTGACTTTGGACCCTGCCCTGTCACTTTGCTTTCCTGCTGATAGGGAGCTTAGGATGCAAACAGGGCATCTGGTGCCTGGCCTAAGGAGATGTGCTGGGCAAGAGAAGGTACACATAGTGAAAGAGTTCACAGTGGAAGCTTCTGCGGGTCCTGTTTCCCACTTTGTTCTTCTTTATGGCCTTCTACTTCAGAATCAGAGACAAGTAGGGAGACAGACAAAGGCTGGAAGCCAGTAACTAACTGCAGTGCTCTATGGCAGAGGAAAGAACACAGGCTTTGGAGCCAGAGATGTCTGAATTTAATTCTCAAAACACGACAACAAGTGCTTTGCATATGTGATTTATCAGACTCAGAAGCTCTTGTGATATTTGGGTTGCTGGTCTTCTCAGCTCAAATGTCATCATTCTCACTTCTTCAGAGAAGAAGTCACTTCATCTAAGTCACTTTTCATTTTATTTTTCCTTCATTCAAATTCTTTCAAATCCACTTTTATAAGTATTGCCTGTCTTCTTCACAAAATGAAAGCTCAGGATAGCAGAGTTCTCTTTTCTGCCTTGTAGCTCCTGGAACAGTGTCTTTATTTAAAAGTATTTTACAAATAAATGGAAAAATATCCTTACATGGAAGAAGGAACTGTTATTATTCCCATTTTTCACGTAGGGAAATTAAGGTTAAGTGGAGTTAGAAAACTTGCTCTAGGTCAGTCCTGTAGCAAGTAAGAGTATAGTGGGATTCCTGCAAAAGCAGTCTGCCTCCACAGTCCCCTCCCTAACCCAGTGCACATTCTCACAAGTTCTCTGTCACCTGAAAAAATGTGGATATTATCTGCATGCTGAGCTTGTCATAGGACTGAAGAGACTGCATGTAAAGTTCCAGAAACCTGCTATTTAGTCAATAAATCATAAATACTATCTTGCTTGGGGCAAGATGATGAATAGAGTGTAAAACAGTATTCTTTCTTAGGATGGTATTTGCAACCACTGGTCAAACTGTTCCTCCAAGCTGAGATATTCACCTGGATTGAGCTTAATTTATATGGATTTTAGTAGAAAGGAAAATAACTGGGCATTTGTTATTTACTCTGTATCACTCATGCTTTGATTTTCATACTTCTTTGAAGTAATCAGTTAAGAAAATTTAGGTTTGTAAATGTAAAGTGATACGCACGTGGATATGCAGTGAATATCATAAGTAGGTGTCTGGAGCCCAAGCAGGTCACACTCCCTCCCTTATTAGAGTAAATGCTTCTTGTGGACATGGATCATGCATTCAAGTTATCTGTGTATCTCTGAGCCTTATCACTATACTACACAGAATGCACATGTCTACATATGCCTGCATATATTTTCAGCAAATTTTGACCAAATGAATGAATGAAAAAAATGAAGTTCAATACTCTTTCTAATATGTTCTGGCATCTATCTGAGCTTCGAGGCTGAACCTTTGCATTATGGATATGGGACACAAAGCACATGGAGACACATGGAAAGAACTATTTCAGAATTAAAGATGAATGCAGATCTTTTATAATTACCCTGGCAATACATTCTCAGAAAGCAAAAGGACAGGTTTCAAGTTTTATCCTCCCTCATGAAAGCAAAGGCTCACTACTAAACTTCCATGGTCTTAGTGTCTTTGGGAAATTTGCTTGAAGTCAATCAATAATTTACTGTAATAATTTAACCTGCTAATATTTATTGTGCTGTGCCAATAAATCTGGGGTATGATAGTGATATTTTACATTTGTTTTGTGTCTCCTTTATAAATGATTTTAAAATATATTCTACTTTTTAAAATTTTCAATTAAACTTTTTGAGTTGGGACTTGTCTTTTTAATATAACAGATGAGGATACTGGGGTTCAAACACTGGCTAGCTCTCACTGGGTTGCACAGTTTGCTTGCATCTCGGCCTGTACTTGAATTTATGTGTCACTTCCACACTACAAATTAATCATCATCACAGCTGAGAAAAGAGGCTTAAAATACAGGCTCTGAATTCTAAAAATCTGTGTCCCAGTTGTGGATGATATTACAATGCTTGAAAAACAGGCTACATAGTAAACAATGACAAATGGATTAGAAAAGGAGACAGAATGAAGGCAGCAGGCATCAAGAGGAATTATATTTGGGAAGTGCAAGATGATAAATTCAATATCCATATTTTTGTGAGCTGTAGATAATAATAATATAGAAAATGATTTTAATGTTAAGCAAACACTTGTACTTTAGTCATAGATAAATCTAGTTTAGATAAAAATGATGAATTTACCTTTGAATGTGTTCAATGAATTGATGCTAGAATACTAATATTTTCCTTTAGCCATAGATAAATCTAGTTTAGGTAAAAGTGATGAATTTACCTATGAAAGAGTTGAATTATTACTAAAATGAATTATTGCTGAAATAGTCAAATAGAAATGATCATTTGGGCCTCAACTGTCCAGAACTTCTGAGTGGTAAATAAAACACTGTGATCTTTTGAAGGGCAGAAAATATTCTTTAAAATTCATCCTTTTTTCTCATATTCATCTTTTATACTGAACTTCTATCCATTTGCCAGGCACATATTGGAGTTCATTATGTATATATAAATATATGCATTGTTTAAATGAACAAATTATTGATCTGATGATTATATCTCTGAACTTACTTGCTGTCAGGACTGCCAAAAAGGTAGTTGAAGCAAAGGAAGATCATTAGATAACATTTCGATATCAATAGATACCAAAAATAAACAGTACACACTTCCCTGTGATTTACCCCTTCTCTTCTTGTTCTGTTTTTCTTGGAAACTGTATATTGGGTAAACTATTTGCTCCATGTCATATCTTTGGAGCTTTTGTGGGAGATGAGAGAAGCAGGAAGAAGCACTAACACCTTTAAATGTAGCTAGGAAAACTGTAGACAAAACACAGATCTTTTGTGTATAATGTTTTCTGTTTGTGAGTGTCTATATGTTATTGTTGTTTTTATGTTTGTTTCTAGAAACATTTCTTCAAGACCCTGCCACCCATTCAGAACTCCCAAATGCTTGCAACTGGAAGACCCTCCTTATTTCAGAGGATGGCTTTTGTTTAAAAACTGCACAATGTAAATGGTATCTGGTATTTAATGAAAAGCACTGAAACTGCTATATGGTACCACAGATTCACTGCTGAACATGTCATGAGGCAACATTTTATAGGCATTGTAAAATCTTTTTACCACACACAGCTGCATTACCCAAAATTACTCAAATCTGCAGGGCATCTGAAACTCACTCTGTAACAGTAATAGGCTTTGCTGCTTAAAAAGTGATTATGACTAATGCACAAAAACAATTATTGCTAGACTCAATTGCCAAGAATAAAGATAGATATATATAATCATTCTCACTGAAATTTGAGCAATCACCAGGAAAAAACTAAAGTGATTCTCAAAACTTATAGGCTCATGAAGCAGAACTGGGGGAAAAATTTTTAATCTGTCAGTCTATACAAGGAAGATTTTATTGGCAGTGTTTTTACAAACTCTAAAACTTTATTGTTTTTAATACACACTTTGAGTTAATTAGAGAAATTCTGAAAACTGTTAATAAGTAAAACTGCCCTATAGGGCTGGCCCCACAGCAAGAAGAAACAACATGAGGCATTGGAAAGAAGCTAGGAATGGAATCCAATAGACTTGGTTTTGGCCTTGGGCAATTCCCTTATCTCTCCAAGTCTTACCTTCTTCTTTTATATAAAGAAAGCTTTGGGCTAAGCCTCATTGGGGCCTCTTCCTACTTTAACCTGCCACGATTTGATCTTAGATGATCTAAGGTAGAAAAAGTTTTCAGTCCATTTGGTCCACCTTTTGAGAGGAAGCATGAGAGAGGACCTAGTAAAAGAGGTGGTATTGAACTTTGCCTTAAAGAGTTTTATGTGAAAGAAAGTGATTTGGATCAATTAAGATACAATGAACAGTCTGGTCAAAACAGCATGGTGGAAAACTATACAGGTGGTTCAAGAAAGGGCTGGACAGGTACACTTTGTAGAAATTTGAAGCTAATAGTAATCTTGAATTTATTATGTAAATGTGGTGGTGAATTTTTAAAGACTTGGAAAAATATAGGTTCTCCTTTTCTACCTGTCCTAACCATTAGTCTTCATGTTCTAACAATATAATGTGGAGGGTGGTGAGGTGTGCCACTCTGGTCCCTGGCCCTCAGAACCCTCATCCTGGTTTTCCTCCATGCTGTTTTCTCCTGATAACCAAACTACAAAGATAACACAACATGGAAGCACTAAAAATGTGACTTCTTTGGCTTAGGTTTCTAAGTGAATAGGTGGAACAGAGTACCAAGTAATCCAAACCACTGTTAGATGAATAGGACATAGATTGAAGAATGACTAAACATCCCATTGGTTGAGAAGTTGATGTGTATGAACTGTCAGCATAGTCAACTATCATTGTTCATCACTTAGAGAGTAATTGCAGTGGAGGAGTAGTATCAGAAGGCTGAGTCCACAGGATTTCAGAGAGAGAAGCAACACACATCATACATATTTTTATGAACTTTAGCAGTGAAAGAATTGAGATTGAATGGACAAAAGAGGTAAGAAAGAAAGAGATTTGAACAAATCGAGCATGTTACTGGGAGGCTATGGGTTCGAACTCTGGACTCAGATGAACTGATTTTGTTTCCTGGACTCAGCTTTCTTAGACATGTGACCTTGTGCAGGAATTCTTGATACATATTTTGTCAGTAAATCATCATAATGAACTTATGACACTATTACTCTTATTAATTCTACTTTGAGGATGAGAAAACTTAGACTTATCCCGTGGATAGTATTTAAACTCATTTATGTAAACAGTAAAACTGCAATTTAAACCCAGCCCTATCTAAAGCAAAAAACACAGAGTATGTGCTTGGATAGGAATGAAGTTTGTCAGTTACTGGAACAACTAACAAGTTACCTGCAAGGTCAGGGACATGTTGAAAGCTCAGTGACCCAGTTGTTCTAAAATCAAGTTGGTCTTTGCTATCTGGGAACATTGACAGGAAGGAACAATAGAGGCCTCTGAGCACAAAGCATCATTGGCACTTTGATCATTGGGCCTATCACTGTCCTACACTACATGAGGTGAAACTAATGTCCCTTGCTGCAAAGAAATCCAGAAATAGCTATAGGAGACAGAAGGAACAAATCATCCCTAACTCATACTTTTTTTCTAGAAGTCAAATGCAAGCAAATCATTCTTGCATTTTATTGCATTTTACTAATATTAAGCTTCATGGGGAAATTGAAAATCTCTATGTAGCTCCTATAGGCTATATAACTAGGTGGTCTGAATGGGCCCTGGCTGGATGGCTCAATTAGGTCTTTGGTGTGTGTGTGGCTTAGGTTCTCTCTCAATCATTGCCAAGATACAAGTCTCACGGATTGACTTATCGAATCACATGTTAATTGAATACCTACTGTAGAATGGAGAGTTTCCTAGAAAACTGGAATCTAAGACATGGCCTCTGTTCAAAAAATTCCTAATCTAGTGAAGAAGGCACACAAGTAAAAGGCCAGTTATTTATGGTGTAAAGGTTAAGAGCACAGGCCAAGAGACAGGTGCATCAATTTGAATCCTAACTCTTCTGCTTACTAGTTGTTTGAACATGGCCAAGTTACCTTACCTCTCAATGTATCATCTGTAAAGTGGGAAGTTGAATTATAAGGTTGTTAAAACAATTAAATGGCTAATCAAAGTTAGCTAGTCTTAGCTTTTTTATATAACAATCTGAAGGGCATATGAATCAGTAAACACATCATATTCGTTGACTCTGTCATTTTAGGTTTCTCACTGAAGGTCATAACTGAAGTGAGCATTAAAGACTAAGTAGGTATTAACCAAGAAGTCAAGGTCATGAAAGTCTTTTAGGCAGGAAGTGGCACATACATGGAAACTCTGAAGACCCCATTACAATGTTAGGGAAACTCTAAGAAGCCCCACATGCTGGAGAATGGTGTCTCTGAGGTGATAAAGTAGATGACACTGGAAAGAAAGGATGGAACCCCTCATGTGGTACCTAGCAGAGTTTAGACTCATTCCTAGAGTCAAGTAGAGCCAATGACAGCTTTCAAACAGGACATCAATAAATGGATTTGAGTGGATTGATATTAGATAAATAGCCCTGGTGCTATCTGGGGCAAAGGCCTTTTGTGAACTCATAAGTATTTTCTTTCATGTGCCCTGTCAGTTATATGCATATATTAAAAACCTCATATACTCATATGACCTTGGAGTCATATGAGTCCTGTTGGACACCTCAGATTTTATTCTTTCTCTCAGCCTCAAATAAACTAAGTAAGCAAATGAGTCCCCATCCACACTTATCTTGAAAGTACCGTAAGAGCAGAGCTCCGAATTCAGTGCAATGGAATTAATAAGAAAGTGAAATTCCAGGTCTTTGTCCTGATGTAATGCTCCAAGTGGAGAAGAGGAAAAAAATCATACATATGTACATAGAAACATATATGAAGACAGGTTCCTGAGCAAATGAATGCCTTATCTTCAACAATGTTTCTTCAAAGTATAGAGTAAGAGTATAAGCATCAGAATTACACTTGTTTAAATAAAGGTGCTTAAGCCCCACCTAAGACAAGATGAATAAGAATCTGCATTTTTAACATGCATTTCAGCCAACCTGTAACATACAACCTCCTGATTTGATGAGTATATATTGTGCACATATATTGAAATTCTGCCCTGTTCCCAATATGTATAATTATTTTGTTAATCAAAAATTTAAAAACAATGTTTTAAGAGGCAGAAATGTTAACTACCATGATTTGATCATTATACACTGTGAGTGTGTGTGTATCACAATGTATTCCATCAATTTGTACAATTAAAATGATTAAAAACATCTATTGATATCATTTCTTACTTTATACACTGTTTGTGTACATCTATAATCAAAGAACCAGAATTCTATTTATCTGTTTGGGAATATTCTGTTCTGTCTACTTTAGGGAGGAATGATTATTATATCTTTGATATACTCTTGTGTTCCTTATAGGGCTCTGAAACTCTTAACTTTATGATGCAACATTAACCACTATAGAAAAGAGAACCATAGCAACTATTGATTTGATTGGGGAAAAAAAAAAAAAACAAACAACTTCAGTATTTTCAAAGTATAAACATGTTTGAAAGAGAATCTATTTCTTATGAAAAGGCATCCATTTTATGTAACGGAATATTTCCTTTTTACAAAGAATAAAATTCTGACTCCCACTCATGTCTTGTGAAGCCTTTTCATATTTTATCTGCTAATATTATTATCTCTTCATACCAGGCACTAGCACTAAAATCATGGATTATAAAGAGGAAAAAGAGCAATAAAATATCATCTTTTCCTTATAGAAACCACAGTGTTTTTATATTTTTCTGTCTTTTTTTTTCTTTTTTGGATAGAAAAAAGAAACTATCCAAAGGCATTGGGGAAAACACATCTAAATAATTTCAGATGGTTTCAATGTTAGAAAAATGTATAAGGATCTCTGGGAGCTGAGTAGTAGAAAATCTCAACATTTCAGGAAAGGTCTCACTCAGGAAGCTACTGCTGGGTCATGCTGACAGAGGGGTAGGATGCTCTTCCATGATATTCAATGCAGCAAAGCAATTGCAGGCAGGGGAACTTCTGTAGGTCAAGCAGAGGCAAGTGCCTCAGGACACAGTGGTTCCTATAACTTCCTGGTAGTAGGAGGGCTCCTACTACCTAGCCTTCTTCATAAAACTTTGAAGGTCTCACCATAATAGTCTTACAGCTATCAGACCTTTTACATGTGAATAGGAATACTGTCTTTAAAACATCAAAAAACAAAAATTAAGCCAAATAATTTCATTTGAAAGCAATTAGCATTTTCATTTACTTTGTCCTGATAAAGAAAAGCCCACATTTTCTTTATAAAAGGACATTTCAAGACATGCCATATAAATTACTAAAAAGAAAAAAAAAGCATTATATTGTAATTAGGTTAACTCTATTTCCTTACTCCTCCCTCCAGCTACCTCCTTCCCAAATAGATTACTTTGTAAAAAAGTAACAGTTATTCAAAACAAAATATGTTGGTATATCTTGCAGCCAAATGAAACAGATTGACAAGGCACAACGATGTTATAAATTTATCCAGTAAAAAATATAACTTGAGCAGCTTCGTTGATCACTTTAAATGTTAATGGTAATATGCTTCTTTACTATTGAGATATTTATGACTAATGGTGTGATGCTATTTAAATTCCCAACCTTCATTAATTTCAGCTGTTTTTCATCATTAGGAAAAATAATTCAAAAGAAACCGCTATAGTTTCCTAGAGCAACAGTACGAAACAATATCAGAGTGCTTTGACACACAGAAAGCCCGGTCCTTAGACTCAGAGTTCTACCAAGAGCAAGCACTCAAAAGAAGACTGCTGCTGGATAAATTCTGCATCCAGATCTGTAAAGGCTTAAAAGGAACTCTTCTAATTCTTCAGTTTATCTTTGTATGGGAATATGATTAGTCTTGTGGTGGTTATAGTGAGGATTATATAAAGGCGACATTTATGTCCAATAGAAAGGAGGTCATGCGACCAGCGTGGTTTTTCCTCTTGAATCCATGGGTGACTCAAGACTATCATAATGTTCACATTTTATAGCAGGAAATAGAAAGTTAATTGATAGCTATTTAAAGCCATCAAAATCCTCTTTTAAACAACCTAGTTAAACAATGAAGAATTACTTTGCGTAAGATTTGAAAGATCATAGAAAATAATTTATTAGGACTGATTTCCATGTTCGTTGCTGAGCCAACAGACTGCTGGCGCTAATTGTTTATTTAAGCTCCATCACTGAAACTCCAAATCAAAAAGGTTTTCATAGTTTGGGATTGGCTTTAGTCTTTTACCTCTCAGACTAGATGGGCACGAGGGTTCCACGGGATATCCGCTCTATTTTTTCCCTCTTTCTTTAAAAAGATCTTAATTTTGTGTTGAAGTCAAGGGTTTTATTTTATTTTTGTTCTGTTTTACATAAGCCTGTCTTTATCCATATTTGGGGGAGTGGAAAGAGCTAAATTCATAGCCACTGATTTGTTATAACCTCACTGGTTTGTTCATTTTAAATTAAAGAACCACAGTTATTGGTATGAGATACTTATGCACCAAGCAATATACTAATATTAAATGTAGACTATTGCTGAATGAATTTTTGCATAGTAAATGACATAATTAGATTTGGATAATATTGGTATGGTAAGAGGAAGGGGTCTCACTTTGTGGTGATCAATTTATCAATGAACTGCTATCTAGTCATCTGCATCTAACAAACCAGGACATAATGTATGTATCTGCAGAACCATGGTGATCTATGAAAGCAGTCACCAACCACCTGCTGCTAAGATAGATTTCATTTGTTTGATTAACAATAACAATAAAATTCTTAAGTGAAGGTGTGTAAAACTGCAAAATGAAAGAGAGGGCATCACAGAAAGAGAACGCTTGATCAGGCTCTCTTCGTGGCTCTATGAAAAAATCAGTGAGCTCAGTTTTGGCACATCCAGAACTGTATGGCTTACTTATTTTTGATTCTGAGCCAAGTATATATGAGAGAAGTGCACTTGATTCTATCTCATGAAAAAAAAATCTCTGAAGTTTAAGAAAAGTCAAAGAAATAACAGCAACAAAACAGGGAGTAAAGAGGAAGGAAAAACAACGATGCCCAGGATGTTGGCATCTGGAGAATGGTTGAAATATGCTGTGAACACTTTTGTTAAAAAAAAAAAAAACACTGTGGTCAATCACAGCTCCATTGTAAACCAGCCCATGCTGAAAACAACAACCTGTTAATATCTTCCAAAATGCTGCATTGACTTGGTTCATCTAAGGGAATTATAGTCAGAATTTAACTGGGACTACATTCACCTCAAGTTTTGATTGGACTAGACCACCAGTCTTATCATGCCTGGCAGTTGATTCTGGCTGTCATTTGGAAGCATAACTAGAGCTTTCAACTGATGTACCCAACACTCAATCCCTTCTTATAGTTTAGGGTTCATATTGTGTCATGGCTGGAATTTAAGAGGGAGCATTCCAAGGAGTTTCCCAATAGATCCAGTGAAAACTGTAAGAAATTCTATGACCTATACCTGAAAAGTCAATATCCTCACTTTAGCTACACTATATTGGATCAAGTGAGTCCCTAAACCCAGCCTAGATTCAAGGGAAAGGAAATGAACTTCATCTCATGGCAAGAAAGCATTTTGTGTGTATAGAGAAGAAAGAAATTCATAGTAGTCATTTGTGGAAATACACTGACGTATTGTTTCTATCTTGAACATGCTAAATACAAACTGTAAATCCTTCATGATGAATAGGGACTCTATGCACTAGATGTGCCTGTGATATATCAATTGCAAAGGTAACTGCAATGATATCATATCATCTTTCCAATTAAAACTAATCAATGTTTCTTTTATACTGAGAATAAAATTTAAATGTTTTACCATGTGTGTTAGTCAACTTTTTGTCACTGTGACCAAAATACCTAACAAGAACAGAAGAGAAAAAGTTAATTTGGGGTTTTACCATTTCAAAGGCTCATTGCACAGTTAGTCTAACTCCATTGCTTGCCTGAGATAAGGCAGAACATCATGATCGAAGGGCATGATGGAAGAAAGCTGTTCAACCCATGGCAGCCAGAAACCAGAAAGAGAGGAGCTGGGGACAAGATACAGTGCAAGGGCATGCCCCCAGTGGTCTACTTACTACCTACCTACAGTTACCACCTGGTAGTTCATTCAAATTATTGTATGAAATGGATTCATCTGCTGAAAATATTACAACTTATTCATCTAATTGTTTTTCCTCTGAACATTCCTGCATTGCTTAACATGAGTTTTGCCAGAGACATTAAATATCCAAACCATAACAACAGAGCCTGCAAAGTCTTACACAATTTGCCCCATTGCAACTTCTTGACCTTATTTCCTCTACTCTTCCCCTTGCTCACTTTGCTCTGGTTGTGATTTCTTGCTTTTCTTCTGATAATCCTAGCTCATTCCTTTGTCAATTTCTGCTGCATCTACTGAAAAACTCTTTCTCCAGATCTTCTTGTGTCTCAATCTTTCACTTCATTCAAGTCTCTGTGGGAATATCTTTTCAGGAACAGCATCCCTTAACCACTTATAGAATTATCGCCCACTGTTTCCCACTTACTATGTCTTCACTCTCTGAAACTACCTGTTCATTTATCCATTTAGTTTTAGATGTTAGTGCTACCCAACCTGACTAAAAGTCCTCCTGAAGTAGGGCTTTTTTCCTAGCTTACAGGAACTGTGTTGGGTACAGATTGGCACTCATTACATACTTGTTGAGTAGAGGAATGAAAGTGGAGCATCTCAAATTTTACTTGTAATGGGTTATAGTTAGAAATTATCTAAGTATCTCCCCAAATTATGTGATCCTTATGCATGACTCACTTAATATTCAAGTCTACCTATAGCTACCCATAGCTTTAATTTTTTTTCTATTCTTTTTCTGGACCACATCTTCTTTTCTCTGCCTATCATTTGCTGTTTGTTACTTAAAAATCTACATGACATCCTTACTGTACTATTTATACTTTTCTTGGGAATCTAAACTCTCCCTACTTCCCACCTCTATGGAATGCTGTTTTTACCTTTATTCCTCCAGCTCAGTGCCTTTTTTTCCCTGAGCACTTATTTCATATGTTCATTCATTTGCACAGACTTACTCTTCAGTCACCTTCCTATCCCATTTCCCAACCCTTTCCCATTTAGGTCTTGTGTTTTTTAAGTGCAGCAATGAAATAAGCATGATAAAGTCTTTTGAGACATGGGCCTAATTTATTCATTTCTAAAGTCCCAGTGTCCAGTCCATTGACAGGTATGTCATATATACTCCATAAGCACTTGTTGAATTGGACAAGATTAAACTTAATCAAAGCAAAAGAAAGAACTATAAGGAACTGAACAGTGACAGACAATTTCAAGACTAAGAATACATTTGCCTCTTCCTCTTACCTACACTAAATTATTATTGTTGTTCTTCAGGCCCACATACATGTGTTTTTTTGAGAAATGTCACCATTGTGTAATATGTTGAGAAAAGTAATTGAAACTAGAGTTATTTAGAGGGCAGCCATGAAATCAGGCATTTTCTGCACTCCTTTTTTTCTGCCATCCCCCTTACCCCATCTCCTGTTTATTTGCATTTTTCTTTCAATTTGTTCAATCTATGTGGTGCAGGTGCAGAAAAGTAGGCGCCAGGTGCATTCTATAGAATTCTATGCCATCTGACAAACAGGGTTTTTTATCTATGCATTTTTATAATCATAAATTTATCTTCTGTTCACATATATTTATGTGCATCGGCATCTATGGAATTACATCTCCTGGATGTGTGTTCTGGAGTTTCTTCCACAACAATATAGAAATTAGATGTGATATCCAACTCCAATGCACAAAACTAAGCTGTGGGCAAGAAAAAAACTTTAAAGGGAACAGATTGATACCACATTTCAATAAATTAACTGTATAGATTTAAAAACCCCTCAGATAACATTGCTAATATGGTGCTTTTCTACTTTTTTAAAGACAATGAGAACAAAAGAAGTCTCCCAGCAAGTTAGTTAAATCTTATTTTGTTCACTGCATACAGAGAGTAATATAAATTTCACCCAAGCAATCTTCAGCTTAGCACAGTCATTCAGAACTCTGTTAACTGCCCTGTTATTGGGCCGCTTTGAAACGCCCCTGTAATTGAAGCTTTCTAGGTGGGAAAGACGGCACAAATCAAAATAACAGGGTGAGCTCTGGCAAAATGCTAGCAACAGTTGCAAGGATTACCAGGTTTTTTTTTTTTTTTAATACTGTGAATTGATGGATAATCGTAGAACAAGTTTTTCTGCAAAGTTTTAAAGATTTGTATCGGCTGTGGGTGGTAGATGATTTAAGTTAATGCAAAGACAAACAAAACTAATTAATAGTAAAGATTATGACTTTGTGGTAGCTTGGTAAATCAGAAATTGTGCTTTCTGGTCCAAGATCTTTTATGAGGTGAAAGTGGCTGTTTAAGAAATACATCTTGGTTATTTGCAAGTATATTTCTTCATTGAAAAGATGAGACTAATGTCGAGTTTTTAAAATACAACATTTTCAAATTTGTTCTACACAGCCAAAGTTTTGGACTGAATCTGATCTGGCACTAATTGTTTCACTTCCAGAAAAAAAAAAAAAAAAACAGTTATTCCCCATCCAAATGCCCACCATTTCCATCAGTGCATGTCTATTAGAGGCCAAGACAGATGTACCACATTTAACTGCTCCTTAGCTCTCTGGCTTAGTCTGTAATCTAATGCCAACTCCCATAAAATTCAAGCTGCAGCAAGTAACCTTGCACAATAGGTCATTCACAGAGCTTTGTCCCTTTGAGTTTATGGGAAACAGCAGGAAAGTCAGTAGAAAATATCCAGGCTGGTATAGACTAGTGAATCATTCTCTATGGCTAATGGTAGAATCTTGGTCATGATTTATGGAAGTCAATTTTTAGATAAGCCAGACAAAAAGAGGTCTTTCATATATAATTTTTTAGCATATAATATATATTTTATTTTTCCCCTGAACTTCCAAACATTTCATCTGCGCATCAATTTTGTCATATATCAATCACATCCTTCTCTTATTTTTAGTATTCTCACAACTTCTCTTATTTTCCCTACTAGACTGAAAGTCCCTAGAGAGCAAAGTTTCTATTGATTTTCTTTTATCTAGCAAATGGGAGGATACAATGTTCAGTAGAGTTACTTGATATTTATTTTTAAATAAATAGACATCTATTTTAGCTGTTGATAGTCAAAATAAATAAATAATATTTATTTTTATGTGGTACAGAGGATGGAACCTAGTGCCTCACACATGCTAGGCAAGTACTTTACCTCTGAGCCACTAACCCAGCCTTCAGTATTCATTTAATGAAAGTATGAATGGATAGGTAACTTTGAGAGACTATGTGGCATGCACTTATTTTTGGATATAGGAAGCCAACTATAATCAGCTCTAAGTTTGATGGAGAAGATCATTTAATTCCAGTCATCCATTTTGTGACCAGGATCCAAACTAAAATATGCAAGATGCCAGAATTGGGGAACTTAGAATTTTTACATGCCCATTTAAGAGAAAGTCATAAATTATGTGATAAAGATGCTGTTTTAGTCAATGTTTTTGCCACTGTGACCAAAAGACCTGACAAGAACAATTTTAGAGGAAGAAAAGTTTAATTTGTGCTCTTGGTTTCAGGAGTCTCAGGCCATAGACTGCCAGCTCCATTAATCTGGGCCTGGGGTGAACATCATGGCAGAAGGGTGTGGTGGACACAAACAGCCCAGGACATGGAAAACAGAAAGCAGAGAGAGCTCTCACTCACCAAGGACAAAATGTAAACCCTAAAGGCACACCCCCTGTGACCCACCTCCTCCAGCCACATTCTCCACCCAATTAATTTATTCAAGTGGATTAATGTATTGATTATTTTAGAGAAGACCAACAGCTGTCAGGAGCTCTCCCTGGTGCTGCTATAGCACAGACCCAACACCTAAATTTGGTATGTTTTTTCTTTTTTAGTTCTAACTTCTGCTTGTAAGCCCCATTGCTCTAAATGCAGAACAAACTTCCCTTTATATGTTTTTTTTATTGTGTAAATTTTCATATACATAAAAGTAGAGATTTAATATCATATCAAATCATGAACTCTTTGGTATCTATCCTCCAGGAGAAGACTTTTTTCAGTTCATGCTCTTGTGGTCATGGCTAACTGTGCCTTCCAGTCATCTTACCATTTTGCCATGTGTGACCAGTAGTCCAGCCTCAGCCCAGACTGTCCAGCAATTCAGTCTGATCCAGACCTCTGATTTACTGTGACCTTCCTGGCATTTATATCTCACTCCTAATCCAGCCCAACAGGATATAGTTTCTGTCTATTCATTCAATCTTTTTTCCCTCTTTCATTCATCATATTGCCTTTACTTAGCACTCATTTACTCAGGAGTGTTGATTATTAAGGGAGATATAGTAACTGATAAATCTCAGTTTCCATCCCGATGGGAAAAATACATGGTATATAATAACTACTACAGAGTTTTGGAAAGGATAATGTGAGTCTTTCCCACTGTATATAAGACTGGAAAATAATAGCAAAAGCAAAACTAAAACTTAAATTCCAAGATATCGAATTCTATGACATAATTTATCTACTGAGAAGCATTTTAATTATTGATTACATACATGCTATTTACTAGCCTAATATGCAATGTAGCTAGCATGTTGGATGAAATAATTACTATGCCCACAAATGTACATCTCCCTCCAGAGGAAAGAAGGTAAGTCTTGACCAAAATGGAATTGAGGGTCTGTGCTAGGGAGTGAGGTATTCACAGTACTACTAAGAGTCAGAGAGTGATTTTGAAGGGAAATCTGCATGATAAACCTTAGAGATGTGAGTTCTAGTATTTCCTGTGTTGATGGTGAACTTAACAAATAACTACCATTCTCTGAATCTTAATATCTTTCCATTGTAAAATACAGAAGTTGGACTTAATAATCTCTAACGTCTTCAATATGCCATAAGACTGTGCTGTTATCTGGCTTCATCTTAATATAGAGTAAATGACTGCCATCATGTCATGGCTAGGATGGCCTGGATGGTGTTATTATTCCATGGCACTCCCCTTTCTGAGGGCCCACACTAAAAACATATGCTAGGGTTTTTTTTCAAAGCATGTCCATCTAATTTCTGATGCATCATGACTATGTAATGCTCTCTCACGCTTGATCTCTTTCAACTTACACAGATAGCTGAAGCAATATGAATATTCTCATGATTTTAGAAGAGAGAACAGGCTATGAAACTCACCCGGTATCATTTGAAAAGCAGTTGGCTCTCCACTGCTTTTCAAATGCTGTGTATAAACTATTCTTTTAAAATAATACCCCCTCAACCTTTGCTTTTTTTTTTTCTTATTTTGCAAATGATGTGTTTATTTGGTGTTAGAGCAGTGTTGGTCAGAGGCATGAATAAGTATGGATGCATCTTATGCTATGAGATATGATAAAGACACATTCTTGAACAACTGCATCTCCACAGTTTCTTTAATAAAAGTATCAATATGTTGAGCCCATCTTCAATGGAGAAGACTTTTATACTCTTTAAACTTTTATAATGAACAATTACATCTCAGGAGACCACCCCCCACTTCCACAGATGAATGGTTCTGGAAATATAACATTTACACTATAATGTGTACTGAAATTGAAGCATAGTTACATTCAAATGGGGCCTGCCCGGACTTACTGCTGAGAACATCTCTTGTTCAGTAACATTATGCTGAATTTGAGGGGTTCAGAACCTGTAGGCCATCTTGCTTTGTTTAATGCATTCTTCCTTATTTGTCGTCTATTTGGAAGCCCCATACTTCTCATCAGCTGTGCTTCTTTACATCATTTTAAGTCAATTTAAAATTAGTAGTAATAGCCAGTGCTGCTTGATGCCAAGTAAAAAATGTTGCAATTTGAAGAAAATTGAATAAATAGAATAAAGACAAATGAAATGATAGTCCATAAAAGGAATGAGAAAATGTTCAGTTTATTATTAGTCATTTATGTTAAAATGATAATAATAATAATATTTGTAATAGTGACAAAAAATTGAAAAATAAGCCAGGACAAAGTACAGTACCTTATTTAAAAGTAGACAAAAGTGGTGTAGCTGATAATATTTTAGTTCTGAGCCCCATTCCATGTTCACCAACTTCATCATTATTCTAGAGGACATGATTGATTCTTTTATTCTCTTCTAAACTTGGGAAAGGCAGTACATTGTACATTCTTTTTAACATACCATTGTGGTAGGATGTTTTTATTTATAAGATTACTATTTTCATTTCACTTGCAAATATACAATTTAATTAACCTCTTTTAAAACCTCAAGAGTCCTAATGTTGTGGTCATTGATTCCAGCAAAGGTTCAGCATGAATATTAAAAGATATATGTATATATGACATAAAAATAGGAAAAAAAGATTGAGATATTTAATTCATGTAGATTTAAGCAGATTTCAGTAGTGGGGAGTATGCAGAGAGTTTAAAGAGGTTTTTCCAAATGCTATCTGAAACTATTGGCTGGATTTTGAACCTGGTGCAAATTATTTAGTTTTCTGAGTATCAGGCTCTTTGAGTGATAAATGAGGTTAATAAAAGAACTTATTTTAGAAAATTGTTGGGATGATTAAATGATATCAAATAGGCAAAATATTTAACACTGGGCCTGGCATATGATAAATGCACAATGAAAGTCAGTCATTATTATCATCATTAGTCTTTTACTCAATGATGGGGAGAATTTTGGTTATTAAAGAAAAAATGTCCAGAAGGTTAAGATTAGCAGTCCTAGAGTCCACACAGCAATTTTCTATTTTTGCTAGGGTCTAGATTCCCTCAACACTCTTCATAAGTGGTGAAAGCATCTTTTAATGAGAGCTTCCTTTGTAGAGTGCACTGTTCTTCCTAATTTCTATGAATTTTCTTATGTAATCCTCACAGTGACCTCTGAGTGATAATATTATTGCATAACCAATTCACAGATAAGGAAACCAAGTCATGCAACATTTAAAGTACCTTCTCTAAGATAGTAACTTGCATAGCTAGGAAAAGGTTAACCCAAGATTCAAGCCTCTGTGCACCTGGTTGCCACCAACATCAGCTGGATTTTAAAGACTCTTAGAGATGTCATGTCCAGCCCAAGCTGCAACATGCAGTCCTGCATTTGTGCAAACTGAGTGTGGAACTCAGTGTGGAGCTGATGGACTTCGTCAGCTGAGAGGACATGATTTTTCCTGATCCACTGGCCCAGAGAAGACAGAGTTCTCAGATTCTCACAAGAATCTGCCTGGGTCAGGACAGGCCCTGGGTCTGAGCTGCCCCTTCCTATGTCTAGCAGATACTTTGCCTATGGAGCCGGGTTTGGCTGCTTTCTCTACAGCCAGCATTCTGTTCTCCATGCGGGTGTGCCCGGGAAAAGACTAATCATCTGAAAACCTAGGCCATGAGAACGGATGCCCCTATGTCACTTGATCAAAGAAGACAGAACTGTTAATGTACCGGAGTACTCTTGCTGAGGAAATGAGTCACACCACAGAGCCTGGCTGCTGTAGCATCATTCGGAAATTGTAACAAAACTCAAGGGCTGCTCTCAAGTGGAGGAGAATTGGGCAAATGGCCAGGAAAAGGTATGGAGGGTGCCAGACTCCTAATAAAAGAAAGGCTTCACAGTGAGGCCTCTTGCTATAACTGCCTCTCCTGCTTTCTCTTTTTAAAGCTATTTTTCCTATTGTAAATAATCCCATTAAATGAGGACTATTGTCTCCCCTTTCACACAAGAGGCCCATTCAGAGCCTTTAGCAGTAATGAAAGGGAAAAGCACACACACAATCAAAAAGATGAGGGGTGTGGTGTGTTCCAAGAGGGAAGCAGGAGGTGAAGGAGGGGTGGAGCTGGGCTGAGCAAGGAAGGTCCAACTTGTCTGGACATTTGGAAAATCTCATGTGGAATCTTCCCCAGAGATTAATGCTGGTCACAGGCATAAAAGAAAAAAAATAAAAAAGGAAAGGAGGAAGATAAACATAAGGAGCTGTGCTTTAAATTTCTAATGCCTTTGAGAGCTAGATAAATAGGTAAGATGCTGATTGAAGCAAGCAAGAGAATGGATCTAGTGGCCAAAAAGCATACCTTTTGCAGCCTTGACCATGAAGATTTAACCCTAATTAGTCTTAGTTATTTTAAGTATTAGGATAAGTTTTTTTTTTTTTTTTGCCATTATTCAAGTATACATTTCATAAGATGAGTCATGATCTGACCTTTAATACAAAGGAAAGGAAACAACTAAAAATATTTGGCCAGACGCAGTGACACATACCTGTAATCACAGTGACTTGAGAGGCTGAGGCCAGATAATTACAAGTTCAATACCAGTTGGGCAATTTAGGGAGACCCTGCCTCAGAATAGAACATAAAAAGGACTGAGTTTACGTAACTCAGTGGTAAACCATGGGGTTCTATCCCCAGCACCAAAATAAAGAAATAAATAAACTTTAGGGCTTATTGAAAAGATTTAAAGTTGTTTTAGGAAAAAATTCTTGATGATGTTTAGAGTTACTTTTTTTAATAATCAGGAATCAAGATCGAAATGGTCAATCACCAAACTTTTTTCCTCAAATTTTGCAACACAGGCAATACACTTCAAGGAGAGCAAAGAATGAGTCAGGAAGACTTCAGGAATTACCTAGTTAAAAGGAAGACTTTGGAAACAGATTGTATGAATTCAAATTACACATGTCATTTATTAATATGTAACTTTGGGCAAGTTGCTCAGTCTCTTTGTACCTCTGTTTCTCATCTGTAACCGGCAGAAGTAGGAAATGCAGAAGATGCTTATGAGATTTAAATGGTTCAGTATCCGAAATGTACTTAGAAGAGCGCCTGGCACTTCATAAATGTTCAATAAATGTTTGCTATTATTATCAGAGAATCACTGGCACATAGAAAGAGGATCGGCATCTCCTCCTGTGCTGCCACACTCAACAAGTCAATGAGCAGATGGCACTTGCAGTAGCTCTTACTGTGAATGAGCTCCCTTTGAAGTATGGAATGTGAAAGCTATAAAAATTTTGTTCAGAACTATGTGTAAATCATACCTGTCTTTTTAATGATCTTGAGGTATTTGAATGTAACTTGTCATCCAGGTTGGATACAAGAGTTCCAGCAATGAAATACTAATTTCCTCTTTCTGTTGCTAAGCCAGAATTATTGTAAAGATATGTTGAATCAGGGTGGCCTTCCCAAATCCTATATTTTGAAGATTTTGGTAATGTTAAGCAATGATTTTGAGAGACATAGAGAGCAAATGAGTTCTAAGAAAAGGTCTCATACCATTGCTCTCAGTTGTCCCCAAACCACCAATCAAAGATAAAATAATGTTCCTTCCTGATATCCCCAAGATTATGCAATACACTTGGTTAGATTTTTTTGCATTGCAAATTATCCCTTCAGATATTTTGGGGGGTGGTACCCAGGGTTGAGCATAGGGGTTCTCTTTACCACTGAGCCACATTTTCAGCCATTTTACTTCTTTTGAAGCAGGGTCTCACTAAGTTTCTTAGGGCCTTGCTAAAGTGCTAAGGCTGGCCTCAAACTTGCTATCTTCCTGCCTCAGCCTCCTGAGCCACTGGAATTACAAGCATGCACTACCAAGCCCAGCCTCTTCATATGTCTGCAATATAATTTTCATATGTACTAAGGTCAGGAGAACCTCATTAGTAACAAGATTGAGTTCAACAGGGATGTCAATTATTGAGGCTGCTTTCTCTGGAAAAAAACCTAGATATATCAATGTGGCTATACCCTCTTTGCTTGAGCTATCTCATGGAAGACAGGACTAACATATGGTACCATTAATAGAATTTTAGACAATACTTTGTGGACCAAATGTACCAAATATTTCAGACCCATCTATATTGTTATATACAGGAGATTAAATCTAAAAATCCTCAACATATGGAAACCTGTAAAATTGCTTCAAGGGTAGACAGAAAAGAATTTTCAAAGAAACAATAATGTTGTTCATTTCTATCTATCAATTTGAGAGCAAAGATCTAGATAAATCAGCATTCAGTCTATTTCTTACATCAGTGGCTCTCAGTGAGAGAGGTCTAGCTCCTCAGTATGCTTTGGAAATCTGCAGGGATAATTTTGGTTGTCCCAATGATTGTGTGTGGTGTTGGAATTTAGTGGGTGGATTACAAGGATGTTAACGTCCTGCAATCTATAGAGTCTCTGGTGTAATAAAGATCTGTCTTACATCCCTCATAACTTTTTGTATCCCACTAAACATTCATATGTGCAAAACCCTATAATGATTTTGGCAAGATAGCCCCACTTCAGTTAGGATTATTTGTCTCTTCCTCTCATAATACGTTAATAAATCTGGTCTGTTATTATGCAGACTAATGCTAGTTTTTACTCTAGTATTTGCTTTTCCATCTGTTCTAACATTTTCCTATTTAGCTTGACTGGAATTGTTTCTGAGGTTTTTACAGCTCTTAATCCAAAGGTAGTCATTTTAAGTGGATAAAGAAAACGTCTAATTAATCATCAGAACTTCTAGTGTAGTCATGCCCAAGATCTTCCAAAATGAAATGCATATTATTTTATTATCAATTGCTCTCCTTTATTTCTTCTTTATAAAAACAAATTTATTAAATATTTAAATTGCACCTGAAATTATATTTTACATTCATGGGTTTCCTTTTAGAAGATAAAGAAAACATTTATTGTTAATACATTCTACATTTACATGGATATGTGTATAATTTTTTTTTTTAGTAATTTAGAAAACAATTTTATTCTTTGTGAAAATTTAAGCCCAAATTAGACTTCTTGGTCCTCCTATGCTCTTCCTCTTATTTCCTCTTTTCTAGTTAACCTCCCTTTCCAGGAGTTGTTTGCTCACCTGTGACCACTGTGATTCATTCAGTGAAATCAGCAAACCCTTACTAAGATGCTGCCCTTTGTGGCACACATTTTGCCATGTGTTCTCTCATTGCCCACAGATGCTAAGAGTGAGTACCTTAAAATTGTGGGATTGAAATTACAGTTGAACACTTATTGTAATTGTTGGTTGGTTTTGGTCCTTTTTTAAATTATGAAAACAGTACATGCATTTGGGTAGGGGAGGGGCACAGTCAAATAATAGCTAAATATATGGATCCAAAAAATGAGAGTTTAGAACTGTCTCCCTAATTCTAAAAACATATTTCTCCAAAGGCAATGGCCTTCAATTTTCTTGTTCTTTGTTGCTTTCAAAAATTTGGACTCCTTTACTCTGAAACATTTATGCCTGGATATTTCATAAATTGTTATAAGTGGATGTTGTGAGTATATGTGCTATGCTTTATATAGAGAGATATATGTATATAAGATACATAGCCTCCATATATGTTATAGATATATATCATATCAAATGCTATATATGTTATGTTTACCTACTAACATAAACATGATACACATATATGCATGTGTACATACCAAGCACATACACTTTATGATACCTAAATATATACAAATATTTACAGTATATGCCATGTACACCATACATATTTTGTATGTGTGCATGTTTTTGCATTACATATATAAACTGCATAGCTTTATATTGTGTATTACAATAATTCTCTTGCATGTAATCAGCAAAATTAAAAAAAATAATACATGCTATGTGTGTCATATACATGTCTATGTTATATGGATTGTATGTGCTACATTCCTGTTACTTAAGTTATATATATTATTTTCATGTGCTATGTATGCAACATACAGTAGAAAGGGAAGCTATCTATAACATTTTTATGATAAGGAGATGCTTTCATGAGGATAAAGTGCTATAGAGACCCTGCTGTGGGGTTTGTTTAGTCCAACCTCTCCTAAAATAGGAAGTCCTGAATTTGCAATTTTTATCATTATGATTACATTTTCAGGATATATTTCAAATGAGATTCAACAAAACTAGAAATATCTGAGAATAAAAGGGAGATATATATGGGGTAACATACTCACTGATTTTTCAGTACTAACATAACTGAAGCTTTATTGGAATCCAGAACTTTCTAGAGAGTGTGTTTACATAGTATCTTTTCCTACTTACAGGTATGACTCTGAGGCAAAAGGCCCAGAAATATTCTGACTCTCATTTGCATTATTATATTTACACATAATTCAATTTCCTATATCCAGCTAGGACTAGCATCAGAGATGCCCAAAGACACAGAATTAGAAAGCCTAGACATAAAAATTCAAAGGAACATTCAGAAGGTAGGACAGGCACAGAAGCCCTCTTATGAGCTACAGCCCATACTGTGGCCCCTAGGATGCTCAGACATTGTGTCAGTTGGTAAACACCATGTGGATCCCTCTTTTCTTGTTGGGGCATACTAGTCACTGCACCAACATGTGTAAGGAACTAATTCCTGCTTGTAAAGCTTGATGTTCAGTATCACGCAGACATTAGACCGTCCTTGAATCAATAATTTTTTGCATGCAATCAGCAATGAAGTTGGCAATAAATTGCCTCCCAGCTTTCACCTGGTAACAGCTGGAAAATGGAATTTCTTAGCAGATCACCAGGGCTGAAGAAGTCTGTGACTGAGACTAAATGTAGCCTAGTCAAGGTTACTAGAAGGTAATTTCAGGATTTCAGGCCAGGTTTTTTTTTTTTTTTAACTTATACTCTTACTTAAGATGAGGATTTTACTTCCCAAAGGCATAGTAAGGACTTATAAGATATCTTCTGTTTTCCTTATCTCCAAAGAGTAGCCCTATGTATGGATTACCATAGCCAGGATCTCGAGGAGAAAGGCATGCTCACACTGCAGTTATCATGCATTGCAAAAGTTAAGTCCTCAGAAGATGTTCAGAAGACTGTCCAGAGTTAGGCTGCAAGGCAATGAAATAGGCAGCAAACACCCCACTTGGTAGGACAGCAAGAGGTAGCAGTAACTTCTTTGGTATTTTCCGGAAAGACCTGGAAAGCACTCTTTCCAGCACATCGTGATCAGTTTAGAGGCCTTCCACTGACTGCATGGCCCCAGAAGTTCCCCTGGCCTGCATGGATATAAGTGCATACATTTAAAGGACTACTTTGAATCATTGGAAGTGATTTCCTGGAACACTGAGCTGAGAAGAAGAAGCCTGAATCTAGACTCAAGCTGTGTGTGTGTGTATGTGTGTGTTAAAAGGGTACATGGTATATATAATCCCATAGAAACACATTTATGGGCTAGAAAAGGACTGAGCCACAAAATTTCTGATTCTCTTTTTCTTTAGAATTAAGCTCCAATGAAAAGATCCATTTAGTATCATTGTTATTATACTCTCTTCCTTTCTCTACATCCAGAAGGAGGATATAAATAAACAAAAAGAAAATACAATCCCCTCTGTGTCATGTGTGTCACTATCTACTGTATTCTGACTTTTACTTGCCTACCACCCTCTTGGTCTACACAGTGTGTCTTTGGAGAGGCCTCCCTTGCCCATGGTGGGTGCACCAGGGAGAGCTGCATGCAAAGGCAGGGAGCTGACATTTATATCCAGCTGAAAGGAATAGGAATCCAGGTGAAAGGAAGAATCTTGGAGAACTTTTAAGAACCTATTTCATCCTTATGTTCTACCTTTCATAAAATTGATGTTAGTGCTTCTGCTTAAAAGAAAGCAGAAACAGAGACTGTGCCTTATTTAGCTTTATATTAATTTATATAGTAATTGGCACTCAGTAGACACTCAAAAACAGTTCTAAACTAAATTAATCTATAAGTAGAGTAGTCCCTCGGTATCTGCTGGGCATCCTGAAGCCAATGTGTCAAGGAAATCAAGGAACAGCTGCAATTTTGTGCAGATTTCAACAGTAGCTCCACTACTGTTGGTTATGACTGTACACTCTTGAAGACGTTTTCCCTCTGATCCTGGGACAAATGGGCTTTGAGTGAGATGCCCGGTGCCAGGACTTGTTCCTACAGAACTTTTTTACTGACATATTTAAATTAAGATATTTGTTTCTGGTACTGGATATTCTCATCTTTTCTGAATTGAGATACTCCTAGAGCTCCTAGATGTTCTCACATGATGTACTCTCTGCCATTTGTACTAGATTTCCCCCCTTGCCATTTCAGGTCCACTTCACACAGCTCTTTATGCTGCCCTATACTCAAAGACTACCCAAGGACTGTGCCAATGGTCCCCTTATAGACCTCTGCTTCTTGGTTACAGTCAATGGGGGGATGGCACAGGAGTTGGGATGGCACTGGCAAGAAACTAAAAAGGATAGATGGAAAGGGGCATTTGGCTCGTTAGTCCCCAAATTCTCTTCCTTCTGAGTCATCCCAGTTTGACTACTCCTATATACTAAAAAGCCATGATATCTGACAGACAGCACCTCTCTGGATTCTGGTAAAAGTGCACTCCCCATGCCCATTCAGCTAAGAGTTGGTAATGTCTATTTTGCTCTCACTGGCCTTTACCCTTCCTCTCACCATTGTACTCTTCATCGATCATTTTCCATGTTCCAGCTTGTGTGAGCCATCTGTTTATGTCTGAACTCTAATGCTATCATATCCATGTTTCTGATCTTCTAAACTCTCTTTTCTCTTCGAGCTTATAAAACATCCATTTAATGAGTGTGGTAGGTAGAACAATGGCTTCCAGTGATGTCTAGGTCCTGGAACTTGTACGTTCATTTCCTTATATGGCAAAAGGGACTTTGAAGATGTAAAAACATGACCTTGAGATAGGAAGATGTCTGGGATTATCTAGGTCAGTCCAATATAATCAACATGTGTCCTTAAAGAACAGAGAACATTTCCTAGCTATGTTCAGAGAGAGAGAGAGAGATGTGTACAGAGAAAGATCATTGCTAGCAACATTTAAGCTTTGAAAAGGGAGGGAGGGGACTGTCAGTCAGTGACCGACCGGTGGTCTCTAGAAGCTAGAGAAGCCAAGATAATAGATTCTTTTCTAGAGTTTCCAGAAACACCTTGATTTTAGCCCAGTGACAACTGTGCCACAATTCTCACTGACAGAACTATAAGATAATAAGCTTGTGTTGTTTTAAGCTATTAGGCTTATGGTAATTATCATGACAGAAATAGGAAACCAATACAACAACAACAATAACAACAACAACAAAAACCATTTTGGGATTCAGCTCCGAAATTTTCTACTCATTCAAGAGATGATATGACTATACAAGTATCTGAAAAATATTAAATAAATGTCACTAATGAAGGAACTAAACCAATACACAACATAAAAACTTAAGAAACACAGAAAAATCTGTCAATGAGTATTTCAGGGAAAACTGGGTAATTTTCTAATGAAAGGCAAACACATCTGAGAAAAGTAGTACATGATCACTTATCAGTTATTAGCACCAGAGAGAGAAGTAGATGAATGTGCAAATGTGAACTGTTGTTATTATTACTAAGATTAACCAGAGTAATAAATGTCTCCTCAGTTCTGCACTGTTCAATAGGCTTGATTTGACCCATTCATTCAATAACAAACATTTTTATGATGTTCTCAACAACTGACATTCTGATATTATTCACACTGGAGGTGGGCATTATAGACATAAGGCATAGAAATAAAATAAGGCATAGAATCTTCCCTCTAGTTTGTCTCATGTATCTGAGAAAAGAAGATGGGAAAAGGAGTAGGTAGTGGAAGGGGAAAGAACTGAGAAGATTCTACTCCACTTATAACCATGCAGAAGGGAAAATCTGAACAGTGTCTATGGGCATACCACCCTGAGTGCACCTGATACCATCTGAACAGTGGAGCAGAGTTTCCCATCAACCCTCTCCTTGAGCTCCACAGAGGTCAGAAGACTATGTCTACAAAATATTCAGTCTTGACAGTAGTAAAATAAATGTGCTTAGAAAAGCAGGTTGGTGTCTAAATTTAAAGGTCACTAAAGATCTTAAGATTGAATTCAGAATGCTGCTTTTTCTCACAGAATTTGGTAAAGTTCTCATGGATGGATGGAAAGACTATTACAATGAATGCTAATTAATTTTGATAACTGGCTTAGATAAATAAAAAGAGTGTCTCCACAAGCTCACTCCATATTGTCAAACCTTTGTGTGAACAAATTATATGTACTAAACTCTTTCTTTGATTTTACAGAAAATACTAACCCAGTGGGCTTACACAGACATTGCCTTTAGGGTTGTAAGTTAACGATAGAGTCAAGTCTGGGAAGAATTCCAAGAGATCTTCTGGCCCCATCTTCTTATAAAGATGGAGCTAATAGACAATTATCTATCTTTAAGAATGCAAGTAATCATTAGAAAACCATATAACTCTCACATTTCCCCCTCCACATGAGGGGAAAATGCAGAAAAATGGAAACTATGGAAAGCCAGTAAATTTGAGAACACAGTTCATCTAGTAAAACAGAAAGAAAAGACAGAGTGAAGATAAACTAGGAAAACCAAAATAGATACTGTGGGCAAACTCATGACAAATCCCCAAATACTTATTTTCTTTTTCCCCTTCTCATTTTCAGTGCTTCAAACCTTCTGAATATCACACATGGAAGAGAATATCTCCTCATTGTGTTTGGGGGGAGCACACATTTCTTTTCATTGAACTTCAGCCTTTATTAATTATTCTGTTGCAATGTTATTATAAACTGTTGTTGATTATCTGACTCTGCTGGGCATAGGAGGGATGCCAGAATGTCAGTTTTACATTAAAAGAATGTCGTTTGTGAAAACTAAACACAGAAATAAAGCATGTGTTCAGTTAAGGCTTTAATCTTCTTTGGATTCCTTTTTTTTTTTTTTTCCAAAAATGGGGTGGAGCCTTGGAAGCCTATGGGGTTAATAATATTTTTTTCTAAAGTGATTCTTATTCTCATAATAAGTATCAGTAAACATCCGTTTGTGTTGGTAATTAACTTTAATGACTTGGTATTACTTTACCTCTCTTGATTGTATGTTCTAGTCCAGAAACTAAAAAACTAATAGTGCCATGTATGTATTTTGCCAAATTAAAATAAAAAGAAAAGCAAAATAGAACTGACCTGTTAGCACACAGCTTCAAGGACACTCAGGCTGAGGAATGGTGAATCAGTGGAGGAGGTAAGGGAGGAGGAGAAAAGAATGTATTTGAGGAGCTGGGAAGAGAATTTTTAAAATAGAAAAGTAAATGCACAATGACAACAAAGAACCCCACCAAAATCAGGAAAAGGAAAATCAGGAAAGACAGTGTTGAACAAGGTCCAAGGCCAGCTAAACCCAAGTCTCAAGAGTGCAGAGGGATTTCCCATCTCCCAGTGACTGACAGCCCTAAGATGTGTGTCTGGGCCACACTAGCACTCACAGCTGCTCCTTCAGATGGAGAGGGTGAAGGTAAAAGGAAATGTCAGAAAATTAAGCCATGGCTGAAGGGTATTTTCTTTTACAGGTTTCCAGGAAAGCTTTGTTTTATTTTGCAGGCCCAATTAGTAATGAAAACGTACTCAGCATTTCCTGGTTGGCCTTCAGCAGCTCAGTCGTGGGAGGGCTTCCTTTCCTGTCTTTCTGCCATCCCTCACCTGAAGCAAATATCACCTCCGTGAAGAGTAGCCTGGCTCCTGAACGATGGAAAGCAGGCCAGTGTGGCTGGGCGGGAACTCCTATCTCCCTCCATATCATGAAGGAAGGGGCAAAAGGATGGGAGAGAAGGGGGTCAGATGACTTCTACTGATTTTGAAGGGTTGATTGTAACCAGGTTCAAACAAGCCAGTTCTTCCATCTTCTGTGAGGATAAGGAGCAGGTTAAAATAATAATAATAATAATAATAATAATAATAATAATAATAATAATAATAATAAAATGGTATCTCTTCTAAAATAGGTCAAATGTTGAAACAAAACAAAAAGTTATATTTTTTTCTTTCTTTTTTTTTTTTTTTTTTTGTTCCATCCATGGTCCTGGAATGCTTGCTGACATAGCCCCACTTAGGTTTCAGCTTCTGGAGAGTGCCCTTGAGTTCTAATGATAACTGTAATGATATTTTGTGGGTTCCCCACTGCTTAAACAAAGACAGAATTTATAATGCGCCTCAGAGCATCAAAAATGGATGTTGGAAAACATTAATATTACTATTTTTATCACTATTTAGTGAGCAGTGCTAGAAGATATTAATATTACCATGATCATTATTATGGCGAGATAACGAAGAAGTGGAACTCCATGTGGCAAAGAGATTGTTGAGGGGGAGAAAATGGATGAACCTATTTTTCCCAAGTTCTTTAAATCAGGCTTAACTGGAAAAATAATCACAGTGGCTAACAGAGTCAGGAGTCAGGGTAATTAAGTGGGTAAATGAGGCTGGTGTCATTTGAATTTATGCATTTTCCTCCTTTTCTTTGTTTGCTCTGCCTTTCTCTTTCACTGGGTCTCCACTGCAATGTTGTTTATTCATGGAGGGCATGCCACAGTTTTTAATACTGGAGGGAAAATCTGAAACCCTTCATCCGCCTGGCCAATGTGTAGACTGGAGAGAACACAGGGGGATCAAAGTGATATGAAGACAACAGGGGTTTCATTAAAATGTTCCGTTCTCTGCCTGAGGACAGAGTAGTGAGAAAAGGGTGAAAAAAAATCATCTAGCCCAAACAAGTTTAACTTAAAAAAAAAAGCAACGAACCACCTGTGGTCTCCTTGGAAACAGGCAAGCACACCCTCCAGCCACCTTTTAATGAAACCCCAGAGCCCCTTTATTAATTTATTAAAGAATCTATTTTCTGAAGATTCATAAACCTCATATAACTCATATTCCAACACATCTCTGCTATGCTAATGGCATGCACTTCTATGAATAATTAATTATTTAATTAGTAATAATTAGAGGTTGTTGTACAGGTCAAACCATTGGACTGACAGCATGCTATTGTCAAAATGTCATTCGAATTAATGAAACAGCATTTAAACAGGGTGATTCATCATTTAGGATGGTTACCTACCTACCCATTCCCTCCCCAACCCCCAAATATCTCTTAGAGAAAATGCCATTTTAAGATTTGTATAACATGTATAAATGGAACATTTAATATCGAGCATACCACAGAAAGTGTGTAGCCTCTAATACTGTGTCAAACACACAGGACAGGGTGAGTTAAGTGACTGAATTTATAGTATTCAGACATTACAGCAATAGTACACAGGCTTATACATTTACATATAATTTATGACTCCTTTTATGTCATTGGACCTAAGTGATCAGAAAGAGTAAATACACTCAAAGAGAATAATTGCTCAAATACATGTGTTGGATTTCTCTGGAAAAATAATCCTTAAAGGTGAATCCTTTAAACCAGTTTCAACTCGGTGCCTTGCCATTGGTTTTTCTGTTCCATTCATACTTTGACCCTGCTATCTCTGGTGCAAAACGCAGCCACAGATGGTAGATAAACAAAAGGTTGCTGGGCATGGTAGTACACACCTGTAATACCAGAGACTCCAGAGGCTGAAGCAGGAGAATCCTAAGTTCAAGGTCAGCCTGGGCAAGACCTTATCTCAAAATAAAAATAAAACATATAAATGGACTGAGGATATAACTCAGTGGTAAATTAACCTTGGGTTCAATCTCTAGTAGTACTCACATATGCACGTACACACATACACAAAAAGAAAAAAGGAGAAAAAAAAAACTGGTTGTGACTGTGTCCCAATAAAACATTACAAAAGCAGGCAATAGGGGAAAGGATTTGGCCTGTGGGCTGCATTGCTAACTTCTCGTCTAAGCTATGTTGACAGCCAGTGAAGCATAGTAAATACCCAATAAATACTTGATGGATTAATGAATGAATAAATATATCCAGTACAAGACCCTTGGTCTTAGTCTTAGCATTATACTTGGTCCAGATAGTACCCCTTTAATTAAATTTACAGTATGTAAAACATAATGGAATATAATTTTGGGGTTTTGTATGCAAGTTAGTATGTTTATATGCTAAAGGGAATCCTAATAGAAATTTTTAACAAATCGAAAAGCCTATTTTAAAAAGTCTAAATATTGTAAATTTTTTAAAAATGCATATAGGATCAGCAGTTGCTTTGGCTTAATGCTGGCTGGTGGTATAAAATAGAAGAATCTGCCTTTTATCTCAAAAGAGCACAATTTCATTTTTTTTCATCCTCTTCCTGATCTTCCTGGCTGTAGCACTGTAACACCTAGAATTGGACGGAGGGAGCATGTGGATTCAGGATTGTGCCTTTCTTCTTAGATCCCAACTGAATCCAAAATGCCTCTTTCCTATTTTCTTTCCCCCTCTTCTCCAGGCTCCTGTTTTTTCTTCTTGGTTTCCTTGCAGCCTTCAGGACGGTTAGGAAGTGTGGAACTTGTATTGGAGGAAAAGTGCTAAAGATGTGACTTGTTCTTATGCTCCAGTTATTCAACCAGATTGGGTCCATAAAGCTTTAAAATAATAATAGAGTATATAATATTTTGTGGAATTTTGTTTTATAAACACAGAGATGTAACTGCTACCTTAGCTGTTATAAATGGAAGAATATTCCTTATAAAAGAGGTCAAAGTAGACTGTAAAAGAGTGTTCAAGAGTAAGGACCAATAATACTACCAGAGACACTACCATTTATTTCCATGTGTCTGTTGGAAATCTGATCCAAGCAATTACAACAAAGGATATCCAATCATCCTTTTCCCCTACTGGTGAAATATCAGATAGCGAAGTTATTAGAGATATGGCAAATGGGAAATCCAATAGTTGTTTCATATCTTTTATGAATAACTGGATACAACATCCAGAATGAGATGGAGGGGAAAGGATTTGGCCTGTGGGTTGTACCTATACATAAATGGAATTGTAGATATGGAAGACCAATGATGACATAATTGTCAGACCATAGCTAACCGGGCCACCCAAAGTCATGTGTACCTAAACATATATATATATATATATATATATATATATATATATATATATATATATATAGTTGCCCAAAGCAGTTAAAACTTGAAGGTCACAAATTTAGCCACTTAAAAAAATTCTAATTTATTAGCTCCTGATTTCTGGGACCTAGGAGTCTGGGCACAGCTCAGCTGAATCCTTTGCTTAGGATTACAAGGCTGCAAGTGCTGTGTCAGCCAGGGTCAAGGTCTCAAAAGGAGCCCACCTGGAGAAGTGTTCACCTCTAAACTCTTCCAGGGGGCTGGCAGAATATATATCATGTGATTCATGTCATCTTACCTCTTCAAAGCTATCTGTGGGAAGATAGACTACCCAGCAAACCTACTAGCAAGATAGAGTCTATGGAGTATTACAAAACTAGGGAAATGACATTTTGTCATCTTTGTAATATTTCATTGTTATAACTAAGTCACAAGTACTGCCCAAGGACTCCTCAAGGAGACTGTACAAGATTGGGAGTGACTGAGGACACCCTAAACTCGTTCTATTACAATTGGGTCATGTTTTGCAATAAAGGAACACTTTAAAGATAAAAGCTTCAGATCTAAACAGCTCTGAGACTCCATGAAAATGTCTCAACCTCTCTGGGATTCATTTTCCTCTTATTAAAATATACTATCAGTTCACAAGATTATTGCATCTAAAATATAATAAATATGAATTTGTTTTGTAAATATTAATTTCAATTAACATTAACTGGCCACCTGGCTTCTTGTTTTCTTTTCAGTCACCTTTATTCTAAATGCTTTTTATCTGCACTTTCATTATATTTGAATATCTATGCCAACTAGCTTCTGAAACTGATAGCTGAGGGAACAGATCTTTGGTGTAAAAAGCAACCACAAATGGTTTTTTGGGAATATTTTGCAATTAATACTAAATTGTGAAAATGTAATTGTAAGATACAGGACTTTGCATCTACAATGATTCTGGGGGACTGGAACCAACTCCACCTTGCTTCCTATATGGTCATTTGAGAATCCCTAGTGAGTCAAAGGTCAATAATCAGTTGCTAAACATTCATCTTTCTTTGCTTGGGGTAGAGTTTTTGCTGGGTACCAGGTGTCCACTGGTACTGGACATTTTCTTCTTAGATCCCAACTGAATCCAAAATGGGGTTTTATTTCCTGGGATTTTATTTCCCAGGCTTCCCTTGCATCTAGGGAGAACTATACAGATGAGTTCTACATTTCTGACTAATGGAGTGTGGAGAGAATTATGTATACCACTTCCAGACCAGAACCAAGGAAATTTCCCAGGAAATCCTCCACTGTCTCTCCCCCACCCGCTTTTTCCCACTTGATATTCATATTCAGGGTGACTTTGGAATGTAATAGTCTCTGTCATCCCCAAGACATGGCTATGTAGAATACAGAACCCCTTATATGCATCATACTTTTAAATTGAAGAATAAATAAATTTGCCTTGTGTGAATCTATAGATTTCTGAACTTGCATTTCATAAGAGCTAGTATTGGCTTGATCAATACATCATAAAAGGTATCAGTGAAGTTTAAACACACACACACACACACACACACACATACACACACACTTCTCCCTCTATGACAGTGCTTCTCAAACTTTAATATGCATAAAATGACCTAGGATCTTGTTAAATGTTGATTCTCATTTGGTAAATCTGACGCAGAGCCTGATTTTATGTACAGGCACAACCCACAGTGTCTAGATAGGAAGTCACTTTGAGTAAGGAGGCTCCATCACAATAGTTTTCAAACTTCCATTAAGTATCAGAATCCCCTAAGGGCTTGTCAAGACTTGGGTTTCTGGGCCCCATCCCCAGAGTTCTGAAGTTATATTTCTAACACTTTCTTGGATGTAGCTTATGTTGTTGGTCTGGGGGCCACACTTTCAAGAGCCAATGGTCTAAACAATTCTGGTATAAATCAACCTTTGCCTAGCTTCTATAGAAACTCTTCTCAGGTCAGTGCATCATATATCACAGATGTGTTGGATAAAAGAACATTATGCACCAGTGCCTTAAAGCAATTGTAATCACCTAGGGTATTTTTTATTGTTGCTTTTTGCTTTGATATGTTTTTGTAAAATATTTATTTTCAGGTCTCAGTCTAATTGAGTCTAAGTCTTTGGGTGGGGGAAGCATTGGCATTAATATTTCTTTAAAGCTCCTCATGCAATTCTATTAGGCAACTAGATTTTAGAACTATAGCCTTAAAGAAATATCAGGAACCAACTGTCTGAGAGAGAAGACTCTTGCTGTTCCTTAAACTATTTAACTATTAATATGAAGACCAGCCTTATCTAATTCTTTCTCTAAGCAGTGCAAGAGAGCACGACTTCTCTAACATGTGGTTTGTATCAATGCTATTAAGTAACCCTCCCCTGGCCTTTGACGGGAGATTAAGTGAGGCTGAATGAATGCAAAGGAAGCTCAAGAAGGTTTTCCAGTTTAAAAAAAAAAATTTGCAGGTGAAGTCTAATAACGACAGAGGAGAGGAGAGGAGGGGACAGAGGAAAGACACAGTATTTTATCCTGGGGAAATAGAAGTTATTTTCCTTCAAATTAAATAATGATTCTATCACCAATCATTTAGCAATTGCACATATTGGTGGTGAGAACTGGACCTTTTAGTGTTTTACTATTAGCAATAAAACCAGGTCAAGAGGATGCAGCAATGTATTCCTTTGGAACCTACACCATGGAGGGCATTTTTAGCAAAGAAAACTTTTCAGGGATTAAAGTGCATTAACAGTTCCTCATTATCAATTGCAGAAACCATTCATTTCCTGTAATATACTAGCTACCAAAATTTTGAAGTGTTATAAACATATATAAGTAGCCCATACATTTTTTCTTACCAAGAGGTTAATGCATAATGGGTGTGATTTGTTTCAGATGCCAGGGTCACTAGCTGTGTACCCTGCTGGGTTAAGTAGAATGTATTAGACTAAAATCCATCTGGACTCCTCGCCCTTGACCCCTAACCCTGAAAAAACTTCATCTTCCCAGGAATGTTCCAAGCAGCCAGTACATGTAGTCAATACCAAGTCACATGCTAGCCCTTCTTAGTACAGTTTTAATGAAATAAAAATGTGGCCAAGAGTAAGGGAGTTGAGTTTATTCTAAGCAAGCTTTGAATCCCAACTATATGACTTATCATCTATGGAGATCTTCAGGAAGTTTCCTTGATCTCTCTCTATCTTCTTCCCATGCAGTTCTCATAATCAAACAAAATGTTCAGGGCATTTGGTATAGAGCCAAGTATATAATAAGAGTGCAGAGTTACCTGCAAATCAATGGGCATGGCATCCCTGCAGAAAGTTCCAGAAAACAAAGGACTATTACCAAGGGCCCAATCTTAGGCTTCTCAGCTCCCTGGTGTCCTTCAGACAGTAATATACTTTCTAAATTTCCCATGCCAGTTGTTTTCAGATGTCCCTAGCAGCCAGATATAAAAATGAAAACTGTTTGAACAACAACTAAAAAAGATGATTCTTGCTAAGATATCTACCAAGAAATAGGACTTTCATCAGAATAAAATTAGAGGCAAATAATTCCCACAGTATGATTTAAATATCATCTAATGTAAAATACATTGTAATGATGGTACGAAGAAAATGCTTATGGAGCAAAAACAAAGGGGATCTCGAAAGAAACCAGATTAAAGGGGGTTTTCTTCACAGGGCAAGGGATCTCCATTTGGTTGTCAAACTATGACCCTTAGACCTGCAGCACCTATAGTAACTGGGAACTTGTTAAGGATGCAGATTCCTGGGCCCAATTCCAGACTGAATTGAATGCTTTGAAATGTGACCTAGAAATCTGCTTAAAAATCCCCCCATGAGGGTTTTGATGCCCCCTGAATCACTTGCACTACACCAACAGGAAGGAAGAGACAACTTTTGACATAGAGATGGAGGGACAAAGAATTCCAGATTGAGACTTTCAAAGTGGTAGTGAACACTCACTCACAAGATAAGATACAGCAAATGGGACCAAATCACATTTGTGGATTTGAGGGGAAGAGGGCTGGAGAAAGTAGGGGTGGAGCCACAGGGCAGGTCAACCCCAAGGACTACAAACTAGGAGCCAGAATGGGCAAGTGCATGCCCCAAACCAAGCAGGTAAAATACCAAGAACCTAAGTTCCAGAAGTCAGCAGAGACTAGGACTGGAAGGGTATGGTGAAGAGCCAAGAAGGGGCTCACAGTGTTATAAGAACTGTTTTCTTTGTTACCCACTCACAGTCAGGCCTGACTTACCCAGAACCCCAAGCAAAGAATATGACTTGTGCTCCTTCCCTACACTGGGCCAACTCAGTAAGGAAGGAGCTCAGGAAGTTGAACATTGAGGCCTCCAGCAAATGAGGGTTCTGGTGTCAATTGTGCATTTTGCCTTTAAAAATGAAACTTTTAAAATTAAAAACCGCACTAAACAATGTCCCTTAGGGATAACTGAGTTCCCCGGGCTCCTTGCTAGTCCCTCTCCTGTGAAAGATGGAGGCTACCTAGTGCTCTCCTTGTGCCCAGTCCCCTTCCTTTCACCAGCCTCACTTCCAAGGCAAGGCCTTCTGACTTGCACCTTCTTCACAACAGCTTGCCAGTTTCCTGTTTACAATGGATTCTTGCATCCTACTCTACTCTTTAGATACAATTTCCTTTTTACATACTTTAAAATTGTCATTCCGGAACATTCCACCCAGGAGAACTCTGCGTAAATGGATTTCTAAGATGAAGTTATTTTGCTTCATTTTAATTTTGACACAGCCCTATGAAGATATTCTTATCATTATCTTTGTTCTCTACGTTTTCTGAAGAGAAATGCTCTTCGTATAAATGTTGTTTCGACATAGGTCTTTTCTCACTCTGTGTTTGGTGTTTTACAGTTTTCCCAAGATGGAGCTTACGTGGATTGAATTTTATTTTTATCCTTCTTGGTACTCATTGTGCTTCTTCAGCCTGAAACTTCCCCTTATCATCTAGTTTAATAAATTTTCAGTCATTATTGATTCAACTAATTATCCTCTGACTACCACTGCCTTAGTTCTCTGTTTCTGAATCATCTTATCTCAGCTCCTGGATCTCAGCCTCTGTATCATCTGGGTCTCAGCTTCTGCATCTCTCCAAGCTGTATTTTGAATATTTGAATTATATTTGTCTTTCTGTTCACTGATGTTTTATCTAAGTCTAATCCTGATGTTTAACACATCAAATTAGATTTCGTGAAATTTCAATGACTAGGTTTTATATTTTATTTTATTTTTGATTAACATCAATTGTACTAAATGAGTAGAGTCTGTTATTTCAACACATGCTTTTTGTTTCTAGGGTTCTATTTGGCTCTTTTTACAATTATGTCTATTCTAGTTCATAATGGGTTCTTCTCCTTTGTGGATTCCATGATATTTTCAATATTTGAAATGTTACTTATTTAAAGTCTCTTTTGGATTTTTCCACCTTCTCAGCATCTTAGGATCCATCATTTCTTCATGTGATTTATAATTTTACCATGAGCTCCCCTTAGCAGGTTGTTCCCCCCCACCCCAGGAAGGGAATAATTATAGGAATCTTTCTACAGAGAACTGCTGTATTTATTTTTTGCCATACTCTATGGATTCCACTGGTTTAGGATCAGTTTTACTTTAATGTATACCCTGCAGGTAAGTCCTGTAGCATGTATGTGATGAAAATCACAGACCTAGAGCTCATGTAGATGAGCCTGGGTTTCACATTTTCATAGAAGACTTTGTGTCCACTCATACTCCAGGGCAGAAAAATGCATCCAGGTCACTTCCTGTGCTGATAGGAAGAATCGGTCTATCATTTAAGGATCTCTTTTCGGTTATTCAAATTTTCTATTTCATGCAAACCTAGGGTCCCAGCTCTTGATCTTGTTTGGGTGTTCAAGCCCAGTTCCTTAGACCCTAGAACCTATGCCTAATTCACATCCCTCTGGATACTGACACATCAATTAGTTCATGAAATCTATGTTCTGACTTTGATTTCTTTACATTTTGACACAGGAGGGGATTTATTTCCTTTCTTCCTATTTTTCTTCCTTCATTCCTCCCTTTCCTTCTTCTTCCCTACCTACTTTCCTTTCTTCCTTCTCCTCCACCTCCCCCTCCTCCTCCTCCTCCTTCTTCTTCTTTAAAGCTCAGGTATAAACTTAAAAGTTTAATTAAGTGGAACACACTGGAAAAAATGGAAGGTAGCAGACTTTCAGTGTATTTCTTAAGTAATTTTGTTTGCTTTAACAGTTTCAGGTGTTCTGCAAATTATCTTGAAGCTGGCCTTTTAGCAATAATGATTTGAGCCACTTCTATCCTGTGTGTCTCTTTTGGTGTGACCGAACTGGAATTATGTCACATTTGTCCTTGAAAAAAAATCATAATTTGCCACATATTTTTTAAATTTTTTTTCCAAATGAATTTTTGTACAATTAACATAAAGGGAAAATCAAGAGACCAGGTGGCTCCTATAGGAAAAGCCCCCAATCACATACTGAAGACCATTGTCAATCATAGAACCAGATACCTAATCTCAAGCTAGGGTAGCCACTGAACACCCAAGTGATACAAATCTTTTTATTTCTTATTTTTTCCCTCTCTTCTATTTTCCCCTGTTACTGAACTCTTTCTCATCCCAGCTGAAAAGTCATTGTTTTATTTGAATAATGCAGAACATTCAAGTACATCTCATCAAGAACACTTTTTGCCCTTTTTGTATTATGTTATTGTAATCAGCACCCAAAAGTAAATGGTCTAAAACAACAAGGCGTATTTCTTGCATATCAATGTGAATTTCATGGGTTGTGACAGGTATCACTTTTCACAGTCAAAAGCAAGTCATTTGGCCATGCCTAACCTCAAGGGCATAGGTGCTAATCATTCTACCACATACAAAGAGAAGGATTACAGATATTTGGTGTATAGAACTCATGACTGCCACAATACTCCACCCCAGAAGTCCTTTCAACAATTTTCTTGTTCACTGAACAGGAGCCAGTGGGCTGTGATGCCTCTGTAGAGGAGGAACACCACATGTTTTAAACTCCATGGCAGTCCTTGTGATTGTACCCGGACCTGCTTGACCAATCGGAGGCTGCAGAGGCTCAGCTTCTGCATCATATGCCCCTTCCACAAGTAGTAACTCTGGTTTATTTGAACCAGAGACATTCTAAAAAGCGAGACTAACTTGTGATGTCAAACAGTGATTTTTTTCCCTCTCAGAATTACAGAGGCATGTGATTTTATAGTTTATGAGTCATAATAACTGCATGTTCTGAGAGCAATTATCATCATCTCAAAAGCAGAGTAAGAGGTTTTTCTCAGTTTTCTCATTTGTAAAATGGAAAAAATTTGCAGAATTATTGTGAGAAATAGATAAGGGCATATCTAAAATTCCAAGCATGTTATGATAATGGAGAGAATATTTGTTTCCTTTCTAGTTCTGAGATATGAGAGATCTTTGAAGGATGGATTGGCCAGGGACTTCTTTATATATCAGATGGGACTTTAGGTAAAAGCATTTCATATAGTGTAAAGCATTGTTTCAAAATCCATTTAAAAAGCAGAAATAATACATGCCTATCTCTTAAAAATTACTTGTTCTTAAAACAAAAAAAATTAAATGTCATTATGATGTATAAATTATGTTCTCAGTTCCATACAAATATTGTCTTATTTAATCTATATGATTACTATGAGAAACAGGTGCCATTACAATTATGGTTTTATAGGTGGTGAAACTGGGGCATAGAGAGTTTAAGCTACTGACCCAAAGTCTCACGGGTATAGAGCTGGCATTTGAACCCAATCAATTTGTCTCCAGAATCCATGCTTTCACTCAATAGAACACCATCCTCTTTCCTAATGCAACCAACTGTTTACTTGGGACTACAACTCTTGGGGAATCTGTTACTTCTACTTCCTGGAAGCAGGAAGTGGTTTCTGGTATCTCTGAGTAGGCTGAGCCTTAGCAGGATTTTCCTTCTTGTCTTTTACCTCCTGACACTGAGGCAGGTCTGGTTTGATACAGCATGCTCCTTTTGGCTGATGAACTGGAAAGCAGGGGTTGCTTTTAACATCTGAGTTTCCACCAGTTCTTATCTATAGATAGCAATAGATTTACAGACATTTAAAGTAGCTTTTAAGTATTTCAATCTTTAATACCTTGCATCACAATTGAATCAAACATACTGTGGTCCCACTTACTGGCTTGGCAGACTAAGAGTACTGCAACAACCATGCAAGAATTGCAGCTTATTCCACTAACTAGGTATGGACTCATGTGCCTTTTGAACTCCATAAATGCTACAGAGATACCCTAAAGGTGCTATGTCAGTGGGCTCCATAGTCATGTAAACATAATATCAACTAATAATTATCTAGACATAGGCAACCCAGTGGCTTATTCTATTTGGTCTTTGTCAAAGGCAAGAAACTCTTTGTTCAATTCTGTCTGCACTTGATTCCATTTCTCAGATCATTTCTAAGTGGTTTTCCTAGAAGTGTTTTGCGGGGTGAATGGGGTAGTATAACTCTAAACAAGAACTTCTCAGAGTGCTGCAAAAGTGGGGGGGAGGGGGCATCCACTGTGCTAAATTGTGCAGGTAGAGAAGGTTTCTAATGAAGGTTTCTACCTAAGGAAATGGCTAAATAAGCAGTCTGTGACATTCCCTTATTTGTATATGCTCACAACTCCTACACATGTGACTATTCCAAGACAAATTAAAAGTGAAAGAAATATACTTGATGAAAGCTAGAAGATATTCATCACTATCTAAAAGATGCAACATGAATAAAAGATGACCACCTCCTCCAAATAAAATGGAACTCAAAAAGCTCCTCCTTAATTGTTAGGCAACCGATTAATTTTGATTATATCAGTTTCCTCAGATAATGCCAACCAGTGGTGGTTGAGGGGTTAATGAAATTAGACCGGGCTACCAGGATAGCTGAGGAGTGATTCTTGCATGAATAAGAATTCATGAGTAGGAGTGAGAAGTGCCACCTCCCTCCCCATCTCAAGGTACTTCAGGCTCAACTGGATATAAAAATTAGACAGTGTTCTTTCTGCTTCATACATCACCCAGCAGAACACAGCTGGCTGTTTGGCTCTGGGGCAAACACATTTGAATAGACAAAAATACAGGCTATGTTAGGGTAGCTTGACTGAATCGCCCTTCAACCTGAGTTTATTTTTTATTCATTTATTTATTCATTCATTCATTTATTAGACAAGCTAGAAGGACTTTGAAAATTTCTCCAATTCCCAGAACACTGCTTCTTTTAGGAAGGAGCACTTTCCCACTAAAGTTTTACACTATCATTGTTCAACACAATCATCATCAGCATCACCTCTGCCCACCACTGTGCATCTCAATGTTTCAAAGGAGGTGCCAAGACTGGGAATTTGAGAAGGCTTAAAATCAAGGTGTTAAACATCTAGATTATTCAAGACAACCCCTCCTTCCTCTCTTCCAACATTCAGGAAGAAGCATAACTTTTCAAGTCCAGTGCCAGTCTACAAAGGTATGGTCTCCTGTAAGGCCTGTGAGATGACCACCTGCACCCCTGGGTGATGAGCATGCTGCCTTACTCATGAGGTATAGCTTATTCTGCCATAATGTGGAGATTTTACTGAATGATCATTGCATGTGAAGTAATCAATGGGGTTTCAAAGGGAAAGAGATGTTAAGCCTGGAAAGAAGATAAACAGGAGACATAGAAGCACATAAGAGGAGAGGTGGGACCTTGGAGCTATAATATCAGTGCTCCTCGTTCTTTCTGTAACCAGGATACATTAAAAGAATAGACCTCCCATCTTCTCAAATCACAATACCACATCCCATGGGAAAGTCAAAGACTCATCCAACCCTCCTCCCAGGGCTTTTCAGGAGATAGTAATAGTTTGCCCTGAAAATTTAACTAGAATCACATTATAGAGATGAAAAAAAATAATTGGGGGAAGATCCGACCAAAACAACAAAATTCTTTTCTCTAACTATCATCAAAGTAACTCCAGTCTTATGCAAAAATTTATTTGATGATGACATCTGACACTTCAGAACATGTGAAGAATTTCTGAAATACATGAGAAAGAGAAAGTGTGGGTTGTCCCCACAAACGGAATGCCAAAAGAGCTGCATAAATAAATTTAAGTATATATTAAGACTGATTTTTAAATTTTTATTAATAATTTATTTATTTTAATTAGGCATATTTGACAGCAGAAGGTATTTTGATTCATTGTACACAATTGCAGCACAATCTTTCATTTCTCTGGTTGTACAACATGCAGTGTCACACCATAAGTGCAGTCATACATTTACCTAAAGTAATGATGTCCATCTCATTCCACCATCTTTCCTGCCCCCACGTTCCTCCCACCTACCCCTCCCCTTTGCCCAATCACAGTTTCTCCATTTTTCCCATGACCCCCCATTATGGATTAGCATCCACTTATCAGAAAGAAAATTTGGACTTTGGTTTTTAGACCCAGGTATGGTGGCACATGTCTGGAATCCCAGTGGCTCAGGAGGCTGAGGCAGAAGGATCACAAGTTCAAAGCCAGCCACAGCAATGATGAGGCACTAAGCAACTCAGTAACACCCTGTCTCTAAATAAAATACAAAATACCCCTGAGTTCAATCCCTGGTATCTCCCAAATAAAAAAAAAAAAGAAGAAGACTGATTTTTAATTTTAAAAAACCAAACATTTCCTTTTTAAAAATTATCTGTGCATGATTTATAAAGCCCACATATGCTTTGAGTGTTGTCTTGTAGTAAAAGTTTATATACATTCTGGCACTAGACTGCAAGATATGTGTGCGTGTGTGTGTGTGTGTGTGTGTATTTGTATAAACTGTGATATGTGACTTGAGTATTATAGATATTAGAAATGAAGATTTGGAAGAGAAGAATCTGTAGTTTCCCAACTTCTTATTACTTGGTGACCAACAAGTATTCATTGATTTGCCTCTGATAAAAGTAGTGTAGCCTGTGCATTTATTATTATTCAATAAATGCTGGCATCATGGAAAGACACAAACATGTTTGGTCTGTGTTGATGGCATAGCTAGCTCCCCAAAACTGGCCTTTTGATTTCACTGTAGCTTTGTAATTAACGCCTACCTTGATTTTGGCCTTCTTTGCCCCTCCAATATTTTCACACTATTCTGCCACTCACTTCATATTCCAAAATCTAACCCTGTTTTAAGACTAGGCTCACAGGTTACACACCCTCTAATTCTTCAGGTCCGAGTTAAAACCCTTCCTAACATTCTAGGTTTCTATCTTAGCACCTCCTACAATTCTTTGCTTGTGTTCTCATTATACTCTGAGTTTTATAAGGTCAAGAAGTGATTTCATTTGCCTTTGGAATTTTCTTGATAGAGTGTAATGCATAATCAATATCCACTAAGTATTTGCTGAAAATAAACCAAATGTAAATTTCAAAGTGGAGTTTTTGTAATTTAAAAACAGGGGGTTTTGTCATACAGAAATGCCTTTGATTTATAGATGTTGATGTAGTATCCTCCTACTTTGCTGAATTCATTTACTAGTTCTAGAAGTTTTCTGGTGGGATTTTTTGGGCCTTCTAGGTATAGAATCATATTATTGGCAAATAATGCTAATTTGTGTTCTTCTTTTTCTATCTTATCACTTTAATTTATTTCATCTGTCTAATTGCTCTGGCCAGTGTTTCAAGAACTATCAGTGACAAATCCTCTAGAGGAAAACTACCCCATTTACAATAGCCTAGATAGATAGATAGATAGATAGATAGATAGATAGATAGATAGATAAAATACTTGGGAATGAACCTAACAAAAGAGATGAAAGATCTCTACAATGAAAACTACAGAGCACTAAAGAAAGAAATTAAGAAGACCTTAGAAGATGGAAAGATCTCCCTTGTTCTTAGATAGGCAGAATTAATATTGTCAAAATGACCGTACTATCAAAAGCATTGTACAGATTAAATGGAATTCCAATTAAAACTCAGTGACATTCCTCTCATAAATAGAAAAAGCAGTCATAAAATTCATCCAGAAAAATAAGAGACCCAGAATAGCTAAAGCAATCCTTAGCAGGAAGAGTGAAGCAGGTGGCATCGCTATACCAGACCTTCAACTATACTACAGAGTAATAGTAACAAAAGCAGCATGGTACTGGCACCAAAATAGAATGATAGACCAATGGTACAGAATAGAGGACTCAGAGACAAACCCAAATATCTCATTCTAGAGATAGACAAACCCACATATCTCATTCTAGACATAGGCGCCAAACATACATTGGAGAATGTATCTTCAACAAATGACGCTGAGAGAACTAGAAATCCATATGCAACAAAATGAAATTAAACCCCTATCTCTCACCATGCACAATATTCAACTCAAAGTGGATAAAGGATCTAGGAATTAAACCAGAAACCCTGCACCTAATAGAAGAAAAAGTAGCCCCTAAACTCCATTAGGTTGGATTAGGACCCTACTTCCTTAATAAGACTTCTATAGCATAAGAATTAATAAATGGGATGGATTTAAACTGGAAAGCTTCTTCTCAGCAAAAGAAACAATCAGTGAAGTGAATAGAGAGCCTACAGCTTTGGAGCAAATCTTTACCACAAGCACATTAGATAGAGCACTAATCTCTAGGATATATAAAGAACTCAAAAAGCTAAACACTAAAAACCCTAATAACCCAATCAATAAATGGCCCAAGGAACTAAACAGACACTTCTCAAAAGGTGATATACAATTAATCAACAAATATACAAAAAATGTTTATTATCTCTAGCAATTAGAGAAATGAAAATCAAAACTACTTTAAGATTTCATCTCACTCCAGCCACAATGGCAGCTATTAAGAATACGAACAACAATAAGTGTTGGTGAGGATGTGGGGGGACGTATACTCTTACATTGCTGGTGGGCTGCAAACTGGTGCAGCCAATATAAAAAGAAGTATGGAGATTCCTTGGAAAATTGGGAATGGAACCACCATTTGACCCAGCTATCCCTCTCTTCAGTCTATACCCAAAGGGCTTAAAAACAGCATACTACAGGGACCCAGCCACACCAATGTTTATAGCAGCACAATTCACAATAGCTAAATTGTGGAACCAACCTAGGTGTCCTTCAGTAGATGAGTGGATAAAGAAAATGTGGTATATATACACAATGGAATGTTACACAACAATAAAAGAGAAGAGAATCATGGCATTTGCAGGTAAATGGAAGAAGTTTGAGAATATATTACTAAGTGAAGCTAGCCAATCTCAAAAAACCAAATGCCAAATATTTTCTCTAATATAAGGAGTCTGATTCATAGTGGGGTTTGGAGGAGAGCAAGGAAGGATTAGATAAACTCTAGATAGGGCAAAGGGGTGAGAGGAGAAGGGTGGGGGTTTTGGGGTAGCAAAGATGGTGTAATGAGATGGACATCATTACCCTAAGTACATGGATGAAGATACAAATAGTATGAATATACTTTGTATATAACCATAGATATGAAAAATTGTTCTCTATATGTTTAATATGATCTGTAATGCATTCTGCTGTCATATATAACAAATTAGAATACAAATAAATAAATAAATATAAACAGGGGTTTTAAAAGATTTACTAAAAATGACAATTTTAAAAGGCTCAGCAGAGATGAGAAGGTAGGAGGAATAAACTAACTATTCATTGATATTAAAAATAAGGGAATTATGATAAGTATATCATAACTATGTAATATAAATTGTTTTCATGCCTACACTTAAAGATGAGATTCAGTTGGTCACCAAAGAAACAATGTTCAGATGAATACCAATGTAGAGAGAGAGAGATACTGCGAATTACAAATTTTGCTTTTGGATACATTCAATTTGGCACAAGGAAGGATTAGACCATTTAGGCAGGTGCTTTTTTTATTATCCCTTGTATCACAAAAGCCACACACACAAAAAAAAACCTAAGGTGTGTGAAGATTTCCAAAGTATCCATTATCCTCTGTCTTTCCACACTTTTTTCTGGCTAAGTAGAGCCCAAATGACATGGATCATCCAGCTTGTGACTTTTGTGTAGGAAGTTATATTAGATGAATCTCAGGAACCAGAAAAAGGAAAAAAAAATTAAACAGTCAATATGCATTGGATTTTTGCTCTAATGCCAGAAATTTCTAAGTAATTTTACACTAATCAATAAATATAATCCTAAGATTGACATTTGCGTTACTAGATGAGGAAACCAAATCTCATTAAGGTGAAGTCACTTGTCTAAAAGTACACAGCAACTGAAGGGCAGAAGCAGAATTGGAATCTAATTCTGCCTGACACCAAATTTACATATGATCTCTGTGCCCTGCAGATCACAATCCTACCTCTGGGCTGGTTCACAGAGAGCAAGGTCCATCATAAATGAATGTCATGGGTCACCTGCTATTGAATTGATGCCCCAGAGAAATGACTAAGGACACTCAAAAATAGGATTGTACATCAGGATGGATTTATTAATTAATCTGGGGGTATAAAGAAAGTACACATATAAATTCACTCATTCAACAAACTATTGATGTCCTATTCTTCATGCTAGTTCAATACCACTACTACATCCAGACTCTTCATGCCTTCTGTATAAGAGAAGAAAATTTCATCCCATTCACATTCAGTAGAATAACTAAACAAATGACTTTACTCTTTCCTTTCTATTTTTAGTATGTATTATGGCCTATCAGCAGTTCATCTTGTCCTTTTCCTATGTTTCCTGATTTAATCAAGCTTCAATTCATTTTTTTTCTCACTCTTAGTAATTTGGAAGTTTTACTTCACTTTTCAATGTGACTAATTATGACTTCCCTATTCCTGCTACAATTGGACCTTTATTCCTCTATTATTACATCAGAATGTAAAAGGCTGTCTCTGTCTGTGCTCCTCCTCATGTTACTGTAACCCAGCACCGTGGAATGACTTCTTATGTCATTTTCCTATGTCCCATCCTTACTTCCAACTCTTAGATTTTGTTGAGATAAACTTTAGTTCCAGGCTATTAGTTTTATTTTCTCCTATAACAGAATGCTACCTTCTGTTTCAAAACAAAAAAAAAAAAACAACTATATCTAACAAATACCTTAATTTGTTTTGAAATTTCTCAACCACTTGTATTTAACATGTATCACGTGATTTGTTTCTTGCCAATATTTTCACTTTTCTTCATATTTGCCTTGCTGTTATGAACCAATTGATGATTTTTAAAAATATTTCCTTGCATATTTCTTCCGTTAAATGGCATCTTGTCTGCTTTGCTTTCCTACACTGTTATTTCACAATCTTTGGGCTTCTAGAATTTGGGATGAGAAATCTGATGCTAGTCTGTAAGTTCTTCCTGGGTGGAAGCTTATGATGCCTTCTCTTATCTTAAACTCAGCAATATTCTAGATGCATCTCTTATAAATTATGCCTGATATTAACCTGCTCATTCAAATCCTTCTCTAAAATGCAGGAAATTTTCTTCAGTCATCTACATGAGAATGAGCCTGACTCCTCACCTCAACCCTCCTCTGGAATCTTACTTCTTGTGCTTTAGTCTTGAACCTGCCCTCATGGTTTCTGCATCTTTGCTCATTGGTGGTGTAAGTTATTTCTCCCATTGACCTAACAGCCCACCACTTCTGTTTTCAGCAGGGTTTATCTTCTTTCTAAATACGCTAGTGAATTTTTAAAATCAAGAACCATGTTTCCAAATTCAAAAACAGAAGTGTTTTTATATATATCCTCAAATTTTACTCATTTGAGAGTTCTGTTATTTTAATTAAATTTCTTAATTGACATTTTCATTGTTTTTACTTCAATGGGGACTCCTTGTTCCTGACAATCAGTGTAATTTTTCCCACTCTGTTTGCTGATGTCCTTAAGTTATAATTTATCTTTGGCTCATTAATGTGTACACGGGAGATCCAGTTAAAGCATGCATTTTCAACAATGTAAAACCAGAAAATTGGGAGAAGACAATGTTGTTTCTCTCCTTATGGACCATCAGAGAACAAGTCACCAAATAGTTAACCCTCTGCTAAGGTTTTCTGCTCCTGGGCCTTTACGGAGCCTGTGACAGTCCTCTCCTATCTACAAGGACTAGGAGCAACTCAACCAACCCAAGCAATGCTGTCCTCCATGCCCCTCAGGATCAGCTAGACCAGCTATTGTTCCAGGATGGTGGAAAATTGTCCAAGGCAATATTCTCTAGAGGGAATTTTGTCAACTTACTGCACTGGAAGCTACAGAATTCTAGGCTTCTTGGTCCTCAGGAACAAACAAGACATCCCCTTTACACCTCCCTCACATAGTACTAAAATATGGACCTGTTCTCTTTTTAGAACTCAAATGCTCAGATCTATCCTGCAGAGCCCACCAGCCTGCCTTCCCTAGTGATGCCCCATGTTGTAGGGGGAAATAGAAGGGCAGGGAAGTCAGGGAATATGCTCTCATCACTCTCTTCCTAGCATTTCCTCAGAATGTATTTACTAAGCACCTATTATGTGAGGCCACTGGGACATCTTGAGATGAAACTATCAGAAACACTTATAGCTTGATATAATATTTGTAATAATATTTTATTTTTAGTATTTATAATAATATTTATTGTTTTAAAAGGAATTATTCAAAAGACAGCTATAAACAGAATGATTCTCAAAAAATAGTAAATAATAAAGGAATATCAGAGAAACTTGACTGACATTATACATTAAAAGATGCAATATCACCATCTGAGAATGATTTAGAATAACTCATTGTTTGGTAGGGCTTTAGAGAAAAAAAAAGCAAATTTGCTAATATTCCATAGATTCCCAAAGAGAATTCAGGTTAAGTGACTTACCAAGTAAAATAGTAATAAACATCAGAACCAAATTTTCTTATTCCAAAATCCAGCTGTATTATGCCCCCAGATTTTCCACCATAGAAGCTCAATATCATTGGAGAGTGATAGCATGGTGGTAGAATGTTACCTCAAATCTCCTAAAGCAATGTTAAATTTCTACAGTGTAATAAGCTGACAAATGTGCTTTGGCAATGAACATATCAATCCTCTAAGCCAGAGATGAATTTATAAGCAGTTTGTCTTTCCTTTGAAAAATTAAGACTATACACAAAGTTAGACAATGTAAGTATACTACACATAAAAGCTTGAATATCACTGTGCAACTTTGAATATCCAGTTGGGAAGAAGGACTCCCATGGAGGGGAATTAAAAATTACTGTCACTTGCTGGGCATGGTGGCACATGTGTAATCCCAGCAACTTGGGAGACTGAGGCAGGAGAATTGCAAGTTCAAAACCAACTTCAGAGACTTAGCGAAGCCCTAAGAAACTTTTACCTTGTCTCAAAATAAAAAATGAAAAGATCTTGGGATATGGCACAGTGTTATAGCATCCCTGGGCTCAATCCCCAGAACCAAAGAAAAAGAAAAAGAAATGACTGTTACTTGTGTGCTTTCTGAGCTGGAAAGTGTACATGTGGATGACAGAAAAGAATGTCAAGTTTCTTTCTGGAATCTGATGTGTCCCAGAAAAAGTATATATGTATATATTTTTTTCCATCAGGGGAAGAAGAATCAGCAAGTGTTAGCCGTGCCATATTAGCAAATGGACCTGGTGAGGGTCTTGTGGGCTTCAAATACTCTCTAACCTTTGGACCAACTGGCTTGAGTGCTGACGTCTATGAGGGGTGACCAGGCTTTCAAGAGCAGAGCTATCCAGGCATGAGTAACTCACCCACTCTAGAAGTATGTATAGTTAGCCATGTCACAAGTTTAAGGATGGTGTTATTATCAAGTCAATATTATATGTAAATCTAATAAGTTTAACCAATTAAAGCAATGATCCCATTACACAGGTCACAGTGCTATATAACTGAGAGCTCAAGGTCCTCCAAAGAGTCTTATCAATGCAATCATACATAAACGCGCACCTTAACGTGATGTTCCACACTACTGGAGGGTCTCAATTGCTGCATAGTCATTTCTTCCTTTCCTCTCCTTCCTTGCTTTCTCATTAATCTTTGATACTTACTTTCTTATTTGAAAGCTTCATCTCTAGATGTGTATTATTTTTCCACAACCAATTTTTTTGTAGACTACAAATTACAAGTAAATCTTCTCAAAATTTCATAGTTTTATTTTTTGTCTTAGCTTTTAATAGAAAAATTTCATGCATATATCCTATTTCACATGAGTCTCTCACTTTGAAAACAATCTCTATAAAATGCTCATTACACAAAGGCTCAGGACCCCTGAAAGCCAACACACTAAAACTAAAATGAGCCGTCAATTCATTGCTGCTCTAAATACATTAAAAGAACCATTGATTCGACATTTGATAACACATGGAGCCTGCAGTAGGGAACAGATCATGGTAGGCATAATCGAAATGGTTACTTAACATTTTATTGATGGGACAGTTTTTCAACCAACTTAACTGAAGGACCTAGATCTTACACAAAAGGTATTGCATAGATGCATCAATTTGTACCTTATTTAGACCCACCATAAGAAGTTGAGGCAAGAAACCTTTCCTAAACTGTCTACTTTAAAACCTCAAAAATAATACCTTCTAAGTGCTTATGTTCAGTTCTTTTTTATAAATTTTTTTTCATAACCTAGTTTGTTGCAGTGATTATCTTTATATTTTTCTATATCCTGTTACTTAAACTCTTTTGAAATGTTTCTTTTATTTTCCATTAATTGATATCAATGACTTACAAAACAAAAAGAGGAAACTAAGTACAGGTATATATGTCTGTTCATATATTCATATATGTGAATCTGATTTAAAATAGAAATAGATGTATAGTGATCAGCTAGTCCTAAGTAAACAATCTTAAGAAAGTTGGAAGGAGAATTATCTTTTATACCACAGCTATTTTTACACCCATCTAACATTTTATAATTTTCATGTCACTTCACATTTTTTAACTTTGCACTAGTCAGGTAGGGCAAATGTTTACATTAATTTTAAAAACTGCAAGCAGAGAGAGTGAGCAAATGCAAAGTCTGAAAGTTATAGATAGAAAAAGCACTTGAGTTCGAGTCCCATGCTTAACCTCCTTCAACTAACAAACATTAAAGAGACAGGCTTATAGTCATGTACAGTAATGCACGTAGTCATGTATAGTAAATACAGCCACACTGCCCTAACAGAGAGAGCTGGATGAACGTGAAACTAGGAGATATTGAACATTTTTCATATATTTGTTGACCATTTGTATTTATCCTTCCGTGAAGTGCCTGTTCAGTTCCTTGGCCCATTTATTGGTTATTTGTTTTATTGGTGTTAAGTTTTTTGAGTTCTTTACATATCCTGAAGACTAATGCTCTAACTGAGCTGCAGGTGGTAAAGATTTTCTCCCATTCTATAGGCTGTCTCTTCATGTTCTTGATTCCCTTGTGTTTCCTTGGCTGTGAAGAAGCTTTTTAGTTTGATACCTTCACATTTATTGATTATCGACTTTACTTCTTGAGCTTTAGGAGTCTTGTTGAGGAAGTCAGTTCCTAAGTTAACATGATGGAAAGCCTGACCTTACTACACAGAAGAAGAAATATAAATGGTCAATGAATATATGAAAACATGTGCAACATCTCAAGCAATCAGAGAAATTCAAATTAAAACTACAATGAGATTTCATCTCCCTTCAGAATGGCAATTGTTAAAAATACAAGTAACAATAAATGTTGCTGAGGATGTGGGAAAAAGAATACACTCATACATTAATGATCGAACTGCAAATTGGTGCAAGCACTCTGGAAAGCAATATGGTGATTCCTCAGAAAACTTGGAATGGTACCACCATTTGACACAGTTATCCCCCTCCTTGATATAAACCCAAAGGACTTAAAAGCAGCATACTAGAGTGACACAGTCACACCAATGTTTATAGCAGCTCAATTCATAATATTTGAGCTATGGAATCAACCTAGGTAAACTACAACAGATAAATGGGTTAAGAAAACGTGGAATGGAATATTACTCAGCCAAAAAAAGAATGGCTTTATGACTTTTGCTGGTAAATGGTTGGATCTGTAGATTATCATATTAAGTGAAATAAACCAATCCCAGAAAACCAAAATCTGAATGTTCTCTCTGATATGCAGAAATAACACAAAGTAAGGGGGCACAGAATCAAAGTTCATTCTATTAGATAAAGAACAATGAAGCGAAGGGAGAAGGGATAGAAATAGGAAAGACAGTATAATGAATTGGACATAAGTTTCCTATGTACATATATGCATACGCCACCAGTGAAACTTCACATCATGTACAACCACAGGATAGAATCCTAATTAGGATTTTATAATTCATGTATGTGTAATATGTCAAAAAACACTCTACTGTCATGAATGTCTAAAAAAAATGTCTTAAAAATATACAAAAATAAATAAAAAGTAAAACGGAAATAGGAAAAGATTTTGTGCTATTTTGGAGGTATCTTCTTATTTAATCTCATTCATGACTTTATTAATCCATCTTATTTCCTACTATAGTGGCAAACCTTGACTCCTGACTCCTTGGCTTCCAGGACAAAGAACACTGTCCTCATTCCTCCACCTGAATGCTTTATGCTGTCCCACAGTCAGTTTCTTCAGAGGTCTCTTTGCTCCTTCAAGACAACAAAGTTTCCAGTTGAGGCTTCTGCCCAACTCTAAGCTCCCAGGCATGACGGGCATTAGCTTGAGCAGAAGCTCATATTTATTCACAAACAACATATTCATCTTTCTTTCCAAAATAACATAATGTGCTAAATATTTTAGTGAGGATTTTCCTAGAGATAATGCCTCTGCTTCTGCAAGTTCTCAAAGGGAAGAATTCAGTAGGATGGCAAGATAGTTCCAAAGATGAGCAGAAGACCCAATGTCAGGGCCAAATGGCCCTCTTACATTTTGAATTGTTTCACACTCCCTAGAAATGCAGGGCTCTGTGTCAATGATCGTAACCTTGGAATATGCTAGGAGCATGACCTGCTAGGAAAAGGATGGAGAAACTGTTGCTCCCTTTCTCCCTTGCCAGAGTTCATGGTAGACCATCTCCTTGCCCCTTCAGGTCTTTTTAGAGTGGGATAAATAGTTGTACCACAGCTCTGGAATGAACTCAACTTAGCTGCCTTAATTCTACATGCCATGACCAATTCTACATGCCATGACCAAAGAAGAAAAAAATGGGGACAGATTTAACATATCACTTTACCAACACAGAAAGCTTTTCTAAATCAATAATCATGTTTTTTTTAAAAGAGAGGGAGAGAGAGGGAGAGAGAGAGAGAGAGAGAGAGAGAGAGAGAGAGAGAGAATATTTTTTAAAATTTATTTTTTAGTTTTCGGTGGATACAACATCTTTTTATTTTTATTTTTATGTGGTGCTGAGGATTGAACCCAGTGCCCTGCGCATGCCAGGAGAGCGTGTTTCCACTTGAGCCACATCCCCAGCCCAATCATCATGTTTTAATACATAATTATAAACACTGAATAGGGAGCTGATCAATGTCAGTTAACCGTAAAGATATGCATTGGGGAACCATTTATCACATGTGGTCAATAACTCAATAACTAATCATGTTTTGAGGAGATTTTATATGTCCAAGCTTGTTTACCAAATCCCAGAAAAATTGACATCCAAGGTTCCTGATTTTAGACAAAGTGAAATAATACAATAAACTCAAGAGATGGTTTAGACTGAAAATATAATAGATAATAGATTTAGTGTGTTTGTGTGTGTGTATGTGTGTGTGTATGTGTGTGTAAACCTATGTTAACTGATTGATCCCAAATCTACTGGAGCCAATACATCTTTTCACTTGAATCCATTGGTGAATCACCACTTTTCAGGAACAGGCATTCGAGGGAATGCTACCATCCTTATTAACTTGCAGAGTAAGCTTAGGTCTCACCATGTAGTGGTCCAAGGGCACCTTTCTTTAGAATACCTGCAAAGACCAGCCTTGGGATGATCATGACTACTCGTACATCTCTTGTAAAAAGTATTCTGTGTTTTTGGCTTCTCTGGGGTTATATTAATGGCTCAGATACACTCCACCAGTGGTTATGAGTTCTACTCAGGAAATACAGAAAGTTCAGAAACAAAATGAAGAAGGACACTTTGTATATGCCCAGAGAAGTGATGTGTCTTCAGCTACTTTTTCAAGTTCATTCAATATTCCAAATCAGTTAACTCAAATCATTGGAAACAAGTATGCCTTTTGTATTTTACTCTGCTATTTACTCCTTTTTTAAAAAAAAACACAAATGTTATTCCTGTAGAATTGAAAAGATCTTGAATTCATAGTTCAACCATGTCATTTATCAGATATATAACCTTGGAAAATCATTTAATCTCTATAAAACTTAGTTTCTTTTTACATGAAGTGAAGCAATAATAGATAATCTTATAGAGAGACTATTAAATAAACGTGCTGATTATTGTGTCTGGACAAATACAAATGTTAGCTATTATAGTTATTATTCAGTAGTTCAATTTTCTAAGCCCCATACAGCTTCTCCATACAGGTAGGTCTCCCATCTTCCTTGGTGGTAGCAGCATAATCCTCCTGGTAGATTATTTGCAAAAGTGAACATGAATAGGTAAACTCATATTATTTACAGATTTCAGCTAGTTAGAATATTCTTCTTTCCTTTTTACTCAGCCCACTTCTTTGCTTGCATATTATGTTCCAAAATTCTGTCCTTTGGGGTTGAATTTTTCCACGCATGATCTCAGCCAAAGGTGATTTTTTTTTATAATGTTGAATCAAATTCACTCTGTCTACTTTTGAATTAGAAGCATATGAAAGTAACTTATTTTATTTTTCTGCCTGAAAGCAACATAGGGCTGTTTCTGCACTAAGATAATTCACTAATAGCAGAAAGTATCCATATATCTCATCTTCACTCAGGAAGTCTCCCTGGCTAATTATGAAAATATTAATTGAGTTAGGGGCAATTGAAAAAAGTTGCTTTTGAAACTGCTCCATGTGAGCTAGTATTAAGTTACTACTGTATTTGGGTAGAATCAGATTTCAGAAACATCTGGGAACAGATTCCCGTCAAATATAACTATGGCTTTATAATCTTCTTTCCAGGGAGAGACTTAGGTATTCTGCTATCAGTCAGTGCACTTGATCTTTGGAAATTTCTACAAAGTTAGTTTGCCCCAAATCATTTAAAATATGCAAAAACTCTCTTAATATATGAGATTTATATGAGTTGCCTACTTTTCTAAAGCCTTAATGAAGCTTTTGTGATAGAGAAACAATAATAGTAACTCAGACCACTGCCTGGAACATTTGTATCAATAAACATTATTATTATATTTACTGGTATTACTGTTATTCTTAGCCTTTTTGACTACCATGCCCATCCTACTTATCTTGTTCTCTGGCCTAGGCCTACCACTAGTGGACTTTCCTTTTTCTTTGATGGTCCTGGTATATACCTTTGTTTGAAAAATCCAGCAGCAAGCTAGATTTGGCCCACAGGCAACAGTTTGTCAACTCATGCATGAAAAGAACAAAAAAAGAGTATGTTTTCCAATGAATAAAGGGAGAGAGAGTAATTTTTAAAAATTCATCTAAGTAAAACTCTTTCTTTCAATCTGCTTTTCTTTTTTTTCTTTTCCTTCCCTTTCTTTCATAAATAACATGTAAAAAACATACATATGAATGAGATACCATGTGATGATTCAATACATATATACATTGTGTAATGTTCAAATTAGGGTAATCACATCTATCTCTTCAAACATTTATAATTTCTCTGTGGTAAAAACAATCAAAATCCTTTATTGAGGCTTTTCTGCATGAATAGCACATTGCCATTGTCTATAGCCACTGTCTACAGGTGGCCACTCCACTGTGGGGCAGAACACCAGAACTTGTTTCTCCTGATTCTTAGCATCTGTTGCTTGACTTTTCTCCACTGTGGATTTTTTCAGAAGTATTTATTGACACTTGGGGAAAATAAATTATGAAGGGAATGGTTTATTTTCTAGGCCCTTTGCTATTTCCAAGGATTCACCACTGAGAATTTTACTCAGACATTTTTTTTTCTTTTTTTTTTTATTGGTTGTTCAAAACATTACAAAGCTCTTGACATATCATATTTCATACGTTTGATTCAAGTGGGTTTTGAACTCCCAATTTTACCCCAAATACAGATTGCAGAATCACGTCGGTTACACATCCACATTTTTACATAATGCCCTATTAGTAACTATTGTATTCTGCTACCTTTCCTATCCTCTACTATCTCCCCTCCCCTCCCCTCCCATCTTCTCTCTCTACCCCATCTACTGTAATTCATTTCTCTCCTTGTTTATTTTCCCATTCCCTTCACAACCTCTTATATGTAATTTTGTATAACCATGCAGGTCTCCCTCCATTACCATGCAATTTCCCTTTTCTCTCCCTTTCCCTCCCACCTCATGTATCTGTTTAATGTTAATCTTTTCTTCCTGCTCTTCCTCCCTGCTTTGTTCTTAGTTGCTCTCATTATATCAAAGAAGACATTTGGCATTTGTTTTTTAGGGATTGGCTAGCTTCACTAAGCATAATCTGCTCTAGTGCCATCCATTTCCCTGCAAATTCCATGATTTTGTACTCACACATTTTTAATGGAGGTGGATGTGAAAAGTCAGTGAAGAATCATACACTGACTTTAGATATACTTTTGAATCTTTAACAAACTCAGGTTAACAAAGTTTAATCAGCTAAACCATGATGGAAAAAATGTTTCCAGGTTTTTAATTATAATATTCTGTTCTTTAGAAACACATAGAATTGGAGAGTCAGATAAAAGAATCCAGAATTGATAACACTTCAAAGTAACAAGTGAGAATTTGTGAGATTGCCTAAGACTGCTTCTTCTCTAGAAACCAAATTTTCAGGAAACTGGTGATCTATTCAATCTATTTTTTTTTCCTTTTACTATCATAACGAGCTATTTGAAATGATCAAATCTGAGGGTTTTTTTCTGCTCCTTGGTGTATGTACTAATGATCACAAGCCAGTCTGCAACAGATATAATCTATTCATGAAAATTTTTGATTTGCTGAACATCATGGAGAACTGATTATTCAAGCAAAAATTAAATACACAATAAGAAAACTGCATATAAGTTCAAACCAAGTGATATTCTCAAACCTTCTCTAGAGAGTGTGTTCCATCTCTAGAGCAGATACATTCCCTTCTGACTTTCTGAGGTCTTCTATTTCAATCTAAATTCATCCACTGCTACCAGCCTAGGTTGCTCAGGAATCAAGTGTAGACTTTCCTATCAAAAGAAAATTTAAAATTAGGATGAAAAACAGCAATAGAAGTGAATTAGTGACCTATTGTTTGCTGACTATTCATGAGATGATTCAGTAGGAACATTATATGTATTGCCATATAAATTAAAAACACACTAACAATAATCTTATAATGTTCCTTATTATTACTCTCATTTCACAAATAAAGAAACTGAGGCCCAGGGATAAGTAATTTTCTCTAGGCTACATGATGAATAATAAGCTCCATTTTATCTTTTCACCTTTTATGTTATTTTTGTCTGTGGTTTTCACCACAGGAAGGACCTTCTCTCCTGCCCTCAGGAATGTTTGGAAATGTCGTGAAACATTTTTGTTTGTAACACTACTGCCTGAGTCCTTCTGGTTGTTAACATGTGCTCAGAAACTCCACACATCCTGAAAAATGTGGGATAGCTCTGCAAGAGAAAATAAGTCTTCCCACACATATCTTTTGGGAAATATTGTGTTTGAATTATAGAGACCGGATGATTTCTGTCAATTGATAAACTATTAATTAAGAAATCATTTGTCTCTGTGTTATTTTAATTAAATACACCTGTCCCAGCCATTAAGCAGCCCTGAATCTGTTCAAGTGTAGATATTTGGCCAACTAGAGAGTCTATGTTTCCTGATCTCAAATAAATCCAGTTTCTCTTGTGTTATTGCATTGTTTTAACAACTGAAAACAAGATCTCACGCAATCTTTGTTTTAATTAATATTACTTACTACAACTGTCATAGTGATATAATTTTAAATCAACATGATGTCTGACTCTGTTACTAAACTTTCATACTTAAACACAATTTAAAAATCATTTGTATAGCAACTACAGTCGAAGGTTTCAACAAAAATATCACTACTTTCCATCGAAAAATGCTGTGCTTTAAAGTCACCTCACTGAGATTGACAAATTGCAAAAGTGCTTCCCTATTAGTCCTGATACACTTGTCATTCCTCTTTGGGAATGTTTTCAGACCCTATATACATTCTTTTCAGTATTCCAAACATATTCTCTGTGAAAGTATTTAACTTTGAGTAACACAAAGGAGTTATCTGGAGTCAACTCTTCATCTATTGCATTCAATTTGATTGAATTAAGCAAAGAGACATTGTTCATAGCATGTTACAGGGCAGAGATGAGCAAGGAAGAAATCTGAAAAAAGATGGATGATCCTTCTGGGTAACAATTTTCTGCATTTAAATTTAGATGTGATTATAAATATCAAGCTGATAGCACTTATGCCTCAAGATAGTGAAATTAACAGTACCTTCTAAAGTGGAGCCCCAAAACTGTGCAAACAGCACTGGACTGAATACACAGAACAATATTCATTGAAATATTCACTTTCTGTAATATCTATTTTAGAAATCATTTTTATTATGAGATAGTTGCACTTTGTATCTGTTCACACAATTTGCTTCTTGGCCTTCATTTGCAGTAGAGATTTTATTTCCTAAGAATCCTGTGAAATAAAGTGATCCCCTCACTCCGGGCTGTAATGGAATGATGTAATATGGGCAGAGACATTAAGAACTGAGACATCAAGACTCTGAACTGTTAAAGTGAGCATTGTCTCCATTTCCCATCCAAGAAAACTGTGGGGCAGCAGGTGCATCTTCTTCTTCTTCTTCTTCTTTTTTTTTTTTTTTTAGGCTTGCCAACCCACTCTAGCTACTTGTATATATAAGTTCAGACTACCAAATAACAAGGGTAAAATGTCTCGTATGTGTCATGAATGAGGTTAGAACAAAGAAGCTGTGAAAAGGCACAGAATAAGGAACCAAGAAGCTATATGTTGGGCTACTCTGCAAATTCCCAGTTATAAAGTTTTAAACAAATCGCTTGGCATTTCTGGGTCTATGTATCCTCATCTGAAAATTGAAGGTAAACAACTAACTAATATTCATCATCCTTTTTACTTAAATATTGTATTGCTTTAAGAAAACAGAAATGAAAAGATTTCATGTAACAGGTATAAAAGCTAAGAAATTCAGCAGCCAGCCTAAAAGAAGGCAGATTAGAGAAGCCTTTCGGCTTTGAATGTAGATCCAACTCAGAAAAAGATTCATGACATCACAACCTTTACCGTGTGTCCACCCTTTCTTCTTCTTGGCAGCTCACCTGCCAATCAAACCTTTATGATTCATTACAAAGTAAGTCAGTAGTATTCTCAGGTTAACCTGGTTGTTATACATCCCCTTCAATGTTTCCACTTAAGGAAATACCTTGGCATAAATTAGGAATAAATTATAGGATCTGCCAAACATTAAATCAGGCAGTTCTTTCTTTTGCCCAACTTAGATGTCCTAAGCCATGATTTTCTCTTTTCCCTTGTGGTCTCTCACTAGTTTTCAATAGAAATTGCCTTCAGTGTCTCAGCCATCCTCTCAAAGAATTTATAACATTTTTTCTAGAGATAAGATGTCCTTGGGAGAAAAGCAGAGGTCACTCTTGCTGTCAAACAAAATCTTTGTCAATATTGAAATAAGAACTAATTTGACTTAATCTAAGTTGACACAAATAAAAAGAACTCAGTACTGGAAAAATTCACCAATGATATTAGAATTGGGAGACTAAAAAATTAAAATATGTCTACAGTCTGAGGGCAATTTTAGAGTATTTGGTAACTGTTATAAAAGAAGTAACAATAGTAAGAGTACTATGAAGTTGTTTTCTATTTATCACTGGAGACAATACTTTGTCTTCAAATGGCTATATTATATAGTTAACAGCTATTTGGGATGAATGACATTTTCTCTTGGAATATCAGAAATGCACTTAAAGGTCCTAACAATTTTTAACAGACATATACAGATTATCACATAAATTTAGAAATAATTCTCCACAGTTTATTTTATGTGGTCCTTTTCCAGAACAAAGGCAACATCCCCTTACTCCATCGTGGGTGGTTTATTATATTGTTGGCCTGGTTCCCGTACTGTAAGTAAGGAAATGCTATTTAATGATAATTGACATTGTTATGGCAAATGTTTTGATTAGTATCATAATCAAGATCTTGGTTACACAATTATCATTATTATGCCTGTTTCATCTTGATAACAAGATGGGTCACTTAGTGATCCCAGAGACCCATTGACTTAACCATTGATTGCCTGGTTGTATAAAAGAATCATGACAGTGTATGTTAGAACTCAGGCAATGTGGTGGTAGGGTAACCAACTTGTTTCATTTAAAAAAAAAATTTAATTGATATTTTAAAAATAAATGACAGCGAATACATTACAATTCTTATTGCACATAGACAGCACAATTTTTCATATCTCTGGTTGTATATAAAGTATGTTCACACCAATTTGTGTCTTTATGCATGTACTTTGTATAATGATGTCCAGTCTCATTTTTCCAGGGTATTTAATAGAGATAGCACTAAAAGTTTTACAGCCTGGAAAATCCATCAGTTTCAAGCAATCTAGGATAGTGTGGTCCCTCTATGTGGTGGAGTGAAACTGGAGTCTAGGAAATCTAAATCTTATCTAACCCTGATGGCATCTGAGCTTCAGTTTATCCCTATAATAATTTCTTAATTTTAGCCCTTTAAAAACACTCAGAATAGTAATACACTTAAGTGTCTTTTGAAATAACTATGATGTTATATACAAATATTGCATCCTTTCACTTTTATCTTGCAAATCAGCAATGTGAACAGATAGAATCCATCTTCGTATGGATTGTTATAGTTCCTATTTAACATCATTAAATACTATGGTTCATTGATGTCTTCTTGGAGTGAAGTTTTGGCTTCATAGTTGTTAAACTTACTTTACGCCCAAAGATCTCTATTTAGATCTGAGCAAATATGTTGTATGAAGAGAAGAGTACTGAATTAAGGTCCACTCTCTCATATATTAGCAGTGTGGTTTGGGGTGAATCATCTGACTTCCTAAGCTTCAATTTCTTCATTTGAAACGTAAACAATAATTCCTATACAACATATCTAAAAATGTTGTTTTGATTATGGAATATGTGAAAACTGAAATGTGTACATCCCATAAAAAAGTATGTTACTTGGGCTGGGGCTGTAGCTCACTGGTAGAGCACCTGCCTTACACGTGTAAGGCACTGGTTCGATCCTCAGCACCACATAAAAATAAATAAAGATATATATATATATATACACACACACACATACATATATACACACACATATATATACATATATGTATATAGTATGTTACTTATTAAAATATATACACATTTATATATCATTTGATATTAAATAAGTAAGAACCATTAACCTGAAAAAAATTTCAACCTAACTTAGTTATGTCAACAAACTGAAACCCAATATAATGTTTTAAACAAATTCCATGATTTTATCTAATCACAGTCACTCTTCAGCCAATCACAATCAGTCAGTTTGCCACATCTTGTCCAAATAAGGCAGATGCCTAGCTATAGCAAGTTAGATGATTTGTCTACTTGGTGTCTATGTTTGTTCAATAAAGGCTCTTTGTTCATACTGCTGGGTAGATCTCTTTAAACCTCTTCTGATTGTAAGTGCTGCCCAATTTATAAATAGTTCTTTGCTCAAATAAACTATGTTTAATATAATTTCTATAAAGCTTTTTTAACATTATAGGTAACACTGTACATAAAATCACAGATATGAACTCTAAGCTGCATACTAGCAATTTTTCCTTCAACCATAAAATGATCATAATTCACAGCCTAGTGTGATCTGGAAAAGAATTATAAATTTTTATGTGGACATTGAATGATAAAGTTGGAAAGACTCATATACACCCTCTCATCTAACCCCTGAAGTATAAACATGATACTCTGAAGCCCTGAAATGTGAAGTGATTTCGATCCACTCACACTGCTAATTAAAGGAGGAGCCATATTTGAATCCGAGTTTTTGACCCTGAGTTCAGGTTTCCTTTACTGTTTCTCTTGGTTTCTCCTCCCAAGGCCTCAAATTAAAAATCAGTATCCTTTGATTTTTGTAAAGTAGCTAGTTATTCTGCATATCTTTTTCTCATTATCCTAGAAAGATTAAAGCTTCTCAGTTTAAGAAACCACCAAGACAGTTGTAATATACTTACATATTCAAAAGAATTAGGACATAATTCTTTAATTCTTTAGCCAGTAAATGGTCTTTTAGACAGAAAGGGTGGTAAGGAGCCAAAGGGAAAAGAACTCTAGGGTTTTGGGAGAATCTCTAGCAAATCAAGAATCCTGAGTAGACTGGAGCTAAGTCTATATAAGAAGGGTTTTTCATCTTCTCATGTATGTAAAATCTGTGCTAGGGAGTATATAAAATATGGATTTCACCTGGGCATGGTGCTAAAAATGCCTGTAATCTCAGTAACTGGGGAAGTTGAATCAGGACGATTGCAAGTTCAAGGCCAGCCTAGGCACCCTACCACAAAATTAAAAATTAAAAAGGGGTTGGAGATATAGTCTAGCCTTTGGGTTCAATACCCAGTAAAATAAATATTATGTACACAATATTTTTTTTTCATTCATTCTGAAGTCTCATCACCAGAGATTCTGATTACGTTAGTGGAGGGTGTTAGTCTACAGATTTAAATTTTAACAAGTGCCCTTGGTGATTCAGATATAGGGTCCATGTGGCCCACTCATTAAGTAGCATCTCTGAGATATCCTGTGTTTCTCTTAAGTGTCCCCTTAGCCCCATGAAAGAAAAAAAGACAACAACTGAATACTACCCTGAAGACTTTGGAGGAAGCTGCAAGTTGGATAATTTGAGTGCTAATGGTTGTGATGATGGTGGCAGTTATCCCATGAATGCTTACAATATGCCAGACACTGGGCTGAATGTTTTACACACTATCTTAGTCCATTCCTGTTGCTATAACAAATCCTTAGCCTGGGTAATTTATAAAAATATAAATTTATTTATTTAAGTTCTGAAAACTTGACAGTCCAAGATCAAGATGCTGGCAGATTTTAGTATCTGCTAAGGGTGTCTTGCCTCCATAGATGGGAGAAGAGCAGAAAAGGCCCTAGGGTGCTACCTTCAATTATTTTTTTTTTATACTACAAGAACACAAATCCATCCATGAAAGCAGAATCAACCAGAACGAATCATTTCCTAAAGGCCCCACCTCTTAATACTTAATACATTGGGCACTAGGTTCCAAAGTATAGATTATGGAGATACACACATGAACCACAGCAAACAATATATCAGGTGACCCTCATAACACCATGAGTGAAGCATCCTTATCTTCATTACACATCAGAGGAAACCTTGGTTTTAAAAGATAAAACAACTTATCCATGAAATAGCAGAACCATGAGTCAAACCTAGCTGTATTGGACTACAGACCCTGTGTTTTTAACCTCTGCATTTATTGTTTTCCACCATTTATCTTTTAGGTAAGACTTCCTCTCTCTTGAAGACTCGAATGTCTCCTCAAATCTGAGGCTTTCACTGATTTCTGTCTCTCAGGAGCAATTTCTCCCCAGCCTTGTCGCCATCTGTAACATTTTACATAACTCAATTGTATTTGTGTTATACTTATCAGTTTATACTCTGTCTCTCTGGCTCGATTGAGAGCCCCTGAAAGACAGGAGCTATATTTTATTCTGTAATTCGGTATTGCATTCTCTTCCCTGGCTGCCAGTATAACTCCATAAGCAAAATGGCTAAATGGAGCATTTATAGTTATATTTAAAGGTAGATTTTTTTTGTAAAAAGGTGTCATTATTATTGCTTTCAATGCCAGGGGAAGATTTTGAAGATTATACATTACAATCTGAGAGTGGTAGAAATTAAGAGAGTGTAATTATTAAATATGTGGTTTTTCTCCCCTATCTTGTGGTTGCAAATTTAGAGGAACATTCCTGAATGTTCCTGAAGTTTGAGAGGAAGTTCTTAACTGTAAATAAGGTTAACATGTGGAATTTATTATACTGTTTATTTATATGAGCTGAAAGTAAAAATAGGCACAGGAAGAGTTTGGATAAATTTGAAGATGAGAGCTGCGTAACAAATTATTAATGACAAATTAGAGTGATTGAGGGCATGTCCACCGTTTCCTAATGAAGGCAAACTGTCCTCTTCCCCCTAAAAAGCCCTTTAGTCCCAATAGTAAGAGCTAAGTGGGGGGTTGATAGGGATTAGTCAGATTTAATTTGGTACCTCCATTTGTACTTAATTTTTTGTCCCTTTATGTGCTAAAAAAGAATTGGCACTAAGGCTAAGATTTCAAGGTTAATATCATTACTCAAGCTATACCCAGCACAAAACAGACACCCAGTAAATATTACTGAACAATAAACTGGATGACAGAAATCTTGGTTATTTTTCTTGAGGGCCACAGAAGACACTTTTAAAAAACCTGGTTAAATGCAACATGATTCAATAGCAGGACTGTAAATCACTGGAATGTTTTGTTCAGAAATCCCTGATCAAACTTTGGTATTCAAGAAGATATAAAAAAAAAGAAAGAAATTATTAATCCTAATGATCATGATCAGCTAATCAATACCATGAAATTTTTCATTGAAACTTCCCTGATGTCAATAAAATTGAATCCAAGTCTTATGAAAGTGTTAAGTTTTAAAAGGTTTAAAAAGTGTTTGAGTGTCTTTACCCCTCCCACTGCAGTCTCTATGAACCCTTTCATGAGAGATATTATTAAACAGAAAGACATCATTTTAATTCAAAAACAAGTAGGGACACAGCATACGTTTCCTCGATGATCCTTCCCAGTGACTTTGTTATTGACTATTCAACAAATTATCCTTAATAAAAAACTTACTTATTGGATTTCCATACGTGTACTTAGTATTAGCTACTTCATCAAGAAAAACTCTTGTATTATGTATCATATCCATTTCTTCAAAAATCTTATTATTGCATGTAATTTTACTTCCCTCCAGAACTAGCAGTAAAGCTGGTTAAGTTGCAATTACCAACACAACTGCAATATAAAATTAGATGTGTATTTCCACAGGCCCTTCTCATTTTACCCAACTCTCTGTGGGCATGGATAGTGCAAAGTTAAAATGCTTAAGATCAGGGTAATCAGATCACTGCTAAGTAAGTAAAATATAGTTGCCTCTACAAGGTAATACTTTTCTCACCTGTGAAGAATGAGGAACCTGTAAGCAATGCTACTGCCTGCTGTCCTTGTTGAGTTATTAGTAGCAAAAGAAAGAACGCTTGCCCTTGGCACACAAACTATCACACTTGAAATAGATTTTTCCAAAAGTGCAATCTGATCATCGTTGCTGAATGTCTGTAAACTCAAAATTATCACCAGAGTTCCAGGGTGCTCTGAGATTTCTAGAAATAAAAGGCATATAAGAATGAGTGTGCACGGGTGTACAAATATGTGTGTGCGCGCGCACACACACACACACACACACATACACATTGCAGTGCATCCAGAGAAAGGGAAAGAGTGTTTATGTTAGGCAATGACTAATCATCAAACATTTACAGAATCTTTAGGATGCAATCTATATGTACCACACACTGTAAGAAGGAGGTGGTAATAGAACTATGATGTCATCTCTATATCCAAAACTTGCATAGATTTTGTAAGGAAAGCAGGACAAGAAGCAATTACTAAATGAAGTAATTTATTATAATGGTGATTTATTATAAATAAGGTGAAACAAGTGTGACATCATGAATCATATTTAAATTCAATGTAGGAAAACTTTACTGAGTACTTCTTAGCTATGAAGGCCCTCAAGGTGTCTCAAAGGATAAAAGAAGTAAGGTGTGGGACTCATCTCAGAAAGAAAGGAGAAAAGAGAAATCACATCCTGGTGGGCCTGGGATAAAGCGCTCTCTGCTCATGGCTTCCAGCCACTGGCTGACTGAGTCCTATGCTGGTTCCCAGGGAAAATAGCAGCATCTCCATTTTTCAAATGAGGAAATTATAAGAATATCTTATCCAGGATTTTACTTGCTACTCAGAATTCTATCTAAGAATTCCTGTGTGGATTTGCTCCCCATACTAGACTGCCTTCCAGATCACCTGGACTTGTAACACAGTGCAAAAGTTGTCATAGGCAGGTCCAGCAGCCATCTGTGATGGTGTGCTGGTGGCCAGCTGAAAAATAAGAAATACAAAACTGTGAATTTTTCATTAGTCTAAATTGATCCATTGAAAAGATTTTCCACTTGTATGAATTTGTTTCCTTTTTTCCTTTTGTTTAGTGTCTATTTAGGTAGTGGTGAAGTCAGTTGTTTGAAGCTATTGCTTTTTTTTTAACTTTTTTTTCCTAAAATAGTAAACTCAATATTTTGTCAGATTTTCATGTATTATTTGGATTTCTAAAAGTTTTTAACAGTGCCTGAACTCCAAACTCTGAAAAAACCAATCAAATAGACAATTTTGTAGTAAGTCTTGTTATAGGATTTAGTAATGTGAAAAATTCTGGAAACTTTCAGTGGAATTTTAGGAGGGAAAAATTCTGGATGCACTGAGTTTTGCTCTATGACATTTTCCGACTTTCATTCATCCACATTTTTTTTTTTGGAAAATTACTAAAGCCACAGGAAAATTTCTAATTTTGTGACCTTTCTGGTACCCTACCCTTTTTAGAATTTTTTCATACATGTAGGTAAAGCCAAGTGAGGTATGAAGATAGTTTACATGAAAAGAAAAAAAAAAAAGGCAAAACTGCTAATAAGTCACTTTTACTATGAATTCGTTTATTTTTCTACTTGAAAGAACAAACAGAGCCTCATCCACTTCAGTTTTCTTTTCCTGATGATAGGAAGCTCCAGAGCAACTGTAAACTGGATCCAACCCCAATGTCCACAAACTGCTCAGTCCTCACCTTCTCCAAAACGTGCATGTGTTGGGGTGGGGTGGGAGGGTTGGTGTGCCAATAACTAAACAAAAACTTATCTCATGTTAGTGTCATTCATAATAATAGCCAATGATAGAGACAGAGTGTGTTAATAATGTCAGTGGTGGTTTCAGATGAAAAATGTTTATGGATTAGAGAGTTACAAACTTGGACTTTTCTGCCCTAATGTCTTTTATGCTCATGTTGGAGATGTATCCTAACAAGAACAAAGAATCATGAAATATAGTCTGACTTGTGGTTGTATGTTGCCTTGTAATTCTGGAAAAGTGGTGGAACTGGTGTTCCCAGATCCCAGCCCTACTGACAATGAGGTAACACCAGTCAGTGCAACTGCACTCAGTGTTTGCTAAGCACCCCATACATGCAGCATCCCTCAAGGCAAAGGGATGTTGACTTTCCTTTGTATGCTCCACACCTATCATAATTCCTTCTAACTAGCAGATACTTAATAGATCCTTGGTGAGTAAGTGAATGGAGGTACAATAGGTCTTCAGTATACTTGTCTGCAATAAAGAACTGAATGTACTGCCTTTGTCCAGTTTATTATTTGAGGGTCAAGTCTGAGTTAATAAAAGTGGCCCTTTATTTAGGAAAGTTAGAGTAATGTCATGATTATTCAAGTTTCTTTTTCTTTTTTTTTTTTGTGTCTGTTCATTTCCTTATTCAATTCTGGGTTTTTCTCTATTTCTGTCTCCTATATGTTTTACTCAGTAACTTGAAGGAAAACATAAAAGTTTGGGAGGCAGAAATTTCCTAACCCGGTACTTCCTTTCTCAAGTTTAGACTCCTTCCTGTAATTTGACTTAGCTTTATGCTCCTTTCCTTTTTCTCTAGACCCTACCCACAGTCCCCTTAGTCCTCTGGCAGTAGGTCCATGGCTCTGTGAGCTCTGAGAACAGTCTGTGGTCCTTGTCATTTATTCAGACTGGGAGATGCTCTATGAGGCTGCCTGAAACAGAGTGCATGGAAGGTGGTAAGGGTTTACTCTGGAGGGCTTGCGGAATTGTCATGCATAAAAGGAAACTCTAGGCAAAATCACTCACATACTCTACCAAATGAGGCTTATCATCATGTTCAAAGGACAAAGAGAGCCTGGTTTCACTCACTACAATGTCTTCAATTTTATTTTATTTTATTTTTTACTTGCTGCTTTTTAAGCTGTTGGTCCAGATTGTTAAAGGAAAGAGGAGGTGCCACAGTTCAGCAACCTCTAATGTGAAAGTGAGTGATTTTCCGATTTTCCCTTGTTATGCACCACTCCTTACTGACTCCCAGGAGCACAGGCTGCCATTGCCTGCTCACGCTTCCCACACCAGCTCCCATTGACCTGTGACCATATCCATAAGCAACAGAAACCAGGCTTCATAACTGGCAGCTCCTAGGCAGGCTCCACCGCCTCCTGCCAGCATGGGGCCCAAGCCAGCAACCTCGTTCAAGGGGCTTCTCCTCATTGTACAGTGGGGCAGATTTGGCCTGGCCCTGGCTTTCCATTTGTTCCCAAGACTTCCTTCAGACCCATCTTCTGTATCAGGAAAAATTCTTTTCTTATAACTTAAGCTCCCCCAGCACGACCTGTCATCCCCTAAGTCAGCCCTTTAAAAGCTTCATGAGCAGGGCTTCCCTCTGACATCTGCCTCCTGCTGCCTAGCTTTTAAACCTAGCTCAAATAGCATCACCTTATGAAGACTTCCTTGATCTAACCCAGTGGCAAATGCTCTCTCTTCTCTTCTCCTGTCTCATTTTTCTCTTGGGGCATCTGGCAAATGACTTAGGAGCATCAAACTTTGATTTTGTCATTTGTAAAACAGGGCATATAATATATGCAAAGAGGTTATAGTAAGAATCAAATAATATATATATATATATATATATATATATATATATATATATATGCCTGCTGCAATAATAGATCTTAGTTTCCTTTACTCATATGTCACAGTTTTATTTTAGACATAGCCATTTTGTGTATATCTCTTATTGGTAAGGCATCATAAGCTTGCAGGAAGCAGATATTACTTTTATAAATTGCCTAGCAATGGTTCTTTACATATAGCTTCATTAAAGTATGTATATTGAATGAAGTTTTACCACCCCTGCCTCAGTTTCTTATATGTTAAATGGGAATGAAAATAGCTTACTTGTTTCACCAAATTATTAAAATGCTAAATTAAAATGCTACATGTAGAAACACTTTGAAACATAAAAAGGTGAAATGCCAGCCAAGTATAAGCTGTTGTTTGATGTATTATTATAATAAATGGGCAAATGAAGCAACGTTACCCCCATATATCCAGTAGAGGGCAATGATACACACACGGATGGATATTCATATTCTTTGTAAAACTCCGAAACCATAAATTCAAAAGTAAGAAATGCTAGTACTATACCAACAAAATTTAAAGATTTTTTTTTTATTCAACCATTTTTCTTATTTCTTTTCCTGGTTTATCAACATGATTTACGATTTACAACTCCATTGAATATTTAGACCCGTGTGTAGACCCTTCTATTGTAGATTCCCAGTTGAAATTCTCACTTGCCCGTTTCACCAGGGTGAGGAGTGATTCCTGTTGAGCCAATGGGAAAAGAACTGTATTTTCACCAGTTTTGCTGGTGGGTCCTGCATCTCTACCATGCTGGTGAAAGCTGGGTTCCGATCTGGAGAGTAGCCTGGAAGGGTTTCCAAGTTGGGGAAGGGATCCAAGAAAGACTTGGAAAAACAATGCAGACCATTGTTTCCTTAGCCTGCTTTGGCTCCCTGTAGTCTGCTCTGGGAAGACACTGACTCCATTGATTAAACTACTGACATTTTCTTAGCATGGGGCAAGTCTCCCAGAGATAAGGAAAGGAGAGGGTCATGGACCCATGAGCACAGCAGCAGAGAAGACCCACTGTGTATGGTCTGCTTGCCACTGGAGTCTGAACTTACTGTTTTAAACAGAATAAGGACTTGAAGATGTATGTCAATGGGTTGTGTTGGCCCCTTAGGAATTCAAACTTTCATATGAAGCAGTCAAATGTAAATTAGAGTAACAAAATTTGAATGATACATCTATCACTCCTTATGTGTGAAGCACCAGGCAAGGAAAGACAGATGGTAGAAATACGATTCAAAGATAAGATGTAATTTTTACCTTCAAGGAATTCACAGTCTAGGCCAGAGAACAGAAGACTGCATGAAAGCAACCAAAAAATAAATAGATGTAAATATGATTATGTGAAAGTAAATATAGGTAACTATTCTATAATGCTGAATGGTGTAGGTCTACCTAGACATGCATGCATGCATACATCCAAACATGCATTAAGTCCCTCAGCCCCCTCCTGTGTTTGGGCCACAACCATCCTTGTCTGGGGTTACCACTTTCCATCCTACTTTGGATAACCTTCTTTCCACCATTTGCCATAACACATGAACTAAACTCTTCAGGTGCCCATTTCCACAAGCAAATCTCAAGTCTTTCTTAAGGTCAAGGATTATATTTATTCAAGTATTTATTTTAAAACTTCACTGTTGTTTTCTTTTATTTTCTATTTTGTGTTTGTGTGTGTGTTAGTGTGTCACTAACAAGGCTTTCAAATGCTCAGTCCTATGGTATTCATTGCTTGAGTGTGCATAGCACAATTGTGTTTAGCAACCTAGCATATATTTGGTTCTTATAGCAGAATGGGCTGTGCGGCAAGCCACTTGATGCATTAACAAAGAGCTCCTTGCCCAGAGATATGGCGGGCCTGGAGGGGTGGGGGAATAGAATGGCTTTCCTGGGAAGTCATAGTGTATTCAATGTGTCATTTAATATGTAGAATCACAGTGATATGAAAGAATATGAGTACTTTTTTGGCTTTCAATCTTAATATAGTAAGACAAATTATACAAAAAAAAATAACTTACAATTTAGACACAGGGAAAATAAAAAGCGAGACAGACGAATCTTAGTTTGAAGGAAATCTTGAAAAGGCTCATTTTGAGTTCTCTACAAAGATTTGCCAGAAATGAGCCATGCATTTGTTTATAAACTTCCATCAATATTTGACTGTCTATTGGTTTGATTTGATCCTGAGAGGATTTTGCAAATTTGACACTGCACCACACAATTGTCATATTGAACAATCACTATTCACATGTGATTATTGACATTTAAAAGTGGTTAGTCCAAATTGTGATGTGCTAACTCCAAAATACTAAATTTCAAAGAGCAGTATGCATGCACATATATACACACACAATGTAAATCATTTCATTCATACTTTTATAATGGTTACATGTTGAAAAGATAGTAATAGGAAATAAAATATGTTATTCCAGCTTAGTTTATGTGCTTCTTGTTTGTTTTTTCAATGAAGCTACTTTGAAATTATAAATGATGTGTTTCTCTCACATTTGTATCACTCATTGCATTTCTTTTTAAAAATTTTTATTCTAACTTGTTATATATGATAGCAGAATGTATTATAATTCATATTACACATATAGAGCACAAATGTTCATATCTCTGGTTGTATACAAAGTATGTTCACACCATTTGTGTCTTCATACATGTACTTTAGATAATGATGTCCTTCTCATTCCACCATCATTCCAACCCCATGCCCTTTCCTTTCCCCTCCAACCCCTCTGCCCTGTCTAGAGTTCGTCTATTCCTCCCCTGTTCCCTCTCCCTACCCTACTATTAATCAGCCTCCTTATATCAGAGAAAACATTTGGCATTTGTTTTTTGTTGTTGTTGTTTTTTGTTTTTTGTTTTTTTTTGATTGGCTTACTTCACTTAGCATTATCTTCTCCAACTAAATCCATTTACCTGCAAATGCCATCGTTTTATTCTCTGTTATTGCTGTGTAATATTTCATTCTGAATATACCATATTTTCTTTATACACTCATCTACTGAAGAACACCTAGGTTGGTTCCACAATTTAGCTATTGTGAATTGTGCTGCCATAAACATTGATGTGGCTGTATCCCTGTAGTATGCTGTTTTTAAGTCCTTTGGGTATAGACTGAAGAAAGGGATAGCTAGGTCAAATGGTGGTTCCATTCCCAGTTTTCCATGGAATCTCCACACGGCTTCACACATTGGCTGCACCAGTTTGCAGTCCCACCAGCAGTGTATGAGTGTGTCTTTTTTCCCACATCCTCACCGACACTTATTGTTGTTTGTATTCTTAATAGTTGCCATTTTGACTGGAGTGAGATAAAATCTTAGAGTAGTTTTGATTTGCATTTCTCTAATTGCTAGAGATGATGAACATTTTTCATATATTTTGATTGATTGTATATCATTTTAAGTAACTAGAAAAAGAAATCATGAAATTCATCTGGAAAAATAAGAGATTCAGAATAGCTAAAGCAATCCTTAGCACGAAGAGTGAAGCAGGTGGCATCACTATACCAGAACTTAAACTATACTACAGGGCAATAATAACAAAAACAGGATAGTATTGGCACTAAAATAGACTGGTAGACCAATGATACAGAATAGAGCACAGAGACTAACCCACAAAATTACAATTATCTTATATTAGACAAAGGCACCAAAAACATACATTGGAGAAAAGATAGCCTCTCCAACAAATGGTGCTGGGAAAACTGGAAATCCATATGCAACAAAATGAAATGAAACCTCTGTCTCTCACCATGCACAAAACTCAACTCAAAGTGGATCAAGGACCTAGGAATTAAACCAGAAACACTGCATCTAATAGAAGAAAAAGTAGGCCCTAATCTCCATCATGTCGGATTAGGCCCCAGCTACCTTAATAAGACTCCTATAATGCAGGAATTAAAATCAAGAATCAATAAATTCAAAGGAAAAAGTTTCTTCTCAGCAAAAGAAACAATAAGTGAGGTGAATAAAGAGCCTACAGAATGGGGGCAAATTTTTACCCCTCACACATCAGATAGAGCACTAATCTCTAGGGCATATAAAGAACTCAAAAAGCTAAATACCAAAAAACCAAATAACCCAATCAACAAGTGGGCCAAGGCCCTGAATGAACACTTCATTATATTTCTTTTGGACATCCCTGACCAAGGATAATGTATATGATTATATGACGCTAAGAAGGCCCATTTCTGAATAATGGTGAGTTCAAATAATGTTCCCTGACAAATATCTATGATGAGGGCAACTATGTGCATGAAGAGGAAAAGCTCCAGATGCTTTAGCAATCAGCTGAAATGAGAGTAGCATTAATGTGCTCTTGGGAAAAGAAAGAAGCCTGATTAGTTCATGAACCAAATAAAAGGCTCCACCATCTTACTGAGAGTAAGATCAGGAAGTAGCAAGGATTAATCTGAAGAGTACATGTCCTTTTATGTGTGGCTGTATGTCTTATATGTGTGCCCTTGTGTATCTTACATGTTTACTCATCTTTATACATTTATCCTTGTGTATGTGTGTGAGCAGAGTGTACGTACAGAGATTTGTGTTCTTGTTTGGTGCAGCTGTGTGCTTAGTAATTGTATGTCATAAGGAAATTGGAAAAGTGAGGAGATACGCATGGAAAGCTATACTCAATGCCAAGAGAGTGAAGGTTTATGTATCAGGCCTGGACTATGTCCAGTATATATCAACAGGTTTTAAGCTAGAAAATGCTATGAGTAGGTTTGGATTTCTGACAGGTTATATTGGCCCTAGTGATAACTGGGCAGAAACACCTCTAGTGAGGTAAGGGATATATGTACATTTTGATAACTTCTTAAAAATTAGAAAGCATAATATATAAAGCTGACACTCTTACATTCTCTGGAGAGTGCATATTCTATTGCCTTAAGTATCTGAAAACTTGAGATGAATACTGGAACTATTCATTAACATGTCAGTCCCAAAGGGAGTGGTTTAACATGTCATTTATTCAATCACTAAGTTTAGCTGGCATCATTTTCTAGCCTCACTATCTGCAAAGGCATTTCAGTAGCCTTTTTTTTATCATCTTGTGAAGAAGGCCTAATAGTTCTTCCTCTCTGATTAAAAGCACACAAAACCCCACGAAGCAGTGAGCTTGTCTTCCATTTGCCAAAGCCAGAATGAAAACCTGTACTCAGAGCCCATAACAGAGTTCATAATTTGGAACACAACCTGCTTCTCTATCCCAAATACATGCAAAGATATTAGTGAAACTGTTTCTCAAGGACTGGAGAGACTTGCTGCCCAACCTCATCCACTGCCACTCATCCACTTTTTTCTTCTGATCCATTCATTCCTTTTTTTTTTTTTTTTTTAAATTTCCTTAATCTAATGTGTTCACACAAACACGAAGAGGTGATGCCGCCATATATGTAGTTAAGATGCCTGTGCCTGTTAGGAAGGTTAACATCAAAGGACTTCATTCTACACAGTCTCAGGGTATAATTGACTGACTACTCAGGCTCTTCCATATTAATGGGTTCTGCTGTGTCAGTGAAGAAAAATATCTAGGTGGAGACCAAGTAAGTGTTTAGGAATTCTGATTCGTCTCCTAATTGTCATGTTTACCTGATTCTATCTTAGTGTTATGCAGTGTTTGCATTGAGACATAGCCTGAACTCTTGCCCACATCCCGTGCAGGCGATGGAAATGGGGTTCCCCTCTGTGGAATGGGCTGAGAAATAAAAGCTAGGAAAAATGGAACGGTGAAAGAACCACAGGACACAGAAAATATTTTCAAAAGCGGGAACAGGATAAGCCAGCTGATCAAACAGCTTGATCTTCTATACTAATGGCAAAAGCAGGCCCACACCTGCTTTACTTATATCAGGAAACATAAAAGGCCTTCCATAGAAGGCCAAAAAAACATTAAAGGTAGGCTGTCCAGTTCCCAAAGGGTTGTGCCCATCTCCAGGGTTACTATGAGGGATCTTCCTAGTAGAGCAGAGAAAAAGGTCATGTGCATCGGGTAATCTATTGTTTTGGGAGAGCCACGGATAGTTCCCAATGCCAAACCTAAATTTCCCTGGCTACCATACGGAGGGAAGACCCTCAAGTAATTCACAGGTGGCTTCCTGCACTGAACCTCATGTCCAAGTTAATGAGTCTACAGGCAGAAGAAACCAAGAACATGGCTGAGATTAATCTATAGGACTTGTCAGTGAGAAGGCATGACTGAGGCATATCCCAGTCCTGGGAATCTCTAAACTCCAGGCAAGAGAAAGACACCAGAAAAAAAAAAGGAAGAAAAAAAATATAAGAAGATCCAGGGAAGTACAGTGTCATTGTCACCCACTGAGTAAAGGACTACAGAGGACTTGGAGAAGCCGGTGGAGAAGCCCATGGAGAAGGTGGTCCTGGACTGAGAGCTGGATTCCACAGAGGAAACAGTCCAGAGCAGAAGTCAGGGCCAGCGTATAGGTTTGCCAGAATGAAGGGACTTCCATAACAAAGCAAATTAAGTGACCAATTTGAGACATACTTCAGTTTAAAATCATAATCATCATAGGTAATATGCAAGGTCATCTTTCCATGAAGTGCTTCCACACACATCATCTCATTTAAACCTCACGGCCACTCCGTGTCTTCGATGTTAGTATCAGCCTCACTTTACACATGAAGATCTTGAGGTTGTTGCCTTGCTCAGGGTCTCACTGGTAGGAAATGGATCTTGGGTGCATTCCTTGAACTAGGGTCTTCTGATTCCAAGCCCAGCCTTCTCAGTTGTATCGCATTGAGCCTGGTTACTTTGGTGAGTCTTTTGTATTTGTGAGAGTCCACAACAAAAACCTGGGGGCATGAAATTTGCAAGCCCCAGCTATTCTGGACTCCATGATTTGTGGCAGGGCGTGGAGTGGCTAAGGTGACAACACTGACTGGCAGTTATAGCATGTGGGAGTTTCCCCTGAATTGCCTTGAAGCTGCTTCCCTTTGTCGAGTGCTGCAGCTCCTGCAGTTGTCTGTCCAGTGTGTCCGCCCCTGCTTCATCACTCACTGAGCCACACAGTTTTGTTTGGTTTTGTGATGATAATGTGCTCAGAGCCAATGCACCCTGCCCAGCTCCCTCAAGGCTAGGATTGTCCATGTGACTGGCTCCAAGGACAGACCTGGTTGGCATGCTCCCTGTTCTCTATTTGCTCTTTGCCCTTCCTTCCTGGTTTGGCCAGAGATGCAGTCATTATGACCACAAAGACAGAACAGACTACGGATGGTGAAGTGAGAAGCTGGAAGGAGACAGGTCCCTGGTGGCACATTTGAGCCACCACCCCATCCGTAGGCTGCCCACCAAGACTCCTTAAGGGTGAAAGTCAAAGCCTGTATTTATTTATGGTATGGTCTTTCAGGTATCCTCTTAATTGTTAAATATGATCATAATATAATAGAGATAAACAAAACACCGTGGATGCCGCCTGCCATCCTTCATTAGTTTATATTTCCTACCTTCCAGAATCCTGGTTTATAACTCACAGAGGGACAGAAGTTGAATTCACTCTTCAGCCATGGGTCATGCAGGCAGCTTGTGTTTAGGAAGGATCCTTCCAAACAGTTGTACTTCTTTCAAAATAAGCTAGAGATAAGCAAAACTGTAGGATTCTTGCATTTTAAAGAAATAACTTATTTCACAGAATTGTGGTTAAGAGCTTGGAATTTGAAGTTGGACAGAATGTGCCCTGTATTCTAATTATGGTGTTTGTTAACTGAGTTACCCTGGACAAATTGCTTAATCTCTCTGAGCTCTGCCACACTTCTCTGTAAACTGGATATTATATCAATCTTACAGGGTTATTTAGGGATTCAGTGGTAAAATGTAAGTGTTGGGCACAATCATCAAAATCATCATTTATGAATGATATCAGTATTAAAGAAGATTGTCTACACTGCTGTTAACATAGAGTACTATGTTACTATGTTCTTCCTCACTTACTATTAGTGGGTCTCATGATATCTAACCCCATCTTCCATTGGACCAACAGGGAGAGAGAAATACCAAGTCTCCCACAGAAATGTCATAGACAAGAGTTGAAGAGAAAGTTGGTGTCCTCTTCAGCAATAATTAGAGATGGGTCTGATAGAAGTGTGAGTAATTCTGAGAAGGCAGATCACCTCCAGGCTAAGTCACAGCCATCGTTGGATGGTTTTTCCCAGAGTCTAGGATAGAGTAGGAAACTCAGATAATACAAGAAAAGAAAACTGAACCTTTTGAAGGCCAAAGGCTGGGGACATGAGCCCCCTCCCACTCCCATAGTTCCTGTTGGCTCTCAAGAAAGTGACAATCAACATTTCTCTTGCTAAGATGCCAAGTTATTGTACGGTGCCTTTGGAACTCTCTTGTGCAACATGAAGATAAAAAAGATAACCATCCTTATTTATAAATGTTAGTATACTGTTGTCTAATCCAGGGTTCTTAACCCTTTTGAAGTCTCAGACCTCTTTGTACATCAGATGAAAGTCATAAACCTTTTTATTTTTAACAAAAAAGAAACACATGTATACATCACTAAATCCTAAATTTTGCTTATCATTTTAAAGTTTTCAGAAATCCCCTGAAGTCAACTAACACACCTAGCAGGGGTTCACAGACCCAGGTAAATAATTTCTTGTCTAAGCATTCCATCTTCTTTCTTTGTATCAGTTTCTATCCATCACAGTCCCAGTGTTTCATGTTTTATTTTTTAGAGGTATTCTGTATAGGGTAATAGTGAACTCCCCTTTCATTGCCTTCCACAAAGACCAGGCTTCCTAGATTTCAGGGCCATAGTGAAATAGATCCTGTTTCAGGTTTGCTTTTCAGGGGTGGGGTTATTTTAGGATCATTTTTCCCCCTTTGGAATTTATTTCCTGAGTCGCAGGAGTTGGAAACAGGATCTTCTGGAACTCTAAGGCAGAGGGGCCTGGGCATGTTATGTCAAGATGGTGAAAAGCTAGCCCATTGGTTACCTCTGGAACAGCTTTTCAATAGGAAAAGGGTGACCACAACCTCCTGCCTGCCTCGTGTCAAGATGACCCATGTCACCAACTGACTCAGAGGAACCGTGTCTTTTCACACTGTGCCCTGTTACCAAAGATGGTCTTAAGGCCAGATACCTTTGCTTAAAGACAAGGATGGAAACAGGAAATAGAGCAAAGTCCTTCATGCTCATGTCTAGTCCCCACCACAAAGCAATGTTTAGACACAATCCAGTAGCTGCGATGTTAACCCCTGATAACAGTGACAATGATGGCTGTGCACGCCATGCCACATATTCCTAAGCAATTAAAATGTATGACCTCATTTAACTTCACAACAACCTATAAGTAGGTACTATTTCTATCCACATATTACAACTGAGGAGCAGAGGGAAACACTATAAAGAATTTATAAAATGAGGAGTAGAAGCAGGAGGCAGGGGAGAAAGAGGAAACTTTACTACTCTCCATACATTATTCAATTTAGTTCTCACATACTATGAAGGAACTAAGCAGTCCTCAATAGACTGACCTAGACAGAGTGTTTACTTGTTTATAATAAAGTGCCAGCAACACAGTATAGATGCTTAGGCCTTCTATCCCTCGGGCAGAAGTAGGACCAGGATGGGCCGTCAGGTCTTCTGACACCATTCTAGTGAACCATGGGACCTCCTAATCAGGTTCCCCAGAGTACACACAGTACTGGTGCTCCTCAGATTACCACAGGGTCACATTGAGTAAAACCCATGGTAAGTTGAAGATATGATAAGTTACACCTAAGCTACCAAACACCACAGCTGAGCAATGCAGTACGATATCAGTGGTTCACCCTTGTGACTGCACGGCTGACTGGGCATGTGGCTCCCTGCCACTGCCCAGGATCACAAGAGAGTACTGTGCTGTGTATCACCTCGCCTGGGAAAAGTGCAGAAGTTAAAAGTCAGAGTATGGCTTCTCATGACTTTAATATTGCTTTCTCATCATTGTGAAGCTGAAAAAGCATAAATCAAACCAGTTGGGGTCTGTGTGTCTAATGTTTAAAAGTCAAACAAAGTACTATTCATAAATCTAATTATGTCCAATCAGTCACTTCTCCCCAGTTGCTTTAATTTTATTCTTATGTCTTTGTTTTCTTTCCCCTCCTCTACCTTTCAGTTACTAGAACTCTTTACTTCCACCTCCCTCAAATGGTCAGATTAGTTTGGCTGCATGTGTGTGTGGGGGCGGGGGAGTCAAGACAGGGAGTTTATCTTTGTATCCCTAAAGTATCATTTCATGTGCATTTCCCACCTCTTTATACCACCCAGTACCAAAACTTGCCCTTAGCATAGGATCAGGTGGGAGCCCTTGACATTTCAGTGTGGATTTTGAAGGCCACCTGGTAGGGACTAAATATTAGCTCCAACCATGGCATGGAATGGGGACTTCCTGTGAAAGGCGTTTGAGACACCAACACTTCTGTTCATGGGGGAAATATTTGGGGAGTCGCTCGATTCTTCTCAGGTCTTGTGAAATGAAAATGCAGGCAACTAAGTACTCCAGTTCTCTAGTTTCGGGTAAGAACTTTCTGGAAGGAGCTTTCGCAGACAATCTCTGCGAATGTCATCCTCTTTCTGGAAGAACTGTTCTTTTAGGGCACACTGAAATTTTCTGCCAGGAAGAAGCGGTAAAATGGATTCGCTCACCAAAGGTTACGCTTAAGAAGGGAGTCTGAAAGTGACAGGTACTTCTAAAAACTATTTGGAAATTGTGTCTGCCTAGATTTATTTTCATTTATCAAATATTATTTTGCTACCGTACCTAAGGTGGTGTAACTAATGTCTCCAATTGCACTTCCCCATACCCTGGCCTCGTGCCCGCCAGCCCTGTGGGAGAAGGGCGTCGAATGACATCAGCAAGACTGCTCTTTAATAGCCAGCATTATTTTATTAAGGAAAATTTGTATTGCCCTTTTTCCCCTCTCAAACGTGCCAAATGGACAGATTTTGATTTTTCTTGGCCGAGGGAATTAAAGACCAGGGAAGTGGCTTTGCTCCCCCTCTGGCGCTTCCACAGCGAGTTCAGGAGGCGGTCTGCTGAATCCAATCACTTTGAGCAGCTAAAATTTCAGGTTTGAATTTCATCAGAGGAGCGCACAAAGCCTGAGAATCAGTGACAGTATCAGAGTGGGGGTTGTTGTCAGTTGCCTCTTATTCTGTTGCTACTCACAGCTAGCCCAGGTGTATTCCCCCCAGGTAAGGCGGGAGCCCATGCTGAATGCCACATCTCTTCCTTGCATATCTTGTTAGTTAAGCTGTCAAGAAAGTTGCCAGTTAGGAGGCTGGGGGGTGGAGGGACACACAGAGTTTAATCCAATTAAAACTTTACTGGGTTTTCCACATTCCTGATATCCCGGCTCAAACTAGGAAGAATCTTTTTAACATGGAGGTGTTTAAGGGGGTGAAAAAGAAACCATCTTAAATGCTTGTGTTGCAACAAGGCACACAGAGCACAAGGCAAAGAGAAAGGATTTGTGACATGAGAAATTAAAAAAAAAAAAGCTCACTTTTAACTCTGTTCTCAGTGGCCTTTAACACAGTGCTGGTGTTGGTACAAAAAGACTCACCCAGCAAGCCAGACCGGAAGGCTCTGGGTAGCTGCTACCCAACATAGGTCTTCTTAGCAGTTTTGAGCTGACTTCTAAGAGGGGATTTGGTGATCCCAGGAAGATCTTTCTTCTGAGGACTAGAAGAAACAACGAGCACAACACTACATGCCTTGGAATTTAAACTAACAAATGTGCTCAGATTTAAATCTACACCATCACAGATTGACACATATTGACACAGATGGTACATTTTAGTGCTAAGTCTATTTTTTCTTTGCTCACAATGGAAAACATACAGTGAGAGCACAGATGATAGAATGGTTTCTGAATGAAGTCTGGAAGAGAAGCAAACTTATGTGTGAAGCAACCTCAGAGATCTGCAAATGTCTCCTGAATGGGCTACACAGATTGAGCACAAACAGGGTTCTTCCTCTCCCTGCGTGAAGGGAGGAAGGTGGAGGTTGAGGACTGTGGAGTGTGTGCAGGTGAAGGAGACAGAAGACAATGCTTGCTATGATGAACATAGCTGACTTTGGTATTCAATGACTGCATTTCCATTTCTATTTTATGGAAAGAATGTACACTCATTATAAGAGAGTCCGATGCTTCCAGAAAATAATATTCTACACTCTTTCAAAGGCAGTTTTGTAAGCTGGAAAAAAAATGTACAAGATATATGGTTAAGTGAGAAAAGCAAAGTGAATTAAATGGCTGAATTTTTGTTTTTAAAAATCACACACACTGACACACAAACAGTGTGGATTTTTTCTTGCATGATACGTATGACACTGATCACATTGATCATCTCCAGGGAATGGAGAGCATGGAATAGTGAGAATAGCTATATTCAAATTATTTTGCTAGCACACATTTTTCTGTAATAAAAATATCCTAGAGATTCTAATAAAAATGAGGGAATTAGGGCTACACTGAATTAAGCAATAGTTTCTTTGGGGTACTGAACATTTCCTAAAGAGCAAGATAGACTTATATTCCTATATAATAGTATGGTATTAATGGTTACTATAAAGTAGTATTTAATGATCAAATTGAAAAGTAAATTTCAAGTTTTTCCCAGATGAAACATTTCATTAACATCTTTGGTAATAGCTAGAAGAGTTGTCATAATTTTTTTTAACAGGAAAGTGAATGTCTTCTGATTGGCTTTTATATTTTTATTTTTTTTTTTTTTTTTTAATTTTTTTTATTGGTTGTTCAAAACATTATAAATTTTTAATATATTACAATGATTCTTAAATGGGATAGACATTATAGGCCCATTTTATTATCTAAAATGATTAAATGTTCTATTTCTTTGTAAAAATAAAAACATAAACATAAAAAAAAAATGCTTATCACTTGTGAGAGGGGAAAACCCATGGAACTCTTGAAACCTATCAAAAAACTAATCTATCAATGAATGAACACACCAAGTATGCCTATCGGAATCCCCTACAGAACTTACTGAATTTGAAGCAATAGATATCAGGTATCAAGAAAGGGAGGTAGAGTGGTATTTTCAAAAATCCTCACAAGTGAGCTTTGCTTACCATGAAGTGATTATGTCTACCCAGGAGGATTTCTAAATCTTTGGCCCAAAACATTCCCATGTAGCTTTTCCCCCCCTCTCAATTTTTGCTTGTTTTTCCCTATTGAGGAGGGTGAAAAAGAGCTCTGAAGGAAGGCAGTTGGAATCCATGGGGAGGGATTTCAGAAACAAGCTGTAAGGAGTAGGCCCTGTGATTAGCTGAGAAGTACTCTGGGGAGCTTGCAGGGAGCAAGCGCTCAGGCACTGTGGTGTGCTCAACCTGAGCCACCACAAGTGCCCCTGAAGATATGGCTGTCTGCTCCTCTATATACCACCTTAATTAACAATAACAAATCAAAGTCCTTCAAAACCTTTGTATTCGGACTAACACTAGGGAACTGTAGGCTTGCTGGTTTTTTAATGACATGCTTCTCAAATTTAGAAGTGCAACAGAATCACTTGAGAGAGATTTTAAAAATCCCAATGCCTTGGCCATATCCCACACCAGTTAAATCGGTATCTCTGGCACAGAGTACAAGCATTCATATTTTATAAAGCTCCCTGGATTACTCAGTCACTGCTTACAGCCCTTCTTGGTGAAACTTTGTTCACAGTATGCCTAGGTCAACATAGACATTGCTACCCCCACCTCAGATTTCACTTAGGAGTGAAGCATATACAAGTCTAGATCATATGACCATTTTAGTGACAAGGGCAGGGTGACACTGTGAGTGACAGTCGCATCAGAACCACAGGGGACAGAAAGCACAGATAATGAATGGAGAATTAGGATTAATATATTTATATATTAATTTAAATACATAGGATTAATATATTTATATATTTTATGTTTATAAATTATGCCCTGGCTCCCTCTTTTTTACAAAGAAAATAATCACTTAGTTGAACAAAACTAACTCTAGTACTAAAATTAATCACTATCACATGAAATATATTACAGAGGAAAATATAACAGATTGGCTGCTCAACCCATAAGTAGACTTTCTCAAGGCTACTCTATGAGATGCTAGACTGAATTTCTATTTACTTTAGTAATCATTCTTTGTGGACAAGAGAGTATTCCTTAGTTATTATCAGAGTAATCTTCAGTTATTTACGAGTAAAATAATTACAAAATGTATCTGGTAGAAGTGTGCTTTATTAATCTAACATATTTTCAACTTTTCAAAGGGCAAACACCATTAATTAATGGTAAATAAATAATTACAAAGCAACTATTCATATATACCAATATAACCACCACTCAAGTCAAAACATATTACACAAGTCAACTCTCCAAAAGCTATCATAACATCGCAACCTGTTTACTTATAGTGGAGGTAATCCAAATACTGAATTTTATGGTTACTACTTTTTTACTTTCTTTATAACTTTACTACTAATATAGACATCTCTACAAATATGGTAACTGTTTTTGAACTTTATATAGGTGGAATTATATATATATATATATATATATATATATATATATATATATATTCTTTTATATTTTACTTCCTATGCTCAATATTATTTGCAAGATTTATTCATATTGTTGTAAGTGTTGTTTACTTATTTTCATTGCTGTGTAGCATTCCATTTTATAAATAATCATAATTTAAGTAGCTAACCCACTATTGACAAATGTTTGGAATTTTTCCAGGTTGACATTTTCATAAACAATTCTGCTATGAGCATTTTTACACATACACCCTGACATATTATACAAGTATTAGAACCATCTAGAAGGTTTGTTAAAACACTTATTGCTAGACCCCACCCCCAGATTTTCTTATTCAGTAGGTCAGGACTGAGGCCCAAGAAATTTACATTCCTAACAAGTTCCCAGGTGAGGCTGATGCTGCTGATCTGGGAAATACACTCTGAAAACCACTGCTCTGATCCTTGCTACTCAATATTGGTCCATGGACCTAGGTCTCACCTAGGAGATTGCCAGAATGTACAAATTCAGATTTCACCCCCAACTTATTGAATTAAAATTTTAATTTCAACAAGGTCTCCAGGTAATTTGAATGTGCATTAAAATGTGAGAAAATTGCTGTAGGTTATATATACTTTAAAATGGAATTTTTTTAGTTCATAGTAATATGAATACCTATAGTATTTCTAGATAATGCTAAACTTATTTATTTTATTTATTTATTTTTCTTGATACTAGGGATTGAACCCAGGGTTTTGAGCACGTTAGGCAGGTGCTGTACCACTGAGCTAGTCCTTTTTATTTTATTCTAAGACAGGGTTTCATCAAGTTGCCAAGGCTGGCCTCAAATTTGCCATCATCCCGCCTCAGTCTCCTGAGTACATGGGATTATAATTATGAGTCACTGTACCGGGTATTAACCTGATTTTTTAAAAAAATATTTTTTAAATGTATTTTTTTATTTTTAGGTGGACACAATATCTTTTTTTTTAATGTTTATGTGGTGCTGAGGATCAAACCCAGTACCTTACACATGCTAGGCAAGCACTCTACCACTAAGCCATAACCCCAGCCCCTTAACCTGATTTTTATAGCAGATACACAATTTCGATATCCCCTACCAGAAGTATGTGTATTTACAGATTTTTTTCCAAATTTTCAAAGAATGAAACAGAACAGTTTTCTTTTTAAACTTTAATAAACCTTCCAAAATATTTCTAACTTACCATCTAGGAAACATTCTTCTCATTACCCTAAAAAGAAAGTTAGAGAGTGCCTCTACTTTGTCCATATATACTCTCTTTTCAAAGGAAAAAATGAGCTGTTTAGAGATTTTTTTAAAAAAATCCATGATAAGTTATAGAGGATTCAAAACAATTCTCAAATATTATAAATAATTTCTCATGGACAATCAACATTGCTCAAAATGGCCATAACAATTTATACACATGTGAAATAATTAACAGGAAATAGAGTATTTTAAAAATGCACAAACCAGGAACATTGGAGATACTTTCAATTTTAATATAAAAAATTTCAACCAGGACTAATGTGATCTTATTTTTGTCTATTTTCATAAACTTCCTATGGTGAGATTTCATTGACTTAAAAGAGTTACAGACAGTCTTAATCCTCTGTCTTATTGAGCATCTGTGTTTATTTAAAATTTCCTGAATGCAAGAATATATTTTTTTCTGACAGTATTAAAAGCTTTCTGAGTAGTCATCTTTATTTTTCTCTCTTTTTTTTTAGATATGCAATTCTAACCTGCAAAAAGATAAGGCGTGGTCCACATTCAATGGCAGCAAGAACCACCATTACAAAGAAAATAAAAGCAGAAAGAGAACTGTACGTGTACTACTTCTAATATTCTTCTAACAATCTTAGATGTACTAAATTATACTCCACACACACAAAAAACAACATCATGAAAAGCCCATCCAAAATATTTTATGTATTTAAATGCAAAGACCTTAAATATTCCACTTAATGTCTTTTTAATTGAACTAATAATATTATGATGATTTTTAGCCTAGTTAAAAGATAATTAAGGATAGAACAATAGCTTAAAAAGAGTAGCTCCTGTTTATAATATAATCACTTATACTAAATGCAGTATAAATTGAAATAGCAATAATATTGGAAACAAAAATAAGCTTGCAAGGGGACTCTGTAATAGCTTAACATAATAATACCATTACACATTATAGATATAAATGGAAAACTTTGCTAATAAGAGTGTTCTGGACATTTTCATTTATTTTCTCATTCAATTGTTAGTACTTCACCACTACTGCCTCACTGCAGTCAAAAGTTTAATCTATAAGAATTGTTTACTCGAATTGCCCATTAAGTTGATGGATTTCTTTTGTTTTTTGCATGTGTGTTGACTTTTCATAGGTCAGAAAGCCTCACTGACCAAGGTCGGTATAGTAATCACCCAGCTGATCATTTTCATAGCAACATTGTCTGCCAACTTGGATACAAGAACTCTGACTCTTCCTGTTCCTAAAGCTGTGTTCCATTACACAGTGGGAGTAGACTGATCTCCCCATCCAATACCCCAAAGAATAGGTCATCTCACTGTGCTTCCATGACTATCCAACTTGAATTAAATTTAAGACACTTTTCTGTATTCCTTCCTCAGGCTTTAACTGCCCAAATTACCAGCAATGCCCATTACCACTCTGATGGCAAATTCTTGCCAAACTTCTGACTCTTTTTTTTAATTTGTTCTAATTATTTATACATAAGAGTAGAATGCATTTTTGCACATAATACATAAACGGAGTATAACTTCTCATTCTTTTGGTTGTGCATGATATAGGATCTGCAGTCATGTATGCATATAGGGTGTTAATGTTCAATTTATCCTACCATCCTTCCTACCCCCAAACCCCTCCACTCCCCTCTGCCTAATCCAAAGTACCTCTATTCTTCCCTTCCTTATTGTGAATTAGCACCCACATACGTGCCGCTACATTCATTGTTTGATTCTTCAAAATTGGCTTATTTCACTTAGCATGATATTTTACAGCTCTATTCATTTACTGGCAAATGTCATTCTTCTTTAAGGATGAGTAATATGTATTGTGTATAGATACCACATTTTTAAAAATACATTCATCTGTTGAAGTACACCTAGGTTGATTCCATAATTTAGGTATTGTGAGTTGAGCTGCTATAAACATTGATGTGGCTGTGTCACTGTAGTATGCTGATTTTAGTCCTATGGGTATAAACTAAGGAGTGAACTAGCTGGGTCAAATGGTGGTTCCATTCCAAGTTTTCTGAGGAAATCTCCATATTGCTTTCCAGAGTGGTTGCACCAATTTGCAGTCCCACCAACAATGTCTGAGAGTACCTTTTCCCTCACATCCTCTCCAATACTTATTATTGCTTGTATTCTTGATAATTGCCATTCTGACTGAAGTGAGATGAAATCTTAAAGTAGTTTTCATTTACATTTTTCTAATGGTTAGAGATGTTGAACATTTTTCATATATTTGTTAATTGATTGTACATCCTCTTCTGAGAAGTGTCTGTTTAGTTTCTTGGCCTATTTATTGATTGGGTTATTTGTTTTTTTTGTTTGTTTGTTTGTTTTGTTTTTGGTGTTAAGGTTTTTGAGTGTTTTGTATATCCTAGAGATTAGTGCTCTATCTGATGTGCTTGTGGTAAAGATTTGCTCCCATTCTGTAGGCTCTCTCTTCATGTTATTGATTGTTTCCTTTGCTGAGAAGAGTTTTAGTTTGCATTCATCCCATGTATTGATTCTTGATTTTACTTCTTGTGCTTTAGGAGTCTTGTTAAGGAAGTCAGATCCTAAGCTAACATGGTGAAGATTTGGGCCTAGTTTTTCTTCTATTATTCATAGGGTCTCTGTTCTAGTGCCTAAGTCCTTGAACCACTCTGAGTTGAGTTTTGTGCAGGGTGAGAGATAGGGATTTAATTTCATTTTGCTACATGTGGATTTTCAATTTTCCCAGCACCATTTGTTGAAGAGGCTATCTTCTCTCCTATGAATGTTTTTGATACCTTTGTCTAGTATGTGGGTTTGTTTCTGTGTCTTCTATTCTGTACCACTGGTCTACTGTATCTGTATTGTTGCCAATACCATGCTGTTTTTGTTACTATGGCTGTGTGGCATAGTTTGAGGTCTGGTATTGTGATGCCTCCTGCTTCATTTTTCTTGCTAAGGATGGCTTTGGCTATTCTTAATCTCTTATTTTTCTAAATGAATTTTATTATTGCTTTTTCTAATTCTATGAAGAATATCATTAATAGAAATTACATTAAATCTGTCTAACAATTTTGGTAGTATGGCCATTTCAACACTATTAATTCTGCCTAATCAAGAACATGGTGGATCTTTCAATTTTCTAAGGTCTTCTTCAATTTCTTTAGTGTCCTGTAGTTTTCATTGTAGAGACTTACTTTGTTAGATTGCTCCTCAATTTTTTTGAGGCTATTGTGAATGGGGTAGTTTTCTAATTTCTCTTTCAGTGGATTCATCACCAATGTATAGGAACATGTTTGATTTATGGGTATTGATTTTATATCCTGTTACTTTGCTAAATCCATTTATGAAGTCTAGAAGTTTTCTGGTGGGATATTTTGGACCTTCTAAATATAGAATCATATCATTGGCAAATAGTCATAGTTTGAATTTTGTATCCTGTTAATTTCTGTCTTCCAATTGCTTTGGCTAGCGTTTCAAGGACAATGTTGAATAGAAGTGGTAAAAGAGGACATCCTTGTCTTGTTCTATTTCTTAGAGGGAATGCTTTCAATTTTTCAACATTTTGAATAATATTGGCCTTGGGTTTAGCATATATAGCTTTGAGGTATGTTCCTACTGTCCCTAATTTTTCTAGCGTTTTGAACATGATCGGTTGCTGTATTTTGTCAAATGCTTTTTTTCCCCTTCATCCATTGAGATGAATATATTAAATTCTTGTCTTTAAGTCTATTGACTTAGTCTATGAATTATGTTTATTGGTTTCCTTATGTTCAACCAAGATCTCATCCCTGGGATGAATGCCCCTTGATCATGGTGCCATATCTTTTTAATATGTTTTTATATGGGATTTGCAAGAATTTTATTGAGACATGGAAGAGGGAAGGAGACCAGCATTGTTATACAAAAATACATATAAGAGGATGTGAGGCGAAGGGGAGGAAAAAAAAATAAGAGAGAGTGAGAGAAATGAGTTATGGTAGATGGGGTAGAGGGAGGGGAGGAGAGGGGAGGGGAGGGGAGGGAAGAGGGGATAGGAAGGGATAGGAGGGGCAGAAGAATACAACAGACACTTGTTTGGCAGTATGTATAAATGTGGCTGTATAATCAACGTGATCCTGCAATCTGTACACGGGGGAATAATAAGAATTCATGCCCCATTTGAAACAAATGTATGATATATGATATGTCAAGATCAATGTAATGTTTTGAGCAACCAATAAATTTCTGATGTTTAAAAAAAAGAATTTTATTGAGAATTTTTGTATATATGTTTGTCAGGAATATTGCTCTGAAGTTTTCTTTCCTTGATGTGTCTTTATCTGATTTTGGTATGTGAGTGATACTAGCCTCATGGAATGAGTTTGGAGGAGTTCCCTCCTTTTCTATTTCATGGAATGATTTGAGGAGTATTGTGATGAATGCTTCTTTGAAGGTCTTGTAGAACATGGCTGAGAATCTGTCTGTTCCTGGGCTTTGCTTGATTGGTAGGATTTTGACAGCAACTTCTATTTCATTGCTTGAAATTGATTTGTTTAAATTGTTCATGTCCTACTAATTCAGTTTGGGTACATCTCTAAAATTTCGTTGATATCATCACGGTATTTTAATTTATTAGAGTATAAATTTTCAAAATAGTTTTCAATTATCCTCTATATTTCAGTTGTGTCCTCTGTGATAGTTCCTTTATGATCCTTAATTTTAGTAATTTGAGGTTTCTTTTTTGCTTCATTAGCTTGGTTAAGGATGTGTCAATTTTATTTATTTTTCAAAGAACCAATTTTGTGTTTTGTCAATTTTTGAATAGTTTTGTTTATTTCAATTTCATTCATCTGAGCTCTGACTTTAATTATTTCCTATATTCTTCTGCTTTTAGATTTTTCATTTTCTAGGGCTTTGAGATGTAATATTGGGTCATTTATTCATTGACTTTCTATTCTTTTAATAAATGAGCTCAATGCAATGAACTTTCCTCTTAGTATTGCCTTCCTAGTGTCACAGAGATTTTGATATGTGTTATCACTATTCTCATTTACTGCTAATTATTTTTTTATCACTGATTTCTTCTGCTCTCCATTTATCATTTACTAGCATATTATTTAGTCTCCAGGTGTTAGAGTAGCTTCTTTTTTATTTTATCATTGATTTCTAATTTCATTCCATTATGATATGATAGAATGCAGGGTATTATCTATAATTTTTTGTATTTACTAAGAGTTGCTTTAAGGCATAAGATATGGTCTATTTTAGAGAAGGATCCATGTGCTGCTGAGAAGAAAGTATATTCACTCATTGATGAATAAAATATTCTACATATGTCCATTAAATCCAAATTATTGATTGGATTATTTAGTTCTATAGTTTCTTTGTTTAGTTTTTGTTTGGAAGATCTGTCCAGTGGTGAGAGAGGTGTGTTAAAGTCACCCAGTATTATTGCATTGTGTTCTATTTTATTCTTAAAATTGACAAGGGTTTGTTTGACATACATAATTGCTCCATTGTTTGGAGCATAAATATTTTTGATTGTTATGTCTTGCTGATGTATCATTCCCTTAAGCAGTATGTAATGTCCTTCTTTGTCCCTTCTGATTAGCTTTGGCCTGAAGTCCACTTTATCTGATATGAGGATGGAAACCCCTTGCTTGTTTACATGGTCCATATGTTTTTTCCCATCCTTCACCTTCAGTCTGTGGATGTCTTATCTATGAGGTGAGTGTCTTGGAGACAGCATATTATTGGGTCTTATTTTTAAATCCAATCTGCCAGTTTGTTTTTTGATTGATGAGTTTATGTTATTAACATTCAAGGTTATTATTGAGATGTAATTTGTATTCCTAGTCATTTTGGTTTCTCTCTCTCTCTCTCTTTTTTAGAGAGAGAGAGAGAGAGAGAGAGAGAGAGAAGAGAGAGAATTTTTTTAATATTTATTTTTCAGTTTCGGTGGACACAACATCTTTGTTTTATTTTTATGTGGTGCTGAGGATTGAACCCAGTGCCCCATGCATGCCAGGCAAGCGTGTTACCGCTTGAGCCACATCCCCAGCCCCATTTTTGGTTCCTTTCTGGTGTTAAATTTGACTTAGTTTCTCCCTTGATTGACTCTTCCTTTAGTATAGTTTCTCTCTTTGCTTGTTTTCACTTTGTTTTTTATTTCATTCTCATTGAATATTTCATTGAGAATGTTCTGTAGTGCAGTTTTTCTAGTTGTGAATTCTTTTAACTTTTGTTTATTATAAAAAGTTTTTATTTCATTTTTAAATTTGAAGCTTAATTTTGCTGGATATAAAGTTCTTGGTTGACATCTATTGTCTTTTAGAGCTTGATTTATATTATTCCAGGATTTCCTAGGTTTGAGGTTCTGGGTTCAGAAATCAGCTTACATTCAAATTGGTTTCCCCCTATAAATAATTTGATATTTTTTCTCTTGTGGCCTTTAATATTCTATTCTTATTCTCAATTTTAGTCATCCTCATTGTAATGTGCATTGGCATGTGTCTGTTATAATTTTGTACATTTGGGGTCCTTTAAACCTCTTGTATTTGATTTTCCATTTCATTCTTTATGTTTGGGAAATTTTCTGGTATTAGACCATTGAAAAACTTGTGCATTTCTTTGCTTTGTATCTTCGCACTTCATCTGTCCTGATAAATCTTAACTTTGGTCTTTTCATATTATCCCATAGTTCTTAGAAGTTTTGTTCATGATTTCTTGTCATCTTCTCTGAGTGGTCAACTTTATTTTCAAGATTAGCCCACCTAGCAGGCATACTTCAGGTGTAACCAAACCTGTGGGCATCTTGATACCTTGATATTGGACTTCTAGGCGCTGGCCAGTGTCCCTAGATAGAAGCAGCCATGTCTCAAGATGGCAATGGCAGTGGAAGTGGTGTCCCAAGATCCAAACCTCTCACTGTTATGATTGGCATTAAAAGTACAGTAAGAATTCCACCCTGTTCAACATGCACTGTGTAAAAACTGCTTCTATTTACAAACATGTGTCTGCCACATCTGTGCCCTTCGAAGTCCTATCTGTTGTGACTGACTCACTTGGGACAGAATTGTAAGTTTCCCCAAGTCTACTAACAAAATCAAGTGGCCCTTCTATATGTGGTACTATAAGAAGAGTAGCATAAGGCTGTGACTTCTCAAACACATTTAATTTACCAGCTGCTTGTGTCCATGGAATTTTTATTTTAGAGTCATTTATTGTAGCTCAGACATTGATTTTAGAAAGTCCTTATAAAAATGAAAATCACCAAGAAGCTTAGCATCACCATGTAGCTTTCTAAAAATGTATTTGGATGCATATATAAATATATGCTAACATGTAACTTAACAGGGGACAGAAACTGCAATGAAACGTAAAGATTTATTTGAGGACATGCAGCACTTTGTTATAATGATTTCTTCTATGATTTTTATTGATTAAATACTTGGCAGCAAAGACCTTTGAATTCATCCCCCTTGACTCTTGCCAAACCGAATCCTATTACTCTGTCATTTTGTTTTCTTTTTTTTTATTTGTTCTAATTAGTTATACATGATAGCAGAATACATTTTGATTCATTATACACACAAGCATTTCTATTCATTATACACAAACGGAGCATAACTTTTCATTTCTCTGGTTGTACATGATGTAGAGTCGCACCACATGTGTAGTCATACATGTACCTAGGGTAATAATGTTCATCTCAAGCAGCTTCAGTCCACTAAGCAGAATTGAACGTAATGACTGGGATCTGGAAGAAAGAGCCCTCTCTACCTTTGCCCCACCTGTGCCTTTGCTCTGAAGTCCTTCCTATTTCTATGGCACTCACTTAGGACAGAACAGTGAATCTTCCCAGGCCCATTACTAAACCACAAATATCTTCTTCCTATGTGGTATGATATAAGAACTAATATGAAGTTGGAGTGAATAAAAGGTTTCTTTTATCAGCTACCATGTTCCCTGTGCCTTCTCCCATTGACTACATAGAGACCTTGCTGAAAGTTACATTAGCAGGAGCAAGAGGGGGAGTGTCTTTGAAAAAAAACTTTTTAATACCTACTTAGATGTTATTATGAGTTTTGTTAATGGTAAGGCATAATGAGACATCAATCTGACATTTTAATAAGAATGAAGATTAGAAAATCTGGAGCAAATGGCATTGCCATATTGGCTACCTTTCTAGGGAAGCTGCCGATAACTGAGGAAAGGCATAAGTGTCTGTAAGAGCCCTGAGACATGTGGTGAGACAGAAAGGAAGCACATAAAATGGAGTCAAATACCAGTGTACCCATCCTCACCACCCATTTACACCAGCAAATGGAACAGCACACTTACCTTAAAAGGACAAGATGTCTCAGGAGCTTGCATGGCAAGTTGTAATAGTTGAAAAATCCTTCTTGTGTGGCCTGACAGCTCCCCAGAGGTTTAGGTAAGGACCAGAAAATTTTTCAAATCCAGCTTCACCATGTTGAAGCCTTTGCTGAAAAGATAAAACAAAACAAAACAAAACACCCTTTGTTGTGTTCCTCACACTCTCTCAACTGGAATTCTCCCACACCAACCCCTAATCCTGAGGACCTGAATATCCTAAGCAACTACACACTAACAGCTTTTGTAACACCAAAATCCTTAATACTACTCCTGTTACAACATGTGAGTGTGTGCCTGTTTGATGAAGAGGGAAGATGGTTGGACTGAATGAAAAATCTAAATCATTTTGCATGGCGTTCAAATACACAAGACAAGGTAACTCAAATCAAACATCACCTACCTCCCAAGAAGTGGAACTTCTGGTACCACCGTAGCCAATAGGTGGCTGCATTTCCAATTAATATTTATCTACCTACAACACTTTTTATGTACCTATTTTGATGAAATAAAAAATACTTAAAAGAAAAAATATGGAGCAAATGCAAACTTCTGGATCAGAAATATAAAATTATAAGATACCAAACCCATGAAATAACAATTCACAAAGTCTCATGAATTTCCCTTTGCAACAAAATATGACAGTCCAAAATTTACTTATCTTTCTTTGGACTCCAAGACACATGCAAATTTAATCTTAACTTTCAAATTTGGGGATAGAAAACAGGTTCTCATGCACGCAGGCAAGCACTCTACCCTTGACACTCAGGCTAAGTTTAAAAGGTAAATACTGCGAACATTCTATGAAATGGTTGAGAGATAGCAATCAGCTAACAAATATTGAATGGCCATATTTGGTGATCAAATAATGTTTTGATGAATAGCTTTGAATATTTCTTTAAAAAAAAACTGAGTTCTATACTGATCTCATGCAAGGATTTTAACAAATTATTTTACAGAAATAAAACCTAAAGAAAAGTTTAAAAGGAAGATCAATAAATAGTTTCACATTGGTCATGATAAATTTCTTTGCAAGAAGATGAGATTACTGTACTGTTGGCCCACAATAAAAGAGGTACATCTGAAGTTTTTTACTTTTATAAAAATTGTTGGTCAGCTCTGCAGGTGACTAAGGAGGATCATAGTGTATCTTTTATGTGGAAGTCTTGTAACATAGTGCGCATACAGAGCTGAGTTCATTTCATTGCATGGCTCTTTCAAATGCATTCAGGGGGGACTATTACTGTGAATTTTCTGTCCACAATCCCAGCTCTGTCCTCAGATGCTGAAAAACATAACTCTTGAGACAGGTCATCATCAGTGAGACTGTATTTCTTAAATATCTAGAACACATAAGGATGAACGTTAGAAACAGAGAGAGGCCTTGGACATAAAAATATTTGGTTCAGCTGTTTGGTAGTTGTTAAGTATGAGAAAAATAGTTTATGAGTTGTGCAACCAACACCTACATCTTCACTTTGTGACTGGAGTTTCTGGAAGCTTCAGTAGTGCCTGGCACTCAGTGAGGAGTGATTGCCAACCCCTACCTTGTGGCTTAGTCTTATGGATACTTTATGCAAATTCAGACCAGACTGTACATGAAGATACGCTCTCTCGGTGTATACCCAGCCAGCTCACATCTCTTTGTGTCCTGTGGTTACGGGCTATAAGTGCTTTCTTTGTAGTCTCATTGCCTAACATGTCTTTTGATAGTCAATGTACCTTCCCAGCCAGCAATTGTAGGAACCCAAACCTGCTATGCTTCACTACCTAGACATAAAGAGGTGGATTAGGGTTGGAGACCTGACTACTTACAAAGTCCCATAAATGGATTAGAACGTGTTATTTTCTAATCCATTGTTATTAGAACGTGTGGATAGCTTAGGCCACTTTAAACGCATTGTAATCATAATGCCCTGGACTTATGAGATCTTTCATTACTGACCTGAAAGCACATTGCAAATAAAGTTCTTTCTGCATTAAGTAAAAATTGGAAGGGTGGAGCACAATTTTTGGAAGTTAGCTTTTACAGTTATTTTACAGATACCTTATTATTAGAATTGTTTATTATAAAATTCAAGTTTCCAAAAAAATAATAATAATCCAAAGTTGTGCTAAAAAAAAGACAAGTTTAAAAATGGAGTTATCTCTATTAGTTGTCTAGTTGAAGCAAAATCATTGGGTAATTGTTTAACACTTATTTTTTTTCCATGTATGGATGGACCAATAGTTCATTAAGTTTTTTTAATCTATGTGCATAAACTCATTTAAAGACAATTGTGGAGTTATCCCACCAGGGAGCAATTAGTAGACTCTAACACAAAAGGAAAACGTAAGTCGACAAAAGTCCAGAGACATTTCACAGCTGAATATATGAAGCAGAAAAGAGGCAGATTAGTTTTTCTCACTATTTCTAAGAAGCTTGATATTGTGTGCACTCAATTCCTACATGTTTATTGAGGCTGAGTGCATACCAAACACTGTTTTAAACATTGGGGATATATCAGTAGAAAAAAAGGCAAAATTCCTGAAGAATTTGGAAAAATGAGGCCCAGGTCACAATCTCAGGTATAATCAGCATTTAGAAAGGATAGAAAGCATAGAAGGAGACATCAACAAAGGGATTGAACAAGGAGAACCCATGTGACAAGAGAAGCTTCAGAAATTTGTAGTATCACAGAGAGAAAGATGAAGAAAGGCATTCAAGCAGGAGGAAATGCTAACTGATTAGAAAGCTACAGGGAGAGAGGAAAATAGAGAAAAAGCTACTAGAGATGTTGAACATTTTTTCATATGTTTGTTGATTAATTGTATATCCTCTTCTATGCAGTGTCTGTTCAGTTCCTTTGCCCATTTATTAATTGGGTTATTTGGTTTTGTGTTGTTTAGGTTTTTGTGTGCTTTATATATCCTAGTGATTAATGCTCTATCTGATATGCAAGTGGTAAAGATTTGCTCCCATTCTATAGGATCTCTATTCACCTTACTGATTGTTTCTTTTGCTGAGAAGAAACTTTTTAGTTTGAATCCACCCCATTTATTGATTCTTGGTTTTAATTCTTGCACTATAGGAGTCTTATTAAGGAAGTTGGGGCCTAATCTGACATGGTGGAGATTTGGGCCTACTTTTTCATCCAAGGTCTCTGGTTTAATTTCTAGGTCCTTGATCCACTTTGAGTTGAGTTTTTTATGCATGGTGAGAGATAGAGGTTTAATTTCAATTTGTTACATGTGGATTTCTAGTTTTGCCAACACCATTTGTTGAAGAGGCTATCTTTTCTCCAATGTATATTTTTGGTAACGTTGTCTAATATAAGATAACTGTAGTTATGTGGTTTAGTCTCTGTGGCCTCTATTCTGTACCATTGGTTTGCAGGTCTATTTTGGTGCCAATACCATGCTGTTTTTGTTACTATTGCTCTGTAGTATAGTTTAAGGTCTGGTATAGTGATGCCACCTGTTTCACTCTTCTTGCTAAGGATTGCTTTGGCTATCCTGAATAAGATTATTTTTTCCAGATGAATTTCATGATTTCTTTTTCTATTTCTGTGAGGGATTTGATTGAGAAAAAAAGCCAAATCGAATCATCTAGTGTTTTTGGTAGTATGATCATTTTGACAATATTAATTCTGCCTATCTAAGAACAAGGTAGATCTTTCCATCTTCTAAGGTCTTATTTAATTTCTTTCTTTAGCATTCTGTAGTTTTCATTGTAGCAGTCTTTCACTTCTTTCAGTAAGTGTATTCCCAAGTTGTTTTTTTGTTATTGTTTTTTTTTGTGTGTGTGTATGTGTGTGTTTTCAGGCTATTGTAAATGAGGTGGTTTTCCTAGTTTTTCTTTCTGAGGACTTGTCACTGATGTGCAGAAATGCCTTTGATTATATCCAGTTGCTTTGCTGAATTCATTTACAAGATCTAGAAGATTCTAGTGGAATGTTTTTTGTCTTCTAGGTATAGAATCATATCATCTGAAAATAGTGATAATTTGAGTTCTTCTTTTCCTATCCATATCCCTTTAATTACTTTCATCTGTCTGATTTCTCTGGCTAGAGTTTCAAGAACTATGTTAAATAGAAGTGGTAAAAGAGGGCATTCCTGTCTTTTTCCAGTTTTTAGAGGGAATGTTTTTAATTTTTCTCCATTTAGAATGATGCTGACTGGGGGCTTAGCATACATACCTTTACAAAGTATGTTCCTGACATGCCTAGTTTTTCTAGAATTTTGAACATAAGGGATGCTGTATTAAACTACTCTAAGATTTTATCTCACTCCAATCAGAATGCAGCTAGAATACAAACAATAAGTGTTGGCAAGGATGTGGGGGAAAAGGTACACTCATACATTGCTAGTGGGACTGCAAATTGATGCAGCCAATATGGAAAGCACTATAGAGAGTCCTTGGAAAACTTGGAATTAACCACTGTTTGACCCAGCTATCCCAGTCTTTGGTTTATACCCAAGGGACTTAAAAACAACATATTACAGGGATACATCCCTATCAATGTTTATAGCAACACAATTCATAATAGCTAAATTATGGAACCAACCAGTTGCCTTGGTAGATGAATGGAGAGGGAAAACTGGGAAAACTTTGGTGTATATATACACAAGGGAACATTACTCAGCATTAAAAGTGAATAGAATCATGGCATTTGCAGGTAAATGGATAAAGCTGAAGAATACAATGCTAAGTGAAGTAAGCCAATCCCAAAAAACAAAAGCAGAATGTTTCCTTTGATATGAGGATGCTGACTCATAGTGGCCATGGGGCAGGGGTGAGCATGGGAGGAATGGAGGAACTTTAGATAGGGCAAAGGGGAGGGAGGCAAAGGGAGGGAGAAAGGTGGTAGGAGTGATGGTGGAATGAGTTAGACATCATTATCCTAAGTACATGAATGAAGACTTGAATGGTGTAAAAATACTTTGTGTACAATCAGTGACTTGAAAAATTGTGCTCTATATGTGTAATATGAAATAAATTGCATTCATGTATAACAAACTAGAGCAAATAAATAATTTAATAAAGAAAAAAACAAAATTGTAAAAAAAAAATTAAAAAAAGAAAGAAAGAGAAAGCTGTTATATTTGGCAACATCGATATCAGCAGTAACTACAGGTAGCTCAGTGGAGACATAGAGAAAAAGGCCAAATTGAAGTGGAATGAGAAGAAAACACAAGGTGAAGAAAAGGGTGTGGTATCTCCAGAGCAGGGCATTTCATGGCCAGTGACAGGAGTTGCTCTAGATACTAGCCAAACTGGCTTTATAGCTGACCTTCTCTTGAGCTAATCCTTTACCCTATTAATCCATGGTTCTGATAGTGACATTCATGAAGACAGAGCCACCATTACTTCTTAATGGTCCCACCTGATCATATCTCTTAATATCTCACCATGAGGATTAAATTGCTACCTAAACTGAGAAGGGGACAATCCATATTCAAATCATGGCAATTTAATGCCTATGTTTCCTTGGAATTAAAATTTTTATTTCAGAGAAATCAAAACTTATTTTTTTTAATATTCACAACACTTATTCATTGAGTGTTCACTATGTGCCAATATTAGCAAGGATTTCTGATATGAGCCTAGCACCATCCTTAATCTCAATCTGTCCGTGGAAGTGAGAAGAGAAACACTAATCTAGTGCCATAAAGGGCTACAGACACTAGGTTATCATCACAACTGTGGTAAAGTGACGCCAAATGGAAGTGTCCTGTCATTCCCTTTGTCATATAATTCTCCTACCATCTTCTGGGAGTGTGAGGCTGGGTGTCATCATGTATATTTTACAGATAAGTAAGCTTGAGGCTGTCACTTGCCCCAAAGGCTCGAGGCTACTAAATGGTTAGGCACTCTATAGTCTACACTCTGGGCTCTTAAGAACAGAGATTTTTAAAATATTTCATTGTTGGCATTATGAATAACAGACCTAGACAAGTGAGGCCTAGAAAAGGTGTGTGTGTGTGTGTGTGTGTGTGTGTGTTCTAATCATAAGAAAATAACTTGAGAAGAAATTGTTTATTAACTATGCACAAATAGGTCAATGCACAGCAGACCACACAAGATGGAATTCTGAAGAAGAGAGGAAGCAGGCCAGCTGTTACATTATTATTCTCATTATTCCTCCAATGAAGGCAATTCACAATTACATAAGGCACCATTCTCCTGAGGCACAGTATACCAAAATAGCAAAAAAAAAAAAAAAAAAAAAAAATGACATTACACAGCTTAAGCATTCACTTCCTCTGCCAACTTTAGCTCCCAAAAAGTTTTGGCTATTTTCAGAAACATAATTCAACCTTAGAAAATAAAGGTTTGTCATGTGGAGCATATTCAGAAAGAACTGGGAAAAGCAGCTTTCACAAATAAGTAGAGTGTTGTTTTGAGCAGTGGCAACAACTTCACGCTTAACTTTTAAACTTGTTTAACATTGCAAGATGACTCTTTGGAAGCAGACAATGTTCATTTAGGTGAATGTCCTGCCATAGTTTAAAACGCAACCTCATTTATTTATGTCAAATCTTGGAAATTATATCATTTATCTCTCTCTCTCTCTCACCTTTTGAAGGTTATACTACTTCCATAAACTAAAGCAAAGTAAAAGGAGAATGAAGGATCATCTAGATCACAATGTTTCCTGCATCTTTCATGCATGAAAGTTAAGTCTGGGTTCTATTTATTAGATTTAATAAGCTTTATTGCCAATTATGTGTTAGACACTGTGAATAGAGTTTAGCGATCAGCTGCCTTCTTCAGGCTCACAGAATTTGATGTATGGGACCAAAGCCTTAGACATGTAACCAAATGTAATGGAAAACACATCTGCAAGTCTATGCTATTAGTTTGTAAGAAGCATTATGGGCACACATGAGGGAGTGGGCAATTTAGTCTTGGGATAAATAAAAAAGGTACTTAAGTGGTAACTTTGAAAGTGAGTAATTTTCATCAGGTACATGGGAAATTGGAGGGAGAGTGAGAAGATGTAGGGAAGTGGGCTGGGAGGGAATGGCCAGGCTAAGCTCAGTGTGAGTGAAGGTGCCCAGAGCAAGGGGCTGTGTGGCTGATTACCAACGTCAGTGACAAAGTGCCTAAACTCCATAAGTTTCATATCAAGGCCTGAACATATTTGTAAATAACATCAAAACTCTATCATAACTATGATATTTATAACCTGAAAATAGCCATGTATCAACCCAGTTCTCATGAAGATAAGAAATGCAGTCCTGGAATGTGGAATTAGACAATTCACTTCAATCTTTTGCAGTATTTTGTAGCAATAAACTAAAGAGACATGAGCAAGCAGATTGTCACTGAAGGCAGCCTCAGCATCCTGTGAGACAGTTAATTACTAAGCTATATAATTGGCATTGTCAGGTCAGAAAAACGTGGAGATGCTTTTAAATACATTACTAAAACCAAAATTCACTATATTTTTTTTTCTTATTTTTAGGAGATAAGTAGAAAAGGCTAGTAGTCTTAAAGTAGGTAGATTAAACTTTTTTTTAGTGATTACTAGTAACCAGAGAAGCCTGTAGACAGTAACACAATGCCATATACAGGACCATTTTCACTTGTGGTATGAGGACAGATGAAATGGGGTTGGTTAGAATACTCAGATTTCCTTTTCAAGAAGTAATCTACCAAACCCTTGTTGCTGTAAACAAGGGGGAATCCCAAAACTATGCAAACATGCAAGCGTGTAACAGAGGATTCTCAGGAAGAAAAAACACCCCGGGCTTAGCAATGGTAACTTTCTTTCCCAGTTGATCAATTGTCTATAGTTAAGGCAAGACACTAACGGTTCACCAGGTTGTGACTAATGAAACTGGATTTATACAATGAAAACTACAGAACCCTAAAGAGAGAAATAGAAGATCTTAGAAGATGGAAAAATATACCCTGTTCTTGGATAGGCAGAACTAACATCATCAAAATGGCGATATTACCAAAAGTTCTCTATAGATTTAATGCAATGCCAATCAAAATCTCAATGGCATTTCTTGTAGAAATAGATAAAGCAATCATGAAATTCATATGGAAAAATAAAAGACCCAGAATAGCAAAAGCAAATCTAAGCAGGAAGTGTGAATCAGGCGGTATAGCGATACCAGATTTCAAACTATATTACAGAGCAATAGTAACAAAAACAGTATGGTACTGGTACCAAAACAGGCAGGTGGACCAATGGTACAGAATAGAGGACACAGAGACTAATCCACAAAGTTACAACTATCTTATATTTGATAAAGTGGCTAAAAGCATGCAATGGAGGAAGGATAGCATCTTCAACAAATGGTGCTGGGAAAATTGGAAATCCATATGCAACAAAATGAAACTGAATCCCCTTCTCTCGCCATGCACAAAAGTTAACTCAAAATGGATCAAGGAGCTTGATATCAAATCAGAGACTCTGCGTCTGATAGAAGAAAAAGTTGGCTCCGATCTACATATTGTGGGGTCGGGCTCCAAATTCCTTAATAGGACACCCATAGCACAAGAGTTAATAACAAGAATCAACAAATGGGACTTACTTAAACTAAAACGTTTTTTCTCAGCAAGAGAAACAATAAGAGAGGTAAATAGAGAGCCTACATCCTGGGAACAAATCTTTACTCCTCACACTTCAGATAGAGCCCTAATATCCAGAGTATACAAAGAACTCAAAAAACTAGACAATAAGATAACAAATAACCCAATCAACAAATGGGCCAAGGACCTGAACAGACACTTCACAGAGGAAGACATACAATCAATCAACAAGTACATGAAAAAATGATCCCCATCTCTAGCAGTCAGAGAAATGCAAATCAAAACCACCCTAAGATACCATCTCCAGTAACATTGGCAGCCATTATGAAGTCAAACAACAACAAGTGCTGGCGAGGATGTGGGGAAAAGGGTACTCTTGTACATTGCTGGTGGGACTGCAAATTGGTGCAGCCAATTTGGAAAGCAGTATGGAGATTCCTGGGAAAGCTGGGAATGGAACCACCATTTGACCCAGCTATTGCCCTTCTCGGACTATCCCCTGAAGACCTTAAAAGAGCGTACTACAGGGATACTGCCACATCGATGTTCATAGCAGCACAATTCACAATAGCTAGACTGTGGAACCAACCCAGATGCTCTTCAATAGATGAATGGATAAAAAAAAAATGTGGCATTTATACACCATGGAGTATTATGCAGCACTAAAAAATGACAAAATCATGGAATTTGCAGGGAAATGGATGGCGCTAGAGCAGATTATGCTAAGTGAAGCTAGCCAATCCATAAAAAACAAATGCCAAATATCTTCTTTGATATAATGAGAGCAACTAAGAACAGATCAGGGAGGAAGAGCAGGAGGAAAAGATTAACATTAAACAGAGACATGAGGTGGGAGGGAAAGAGAGAGAAAAGGGAAATTTCATGGAAATGGAAGGAGACCCTCATTGTTATACAAAATTACATATAAGAGGTTGTGAGGGGAATGGGAAAATAAACAAGGAGAGAAATGAATTACAGTAGATGGGGTAGAGAGAGAAGATGGGAGGGGAGGGGAGGGGGGATAGTTGAGGATAGGAAAGGTAGCAGAATACAACAGTTACTAGTATGGCATTATGTAAAAATGTGGATGTGTAACCGATGTGATTCTGCAATCTGTATTTGGGGTAAAAAATGGGAGTTCATAACCCACTTGAATCTAATGTATGAAATATGATATGTCAAGAGCTTTGTAATGTTTTGAACAACCAATAAAAAAATAAAAAATAAATAAAAAAAGATGGGTTTATGGGCATATAACCCTGTCATAAGTCAAGAAGCATCTGTATTTTTGTTTTGTATTGTGCTAGAGATTGACATTTGAATCAATTGCCTGGAAAAAAAAATCTACTATGGAGGCCATGATTATTCAATCTACAGGGAGCTTGATAGAACAAAAGGCAAATTTACTCTCTCGTCTGAAGCAGAGCCATCCATCTCCTTCTCCTCTCAGGTATTGGAACTCGAAGTTCTCACTCCCCATACCAGGGGCTTCTCTAGTTCTCAGGCCTTCACACCTGGACACAATGACACCACTGGGTTTCCTAGGCTCCAACTTTCAGGAGGTGCACTGTGACTTCTCAGCCTCCATAATCACCTGAGTCAATTCTCTTATTACACTCTCTCCTATATATCTCTATTAGCCTGTTGCTTCTGTTTCCCTAGAGAGCCCCGATATATTCATATAACATTAGAATTCCAAGATGCCTTAGAGCTCTTTCAGCTCAAAGCAAAAATCTGAGGCTCAGGAGATTTTTATCCAGTGTTATTCAGGCAGCAGATGGTGGTGTTGAAACATTTCTCTCTTCACGTGAAGATATTGCAGAACAAAAAATTTAAATGCTTCCCTTATTGTACAATCACACTGAACCAATGTACCTGGCCTACAGTGTTTGGAAAGGCTCAGCCCTAATGTTCACTGCTCTTGAAAATTTTCCTTATTAGACTTTGTAGACCTACCTCTGAACATGTTCCTCTAATAGTTCTGCTGCATCCTCAACCCTTGAAGACATATGTCCTCCTCTTCATTCTCACTCCCACAGTACCCAGCATATCATAAATACCGAATAAAAGAGCACAAATCAACACCAAATTCTCTATAATGTGATGCAAACTCCATGCGCATCTCGTGTCATGCCTAACTTGTGTTAATAACAATTACTAAAATTTATTTTATAGCATTAGTGAAATCAAAGAATATGTGTTTGTTCAATGAGGGAATAGATGAAGTTATTCTCAAGGCAAACTCCAAACACCCAAACGGGCCCAGATCATCTTATATTAGATGTCGATTAAGTACACCTTTTGTAAAACTGTCTCACTGTTGTCCTGGCTTTCTTTCTCAGTAAGATATTGGTAGTGTTTTCTGGAAAGCCACACAAACTTTTCTTATAACTCTTTGGCTTCAGTTTCCTTACATCTTTATGTTCTCAAGGATTTGGAATTCTCTTGCTTATGCCTATCAAAGGGAGCTCTGCTTATGATAATACTTTACTATTACTCATTATTAAACAGGACACTTTTGTGAACATATCTGCTGTTGTAGTTTCAAGAGCTCAAAGGGAAGGTCAAGTCATTGAAATTGCTTTTATGCTCTTACACATTTTTTGAGAACCTACTATGTGCCAGATAAGGTCTGAGAATATAAAGATGAATAACAAATGGATTCTGCTTACCAGGAGCTCACAGATAGAGGAGACCAGTACATACATAGATCATTTAATATTATGTCACAAGTGCTTTCAAAGACTTACAAACAAAATATTTCTTGTGAGTTATATCAGTTCAATAGTTCATTTTTTTCTTCCAAAGCCTCTACAGAGGAAAACGGCTCTACAGCTCTGAGTTTTTAAATATTATGAACTCTAATTGACTTCTAGCAATTCCAAGTCAGTTCTATGCTAATGCCTACAAAGCAAGTATCTCTAAACTGATCTATGTTGTACAGAGTGAGGAAGAAAATAACAACTGCAATAATACTTTTGATGGGAAAAAAAAACAAGGAAACATGCTAATCTCTTTAAAACAAATGTGTCGAAAGCAGGACTCAATAAAGCAGGGATGTAACATGAAACAAGTCACATAATGGACTTGATTGTGTTGTTGAGCACAGGTTTTGAAATCCTTCTTCCAGCTAGTGCTGGCCCCAGGTTAAAAATCTGCAATCTGTTAAGCAATAGCAACCTTTAAGGTAAGAGGGTCATCTTACTCAATATGGTTTTACTCTGGAGGAGAAACTGGGAGTAACCAAAAGTCAAGTACCTGCTGCCTAGGCACAAACTGTTCCCCTGCACACTAAGGGATGAAAACAACTCCTTTCTCTTACAAAACAAACAAAAAAAATTCAATATCTAAATGCCCATAAATCTAAATACTTCTCTCAGTTTTTCTCCACCCCCACCCCCGACGAATGACTGGGAATTAGTGGCTTCATGATATTATTTTCACTACTTAAATTTTTTTGAAGCACTTAAATGCATTCACTAAATTCCTCAGCCTTCCTCAGAATGAATCATGTTCATATAAAATTTTCCAGAATATGTAATTATCTATGAAGAATGTATATGATAAGAAGTGAGTTCACCCTACTTTCTTTCTAAAAACTGAAAAAAATTGCCATCTTGGGAAATAGCACCAGGTTTATCTACTGATTATAGAGTAATGGTGTTTTAGCTGGCTTCTTTAGATAGTACAGTATTCAATTCATATCACTTCTAGAATGTTTGAATCCACTGCTATTAGTTAAAGAATGACAAAGCAACACTCAATTCTTCTTTTAATTAGGCATTCTGTTTTGATCTTTGCAAAGTCTTCATTTCAGGATAAATAAATTAATCCAATAAGCTCATATTTGATATTCAGATTTAACTAAGCTCTTTTCAATTAATGGCAACTCATTTTTCCGAGTCTCTCTCTCTGCACTTGGAGCATGTGAGGAAAGAGAACTCAGCATTTGGACTTCAAGTTTCAGCTCCACTGCAGGTGAGTTTATTTCTGTGTCTCAGTGTGCATAGTGCCCTGTATCTTGAAAGAAAATCAATTTAAATTTTTTTCTTGTAAACATGAGATTCTTCCAGATATTTTATTACTATTCAGCAAGTGAATTTGGGAAACCAAAAATACCATGTTCTTATTGTTTCTTTAGTCTACTTTTTGTGCCTCTGGTTAATATGTTCATTTCCTCTAGCTTGTTTTTAAGGTGTCATATTACAGCCACTCAGAATAAAAAGCTACAGAAGACAAAGGTGATGATCTTAAGATCATAATTTGTCAAGTCATACCTTGGGAGGTGAGCAAAAATGTCAGTTTGGGGCTAGATTGTAAGAAAAGAGTGAATTCTTATATTCCACTGTAAGTCTGATAGAGGAGAGGAATTCAGGCAGGTGTATAAATTGTGAGACTTATGCAGTACTCCGGAAGGAACAGAAAAGATGAGGACCTAGTAAAAGCCCAAATAGAGAGATTCGTGCTAGAAGCACTATAATGGTGCAGTAATAATGATGGAGAAGGGTGGGAAATTGGAGGGAAAGAGAGCAGAAGAGAAGGAAGGAAGGGAGGGAGGAAGGAAAGGAAGGAAAGAGGGAAGACTCAGAGATAGCAAGTTAGCTTAAAGTGTGTCAGGCACTACATCTAAGCCTGCAGGTGTATTTGTATTGTTTCATTTAGTATTTAGGAAAAGTTTACAAGGCAAGTTTAAGGTCAACAGAATTGGTAGAGAGATTGACTATATAGGGTGAAGGAGAAATCACAGACGTAATTGAAGCTTCCAAGTTTGTATGACATGCATAATGAGGCTGTCAGGGCTGAAATTATCTTTTAATTAATTTGGGGAAATGATTGCTCTGTCAAAAGGCTCTTACTTCTGTGTGCCATCCTGTCTTTTGGCACATCACATAATAAAACCTTTTTAATTTGCCCTAACGAGGGGCACTAGTGCATGGTGAGGCCATTTTGAAGGAAAGAAAAATTTCAATAGAGAACATTTGAAAAAAATATAATTTTATTAATCCATGTTCATATAGTAAAATAGCTGGCAGGTACCAGCTCATAATAGAAGGAAGTATTGCCTACATTGAGGATTCTTGTAAAAGTATTAATAAATATATATATGTTAACATTAGTAAAGGCTGCTGTTTAAGTGGTCAATAAATAGTTTCACTACAGAATACACTTTTATTTTTGCTTCCTTATTATGTTGTTTTCTCAATAGATAAATATTTTGCTGAGTCTTCCATAAAAACCTTACAGAATTCTCTGAAAACAGAATAATGTCCAGATCACCAGAAGAGGACCCATAGAAGATTAAATTTTTATTTGATTACATAATATTCTCCACCATTAATATTACTGTAAGTTAAGAAGGTTTTTTTAACACTCTTCTACATAGGAGTCATTTATAAAACATTTTTGATTTATTTTTTATGTCATGCCCAGGAATAGATGAACAGAGCTACAATACTCTTGTTTTCAGATGCTTTTAATATCTAAAGTAGTAAATTTCATTTAAACCCCTCTCCTTCTCAATTTTTATATGCTGGCCCACCCTCCCGCACTTTTCATATGGCAGCTACCTTATGGGCAATAGATAAAGCTTTATATGATAATTTCAATCTCAGCCATCCTATGTGGTGGTATTTATATTATGCCCATTTTAGAGAAAGATATTGAGGCATAAAGAAGATAAGAAACTTGCCAAAGTTTAATAAGTAATAGGTAATAGAGTCAGAATTTAAACCTTGGTTCTAGTTGTATATGGACACCACTATGCACTGGAGTTGACTGGCATTACCTCTGAAAAGAAAGTTGGGAGCTGGGGTTGTGGCTCAGCAGTAGTGCACTTGTCTAGCAAGTGTGAGGCCCTGGATTCGATCCTCAGCACCATGTAAAAATAAACAAATAAAGAATCAGGGTTTTATTTTTGCCCTTGGAGGCTTGCTTTCACACATTACTGGGCATGTTGTTTCTACTTTGGGGATCCGTAAATCATGAAACTTAGAAATCCCAGTGTTGTGGTTGGCTCATAAGAACATCCTATCAAGCTCGATTCTTGCACTGAGCCAATCATTTGCTGGTTGTTTTTGTTGAATAAAAGCAGGCTAACTCAAAGTGTACCATCCCAACACACCGGCCATATATGGTCTTACTTTTATGTAAACATGACACTTGTTTGGACGAAAGCAGTGATTGCTATTATGGAGCAAGTTCCTGGGCAGTACCTCACTCCTCTCAGCCTTGGTGGTTCTGTACAAACTTCCCCTCCATGCACACTGACAGTGCCTACTGCTAGCACTGACAGTGAGATTCTCATTCCTGTCCTAGTGTTTCTTGGATACCACAGGGTACATACTTTTTGGAGCCCACATAGCATTTCACATCTATAGTTCTCAATTATGTCAAATTTGGGACATATCTCCACCAACAGGTAACAGTAAGTCGTAAGGGATTTTTCTATTTAAGCCTCGTCACACAAAGGTGAAATGCCTTGTCTACCGCTCAGAAGGTCCCATTGGCAATGAGCTCCATGGATCCATAGCAATGGTCAAATCAGTAATAAATCTTCTTATTTGTTTTCCTTCTTTCCCCCATTCTACTACTTCCCTATCTCTCAGTCTTGTTCCTTGATATTAGTTTCAAATAAAATGCTCTCATATGAAGCTTTATCTCCTGCTCTGCTTTTAGGGACAATGTGAGTTTAAAAAGTCCGTTTTCTGAGAGCTTTCTGTACACAGCCCAGGCAAGGAGGCTCAATTGGATCAGGAATGGGATGTAGATTCTTTCTTTCTCCAAGTATCTGACATGTATGTCATTCTTAACAAGCCTTGGTTCTTTCAAAGAGCTAAAATTCTAGCAAGAAAGATGACCACTGTACAAATAATTACATAAATATTTAATTTTTTTTCCTCTCATAAACATTACAAAGGAGACTGGTCAATTTATTTCAGTTTGGCATGTGTAAAAGTCAGCACTACCCTTTCTTAGTGGTCCCTGAAATGTTTCTTTCTTCAGAGGGGACCCTGGCATCCCTTGCCTAAGGCAATAAATAATCAGCATTAGAAATCATAATCAGTGTACTGGGGTGGCACAGGTCATCCTGTAAAATACCCATTCTGAGATCATAACAGCCAATCCAGGGGGAAAAGAAGCAATCCTTTCATAAAAGAGAAACAAACCTCGCTACTCAGATAAATTTCCCCGTGGAAAATACAAATCCCCAATTACTACCCAACATGTGCAAGATATAAAGCCTCACTCAGAGCTGAGGATCTGCACGATATTTAACAAATTACCAGCATCACAGCGTGTTGGAGGGAGATTCAGGACCAGACCAGGCAGGGAAAAATAGAGAAGAAAAAGCCCCAGAGTGGTTGCTTTCAAAATCCTATGTGAAGTCAAGTAACTTTTTAAAACAATTCTCCATTTTCTTTCTAGATTTTCCCTGTTGACAAACTCCAAAGACTCAGTTAATGATGGAGTTGAGGTAGAATAAATCTAATTATCTCAGATGCCTGGTTTTAACTTTTCTTGATTTTTTTTTTCTATGGCCTTTTCAATGATAAAGGCATTTAGGAGACCAGAATAAGAAAAAAATGAAAAATATTGATCTTCTAAACTCTCATATTGGTTGCAGTCACCACTATTTTGGGGTAAAAGAGAATAGTGATGTTACAATATGAGTGTACCGTGGTGTTCCAAAGAGTCTACATCACACACATAAATTTAGTTCCCAACTTAATTATTTCAACAAATGTTATTGAGTACCTAAAATTAGCAGGCACTCTGTTAGGTTCTGGGAGTATAACATAGAAATATATATTTTTTATTTGTTTTTAGATATACATGATGGTATGATGTATTTTGACAATATTATACATACATGGAGTATAACTTCCCATTCTGTTGTTGTACATAATGTGGAGTTACACTGGTCGTGTATTCATATTATGAACATAGTAAAGTAACGTGAGATTCATTCTACTGTCTTTCCTATTCCTGTCCCTCCTCCCTTTCCTTCATTCCCCTTTGTCTAATCAAATGAACTTCTATTCTTCCCTCCCCACTATAAACACATTTTTTTAATGTTTACCATGTAGAAATTACAATAAATGGCACATGGATAGTGACTGTAAAATTATATCATCTTGGATCTGACCTATTGTGCAGGCATAAGTGCCCCACCATGTATTTGTGACCAAGGACTCTGGAAGAATTTTCAGCAGAAGAAATCACAGAACCATAGAATATTATAATTACTTCAGCCTCGGAAATGATCTTAGTCTATTTTTCCTCATTTCAAAATAAGAAAACAGATTTCCCAGGATGAGGAAACAACTTTCTTGAAGATATATCATAAGCAACTACAACTGGTAAATTACCATTGATACATTCTGTTTCTTTTCAAAAAATTCATAGTCATCCTTAATTCATCATTTCATTTGCTTAATTCATTAGGGGGTCAAACAAGGGGAAGAAAACAGAAAAAGTTGCTTTCTGCTTGTGGGATTTTCAAACCTAGTACTTCAGACATGAAGTAATTGAATATTCTCTGAAATGAATAAATTAATAAATCAATGTATTGCATTCCTCTGTATAAGGTTGCTTTGTTGTTTGTATGAATCCTACACCTGATCTAAGTGTAGCTCTGGAAAGTCTTCTCTGAGATTCCAGCAGAGGACAGGAGGGTATGGAGCCATGAGCTAGGGAAAGGAGAGGCCTATGAAAGTGTGTGGAGGGTTGAAAGTGGGAGTTTCCTGTGGCTGCAGAAAAAATATAACCACAACCTTGGAGTTTAAAACAACAGAAATTTATTCTCTCCATTCCAAAGGACAAAACTCTGAAATCAGATTGTCACAGGTTTGGTTCCTTCTTGGAGGCTCAGGAGGCGAATCCGCTCCATGCCTTTCTTCTAGCTTCCAGTGGTTGCAGGAAATTCTGTGCATTCCCCTCTCTTATACAGCCTCAGAACTCCCAACTCTGTCCCCATCATCACTGAACCTTCTCCCTGTATGTGTTTCTATGCAAATGCTCTCTTTCTAAAGGTCACCAGTCATTGTATATGGAAGCATAGTTCTGATCCAATATGACCACATTCATTTAACTTGATTAGACCTGTAAAGACCCCATTTCTAAGTAAGGTCACATTTGCAGGTTCTAGGTGGACACAGATTTTGAGAGAAACACTGTTTCACCCAACAGAGGATGGAAAGAGAGTTCCTGGAACTAAAATGCCCAAAGCTCCTGAAATGAAGAAAAAAGGCACTTCATGAACAGAAGATGCAGCAGCACATCTGTAAGAGACAGTGAGCGTCTCTGGCAAGGTGGATAGGTCTTGTAAGCCACAGTGAGAATTTTTTCCTCATCCTAGAGAAATGGGTAGCCACTGAAGAACTTAAGGAAGGAAGTGACCTAGTTGAAACTGTGTTGGAAAGGGCATTCTGACCTAAATATGGGTGCAAAAGGAGCTGCAAGAACTTAGGAAGGGCAGACAGGCAGCTTGATGGGTATGGATAGCAGCTGGATAACGGGTCCTGCTGAGGCATGCTTGGAAGATGAGGTTGACCTCATCGTGGAGGAGAGAAGGGAATAAGTTAGTGCAGAAGCCATTCTGCAGACAGACAAATACCTCACAAGTCCAGTTTTGTTCTTTGAACTGTTTTTGGTTTTTGCCTACACAATATTTAAACATTAAGAGAATTTTAATACTTCTCCATATTTTCATCTTTCCGTAAATCAACAGAAGTTATGGCAACATTATGCCCAAATTCTCACATGACAAAATAGTGACAGCTGCCTAGCAATTGCTCTTTATAGAGAAGGCATATATTTTCATACAATTCCATGCCCTTCTCTCCTTATTTTCTTGTACCTCCTGCTACGTATGTTATATATATATATATATATATATATATATATATATATATATATATATATATGGAAAGCAGGTTTTCAGAGCTTCTCTTTACAAACCTCATCTTAGTTCTGAACATTCTTTCATTTAAAAAAAAATCATCAAAAATTTCCTACATGCCAGGCAAATTACATGGTATAAGTATAATGGTTACCAGGTACTAGTTCAGAACTAGCCACCTATATATTAATGGAAATTGTATTTAAATATCTTAGGAATATTTAATTAGCTATCATTTTATTTTAAAATAACAGTAACAATAATGTTAATAAAAGCCTTATGTGTGTATGCATGTGTGTGTGTAGAGAGAGTATCTACTTATTATTTTATTAAAACTTCAAAACAACCCTGAAATTTAGTTTCTTTTATTATCTCCATCATATAAATGATGAAACCGAAGCACAGAATGGTTAACCAACCTGCCAAAGGACACACTGCTAGAAAGAAGAGGACTCAAAACATTAATCTAGGATGGACTCTGGAATCCATGATCTAGTCACTTTAGCTATAGCGGTAATGAGAACAGAGGTAAAGGTTGAAGAATTTGAGAAATTTTAAATGTTAAGTAGGATAGCATCCTTGTCAAAAATTCTACCCTTGGAAAACTATTATAAAAGTTCAAAAAACATCAGATAAATTTCAAATGTAAATCAAATAATACTACAGATTGCTTTCATTTTTTAGTCCTGGATATGAAAATTCAGATTCAGTAATTACTTGTATAACAGAATTTTCCCCACAATTAACAATAAACTTCTACTCACTGTCATGGAAACCTTCTTTAGTTGGCCTCAAAGTTATGCACTAACAAAGAAAAGAATAAGCAGAGTAGCCCATGACCTTTTATTTAGAAGATAAAAGTTCTTCCCAAGAACATGGTAATAGAACATTGTGATTGGTACTGAGAATGGGCTGTACTTCTACAGCAATTACACAGATGACCTCTGTAACTCCCTCTACTTTATTTAATTTTTCAAATAGTCAATATCTAAGACAAATCATTGAACATTAGTTTGATATATTAATTAAATAATTGAATAAAATCAATTATAAATTCCTAATCTGGTATTTCTGTTAATAGAATTTTGTATAATTTCTGACTAAACAATTGATTGACTCAGCTTTTCTTTTGCATATAGTTGAGGTAAGGCCATAAAAATACCTCAGACCACACAAATTCCATCTAGATTTTTAGTATTGAAAAACATTATAACACTGCAGAAATACAAGCATTCACTGCATAAAATTTTTATTTATCCTAATTTCTGTCCTTTTCCCATTTCAACTAGTTAGGAATGGGAAATTCTAATAAACGTGGACCAGAAAGGGAAATCTCTATTAAATAAAAGAAGTACATAAGTTAATGGTAATGTATTGGACATGCAATTTAAATTGGAAAAGCAACTTAAATGTAAAGCAATTACTGACACTTTTAATATTAGCCAGACTAATAAAGCAGCAATTAGATCTCATTATATGGCTATAAAATTGGTTTGTAATAGATTGATTGCACCAAATGTTCCTACTGGTTTTTGATGGCCTTATAGACAAGAGTACTATTATTTTGTATTGAGGGAAAAAAAATTCTAGCAGTTATAATCCACTTCAGTTCTCCCTTTGAGAATGGCAACCAAGATGAGGCAAACAAATGAGCACAAAGGATAAAGAAGAGAGAAGATACAGAATGCTCTATACACCTGAGTATATTTATTTTTCCCAAGGGATCATCAGTTGTTTAGAATCATCTTGCCAGAAGCAGTTTCTGGAACTCTGATAGCTAATTGTTCATTTGTTCACACTTAAGGTAAGTGTGCTATACTAAATAGATTATTTGTCTAGATTGTATACTCAAATAACTAACTGAATTATGTCATCTCAAATTTCTGGTATCAAGCACTATGTTTCTAAAGAACAAAGAAACCCTTTCCAACACCCATTCTTCCCAAGGTTCCTGCTTTCCTCCCCGACAGCATCACCAGATATAAGAAAGCTAATCAATCTGTTATTAATTGGATGAGGAAAAAATAAGCAGTGGCTCATGACCATTGAGTGACTCTGATAGATCCCCAAACCCTGTTATTTTTTGTCTCAGCAGGACAGATTTTGTGATCAATTCTTGCTCCAGAATGTCCTACATGATTAGACTGAAGGTGAACCACATTCTCCTGAAATTCCTCTCCTTCCCTGTCCACCTTGGCTCCTTCCTGTTTCTCCGGAGAGCAACCTCTACTAATCACATACTGATGAACGCCTGTCTTGAGTTCTGCTTCTAGGGAATCCGATCTAAGACCAGACTCTTCCTTTGAAGTGTTTGTCCCAATTAGCTATTTTTCCTTTCCTACATAATATTAGAATTTTGTCTTGGCACAGGGCTCCCTGGAATAAAAGAACTATACTTCCCAGTATCCCTTGAAGCTTTATGTGGCCATGGGACTGAGTTTCGTCTAATGGGAAATGGAGATGTCCTTTGGTAGCCTTTCTCATGGGAACTTTTTTTGCCCTGTGTTCATTTATTATCCACCCCGCTGCCTTGAATGAGGATAGCACCATCCTGGGCCGTAAAGATAGAGATCATATACCTTAGGGATGACAGAGTGGTAGGATGAATACAGTTTAGATCTCTGAGAATTTTGTAAACTGAGCCCCATATCATAAGTCTTGGACTGAAAAACTTCAGAATTATTTATGACAGAAAATAAAATTCTGTCTTATTAAGCCACTGTCATTTTGGATTTCCAAATACTTTGTGACCCAACACTAACACATATATGACAGTTTCAGAACTATCACATGAAAAACTTTTGGCAGCCCTTATGGGTTCAAAATATTTGATAAAACCCAAATATCTGGTAAAAGGAGAGAAAGCCACAGAAGAATAAGTGTAACATGTTGTAGCTCATTCAGAACTCAAAATAGGGTCTAGTACTCACTGGTTAAAAGAACTTACAGTATGGTAATTCACAAATCTTGACCTGAGAGTTGTATTCTAACAAGCCAATTATCTCTGGGTGGCTTACATTCATATCTTGGAAGAGTAATTAATCATGTTCTGTAAGTACTGTGTATATGTGTGCAAAAATTGTATAAGTAATGTTTTAAAACACTTTAGGTGAGATATGCACATACACTGACTTTGTAATTATGTTTTCTATTATTTTGTTATTTGTTTCTTGCCAATCTAAATGGCAAGACCAATATTCAGGTTTTAATAGTCTTAACTCTAAATAACTAAAGCAGGAAGACAGCTAAGACCCCAAATTCATGGCCAATAAAAATGACTTTACAAGAAGGGGTACAGGTCCAGTCTAAAATGAAAATGATTCAAATATAATAAACATCAAGAAAATTCGTCCAGTTATAAGTTTATCTTTTGTGATTAACTCATTCTATAGATTCAGCAAAAATCTGTTTCTCTGAGCTAACATGAGAAAAGGAGATTATTGAGATAACACCATGGCCTTACTAACACCACCCTATAAATATTTACCCAAATCAAACCACTGTCTCCTGTTGCTTCGTGTACACTTCTAGGGTATACCTAATTATTTGTTAATGTGTGAGGAGAAGAAAAAAAAGATCTTCATGACTCAAATAAAACACATAAATTTTTAATTTATTAGACATTTTAAAATTTGTGCTATTTTATATCTCAAGAGTATTCTAATCAATATTTTGCTGAATTATATTTTCCTTACAAAGTTAATCAAAATGAAAACACAGTATCTATTCTGTTTATGTATCCCACTATATGGAAATATTCCACATTATTTTTAACATTTTGCATAAATCTGTTAATATTAATAGATAAATACATTTATTATATTTGTCTCTTGAAATCATTTTTTTTTCTGATTTTCAAAATTCCTATTCTTTTGTTGTTGTTTTTTTTTTTGAATTGAATATCTGTAATAACCTATGGAAAGTTTTATGAATGGATATATCTTCAGGCAAATTATCAAAAGCCTAAATTTTATTTTTTACTTGTTTTGAACTGCTTCCTATGGGAGGATTATTGTCTTTTCAAAAGTCAATACATTGATCCATGGCTCATATATATTTTGTGTTGTATCATATGGATTTTTTGGTTCAAACAAGTAAAAATATTTACTAATTATGGTAATTATTAATTACTTTTTCTTCCTATGATTTATTTAGCTTGTCTGCTTAATTCACATTCTAAATTATACCTTATATCTATGAGAAATCGAAGGCTGCTTTCCTTCTCACACCAGAAACAAAAACAAATATTAAAACCTTATTTGAAAAAACAGCAGAATTTGGCCAAGTGGATCATCAAAGAATAAATTCAAACAGCAAATAGCTATGTGAGTTCACACAGAAGCTACTAGCATAGCTTTTCAGGTTTATTGGATAACAAAACTATATTTTTAAAATATAGTTTTTTTTTTATATTTCATCAAAAAGTGAATTCAATTTTGTGGCAGAATTCATAGAAGAAATTACCAGAAGGAAACATGACAAAATTACAATAATCCTATCTAGGCATGTTAATAGAATTTTTTAAATATTCCTCTTTACTTTGCTGTATGTTTCAGTATTTTGACAACATGCATATTCCACGTGTTCCTGTGAACACTTTGCATACAAAAGAGCAGACACAGAAGTGGTAAGGCAGGAGCCTTATATGAAGTAGAGGTCTTAAGAAAAGTTATAAGAAGAAGTGATCAGGAGTTTGTGTCTCATAAAAATAGAGACAAAGACTCTATGTCTTTAAAAAAAAAAAAGGAAAACCAATCTCTTGCACAGAAATTTATTAGAGGGTCTTCTACTACTACAGAAAATATCCCAGATTGCACCAAATTGCAGAATGTTTCCTACAGAGAGAGACCCTTAGGCAGATCCTATTTGTCCCACAAACAAGTTTAGCCCTGAAGGAACAAAGTGTGGTGTCCACAAAAACTTAAAAGAAAATGAAAAGCTCTCCAGTAGCTGCTCTGCCCACTTGATACTAACGTGCTCCTGTGAGTCACCACCTCCTCTCCCTTCATCACCTGCGGAGAGCTTTGGCTGCAGAAAGAAGAGATTCTTATTAAAACTCTTCAAAAGGCAGAAAATGCCTGGAACAAAGTAACTGTAACTGTAAAATGTCCTGAAAGGCCAATTAGAAATTGCAATACTGGGAGTTTTATTACAACTAACTCCTCCTTAATTATCAATCAATGGATTCTGTTAGAAAAAAAAAAAAAAGGCCTTATATTCTCTGCTGGGAAAATGATGCTAATTATTTTCTGTTAATTAAGGCTGTTCTGGGATTCAAACGTGCCATCCTTCAATTAAAAGATTGACACATCAATGCTAACATAATGTTCAGTGCACCCTTCCAAAGTCTTTATAACCAGGGATAATAAATTAGTGCATGTTATTTTAAACCTCTTGAATAATCATGGCTTTATCTGGGAATGAAAAATGTATACATATGCAATAATGGATGTACTTTAATAAGTTACTACAGCCTTGCAAATCTTTAAAGAATACCTCTTTGTGATATTCTGGCTCACTTTCACAATTTTATTAAGTAAAAATTAAATACAGTATATATAAAGGTACCTACTCATAGAAGAAAAATGGGTGTATGATAATTTAATTTTCTAGGTTCTCTGTTATCAACAGTAGTACATTTCATGATATGTGTGTGTCAAAGCAATGACTTGACAATTGTTTAATTGAACTACAGTACAACTAGATACTGCACTTAGCCATGTAAGAATTAAAATATAATAAATGCAAACTTGTGGATTCTGAACTTTCTTTTATTGTTCTTCAGAGTGAATAAGCTGGAATATGTTTCTTTGAAGGATCAGCCTGTGTGGCCCAGGATGAACAAGTCCCAGAAGCTGTGTAACTTGAGGTGAGAAGCTGAGTGAAGAAGCTTCTGCCATCATGTCCACAGACCTTCTGCTTTTCTCTGTGTGCTCTGGCTACAAACAGATACACACAGCACACGAACACACACACACACACACACACACACACACACACTGATGACGTGCACATCTCCCACTTGCTTGCACATCAGGAGTCTACAAACTGCAGCTAAAACCCTGTCAAAAACTTAAAAGCATTGGGGCCATAAAATAAGCCCATTCTTGTCTGCCTTGGTACTATCTGTACTTTCCTACACCTGGGGCACAAATGAGACAAGTACAGTAATGAATGGTGGCAACTGCTTCCCACCATGACAATTATAGGTGAATAAATTGTGGTACAATGATATGAAAAGACCAATACAAAGAAGTCTACGGACACTGAATCTACACAAATTTTATTTTATAACATATCCTAGCAAAGTGCTACCAAACTATTAAATGTCCTGAATCACTAAGACATTACAAGGAAATCACCACATTCCCAATTTTCAAATATGTAATATAGATCATAAAAATACACACACTTCCTGAACACATAAAATTTATTTATTTACCATTTGCCTAATTCTTAAAATAGAATTGTCATTTTATAGACTAAGAAATGAACACTCAGAATGTTTAAACAATCAACTCAAGTTCATAAGCCACTAAGTAGCAAGAGTGATACACGTTTCTACATGGTTTTATTTGAAAAGTCATAGTACCACATTGCTGTAGACTGAATGCTTATGAACCCCTCCCCAAGTATTCATATATTGAAATCTTAACACCCAAAGTGATAATATGAAGAGGTAGAGGCTTTGGTAAGTAATTAGGTCATGAGGGCAAAGTCCTCATAAATGGTATCGGTATCCTTATAAAAGGCTCCAGATTTCCCGAGCCCTTCCTCCTCATGAAGACTCAGAAAACAGCTGCTGTGAACCAGGAGGCAATCCCTCTGCAGACACTAAGTCTGCCAGCACCTTCACCCTGCACTTCCCTGCCTCCAGACGTGTCAGAAATACATCGTTTGTATGCCATCCCGTCTATGGTGATCTTCATCTCATCCCAAGTGGACTAAGATAATCGTCTTGGTCATCACAATGTCCTGGTCAGCAACTAGAAGTAACAAACTCTGTGCCAAGTATTTCAGAAATCATACATATGTACAAGATATGGCTGATGATTATGTGGGATGATAGAACAAATAAATGAACTAATTAATAATGCAAGGCCTAATGTTATAAGCATTTAGAGTAAACAAGTGATATATTCTGACCTGATCAAGCTGCTTTTTGCCAGTGTTCTATCTGCTCTGTGCCACTCTTTTTAGCATTTATTTGACTACATTGCGATTATTCACTCTGGGAAGCTCCCTACTATGATGGGGTTTCCTCTAGGGTGGGAAGTATGATTCACAGATACCAAAAGCACAGAATCAATGCTTGCACATAGGATCAGTCACAATATTGTTTTGAAATGAATGGGTATCTGGGATGCCTTAATCTGTAAGACTGCTCCTTTATTTAATTCGTTTATTTAAAACATTGCCACGGAATCATCACTATGCTAGGCTTTGAAAGTACAGCCCCCAAATAAGAAAAATGAATTTTCTATCTTCACAAAACCTACAGTCTAAAGGAAGAGTAAATTCAGTCAACAAATGTAGGAGTACACTGCTTTAAATGTTGTGACACTGTTATGGAGGATCTCACCCAGTCAGGGGACTCTAACTCATATAACCTAATTCATTATTGTATTTCATGTTTGTTCAAGGCATTTACAGAGGAAGACGAGGAAAAGCCAACTTCCCCTAACTACAGGTGAATAGCCCCTGGGGGAGGCACCTGAACAGCCACTGCCGTTATTCTAAGCAACAGAGGAAAGAACAGATGTCACAATCTGTAGACAAGACAGGACATGCTGAGGGACATACACACCCATGGTGCTGAGTTAGTGAGCATTGTGTTACCCTCTCCAGGGTCCCTGTGGCCCTGTTACTGTCTGTAGATGCACCGACAATTCCATCCTCTAGTGATCATAAATCATCACTTTACTGTCCTCTGGAAACATATTTGTATGAAGGAAAGGTCAAGAATAAAAATCATCTTCTTTATGCATGCAGCAGTATTCACGGAGTTCATAGAATTGCCCCGCATTCAGCACCTGCAGCCTTGTTGGTCAAGCCCCAAACTGGCAGAAACGCTCCAGCTGCATTTTGCCATCCATTTCTCCTGCAAACAAACAGAATACTTTTTACCTACGATAGGTGGATATGTGGCTTTCGTTCGGTTCTTGTAATTCATTTGTACCTCCTGGCATTCATGAGTCATGGGTCTTTTACACTTGTCAGAGAAACCTAATCCCTACCCTTCATGGGCCAGCTATCCTAAAGATGGCTGAACATGTAATTGCCTTGCAGTGTAAAATATTTCCCACATTATTTATTACAGCAGTGCCTGCTAGCACCTCGATGGTTGAGGTTGTGTCAGCATTTTCATTACAAATCCCTAATTCCAGCAGTAAAAATGTGCTGCAGGCTCAAACTCAGCACATGGAAAATAAGTCCAGAAGGGAATTTTCTACGACTTTAAAAATAAATAAATAAATAACTTGGTTGGACATTTTTTAAATTATATGACCAAAAGGGGGAAAATGTCATAAAAATACACTTTTAAAAGTTTCCTTTTCATGTTCCTAAGTTTTGGGCATTGTGGGTATGGTGATAAATGTCCTCACCATAGCCGTGAAGGCCAACTCCATTCCTTTCCCTTTACCTTTGAGAAGAAGTCAAAAGAAAGAAGAGATCTATGCCCAATTCAATTTTAAAATTCCTCTAATGGAATGAAGAATGATATTTGACTAGGAAAAAGTTAAATGAACCCAAATTTGAGAGCAGGACTGTTCTCCAGCATGACCAGGGTTGAGTTGTGATTAGCTGCTGGTAGATTAGAAGGAATTGCTGCAAAATGGAGAAAAGAATGAGATTTCACATCAAAAACTCCACACCCAGGTGTGCCAGTTACTAAATGAGATTTTTAAAAATTTATCCAAGGCATCCTACTGTCATGCACGTTGGAGTCCTCATTTGAAGAGTAGAGCACAGTTACTCCAAGTTGGCTGCAGATAAAAAGCATAATTGGAAGTTCCCTATTGATGAGGTTGATTAGTTTATCAATAAGATGTTCTGCAAGATTTGCTTATTGCATTAGCTAGTTGAGATCTAAGCAGTTAAGTGTCAGGTTAGGTAAGTTTTATTGGTGAAAGAATTTAGCAGTGACAAGCCCAGGTTATAAAGTATACTTCTGTGGGAAGAAAGACCAGAATAGTCACTCTGGGACCTAGAAATGCAACAGAACTGGTATGAGAATAATAGAATCCCCATCATCATTGTTGGTAGGAATTGGCAATAACACAGTTGGTTAGATGGTCTGGCCACTCGTTGGACTTGGAAGCATACACATTTTTTTTAAACAAGTTAATTTTTATATATGTTATCTAAGGTTATTTATTTTATATACTTCCTACAATTAAGCAAGAATTGATTAACTCTCAGTTACATGCTCAATACTGTTCAGGGCATTGTTAAGGGTTAAAAAATGTATTGCTCTTGATTATCTGGTAGCTTACATTCTTTTTTTTATTAGTTGTTCAAAACATTGCAAAGCTCTTGACATATCATATTTCATGCATTAGATTCAAGTTGGTTATGAACTCCCAATTTTACCCCAAATACAGATTGCAGAATCACATCGGTTACACATCCACATTTTTACATAATGCCCTATTAGTAACTGTTGTATTCTGCTACCTTTCCTATCCTCAACTATCCCCCCTCCCCTCCCCTCCCATCTTCTCTCTCTACCCCATCTACTGTAATTCATTTCTCTCCTTGTTTATTTTCCCATTCCCCTCACAACCTCTTATATGTAATTTTGTATAACAATGAGGGTCTCCCTCCATTACCATGCAATTTCCCTTTTCTCTCTCTTTCCCTCCCACCTCATGTCTCTGTTTAATGTTAATCTTTTCTTCCTGCTCTTCCTTCCTGCTCTGTTCTTAGTTGCTCTCATTATATCAAAGAAGACATTTGGTATTTGTTTTTTAGGGATTGGCTAGCTTCACTAAGCATAATCTGCTCTAGTGCCATCCATTTCCCTGCAAATTCCATGATTTTGTCATTTTTTAGTGCTGTGTAATGCTCCATGGTGTATAAATGCCACATTTTTTTTATCCATTCATCTATTGAAGGGCATCTGGGTTGGTTCCACATTCTAGCAATTGTGAATTGTGCTGCTATGAACATCAATGTGGCAGTATCCCTGTAGTACTCTCTTTTAAGGTCTTCAGGGAATAGTCCGAGAAGGGCAATAGCTGGGTCAAATGGTGGCTCCATTCCCAGCTTTCCCAGAAATCTCCATACTGCTTTCCAAATTGGCCGCACCAGTTTGCAGTCCCACCAGCAATGTACAAGAGTACCCTTTTCGCCACATCCTCGCCAGCACTTGTTGTTGTTTGACTTCATAATGGCTGCCAATCTTACTGGAGTGAGATGGTATCTTAGGGTGGTTTTGATTTATTGTGGGGTCGGGCTCCAAATTCCTTAATAGGACACCCATAGCACAAGAGTTAATAACAAGAATCAACAAATGGGACTTACTTAAACTGAAAAGTTTTTCCTCAGCAAGATAAACAATAAGAGAGGTAAATAGGGAGCCTACATCATGGGAACAAATTTTTACTCCTCACACTTCAGATAGAGCCCTAATATCCAGAGTATACAAAGAACTCAAAAAATTAGACAATAAGATAACAAATAACTCAGTCAACAAATGGGCCAAGGACCTGAACAGACACTTCTCAGAGGAGGACATACAATCGATCAACAAGTACATGAAAAAATGCTCACCATCTCTAGCAGTCAGAGAAATGCAAATCAAAGCTTACATTCTTGTAAAACAAACTTACCCATATGAAACTGTCAACTTCTGTTTGTGGGGAAATAGGAAAAAAAAAAAGTTCCATCAAAAGACATCCACAAATGTTAATGTATTTGGAGAAAGGGTTTTTACAGATGTGATTAAGTTAGGGATCTTAAGATGAGAAGATAATCCTGAATTATCCTCAGGAGGGTCCTACATGGCTTTAAAAGCATGTTTATAAGAAAAGAATAGACAGACACACCGAGCAAAAGACACAGATGAGGAAAAGGCAATGTGAAATGGAGGCAGAGACTAGAAGTATGTGACCTTAAGCCAATGAGTGCCAGAAACCACCAGAAGCCTGGATAGGAAAAGAAGAGAATCCCTCCTAGAGCATCTAGAAGGTGCATGGCCCTGCTGGTGCCTCCATTCCAGATTTCTGCTGAGAAAATCAATTCCCATTATTTTAATGCACCAAATTTATGGTCATTTCTTTTGGCAACCACAAAAAACTAATGTAATGGAAAGAGAGAGGTTTCTTTTTCCAATGCATAAGGAAATGAAGTCCAGCACATTGGTGAGTGGATAAAGCAAGGAGGTGGGTACTGAAGAACAACACACAGATCAATTCAAGAGTCAATTTTTTCCAAATTGTGGTTAATATGATCCAAGTCATAAGAGGTGTGCCTTAGCGCAGCAGCCAATTTTAATATTTACTTTTAGGATTTGCATTTTCCTTTACCTATAAATTATTTCCAAACATTTAAAACCCTTCATGTTTTGTAAGAGTAAGACTTTCAAATAACCTTTATGTTGAGTCAGATAAAATTATACTTGGGTAAGAAATAAAAAATATTCCTCAAATGGGTGTATCATCTCTGGAAAGAACACTTTGCTGTAAAGAAAGAGACAATACTTTAATGCTTTTAGCAATGATATTCATAGGAAATGTTCAAAACTAGAGTTGGAAACATGAATCCTTCTTGATGCTAGCAGAGTATGAATTTCATAGACAAGCATAGCTGTAAAAACCCTCCAATTCCTTTATATGAAGTATGGATCTCTTTAAAGTATTAATAAAGTTTAATAAAAAGAAGAACCTTCATCTTTCCTTAATGCTAGAATTATTCAAGCATCATTCCCATCCTTCAGAGAGGCAAAATCTTAAAGGGATTCAGCTAAAAGTTAGCCAAAATGTTGACAGAACAGTAGATTTGGATATTTGAATTCTTACATTAACTTATTCAACCAGCAAATTGTTTTACCTCTTGTTGTCATCAAGTTTTTGAAAACACATTAGCTTTCTTTCCTTTTTAGTAAAGGATTGTAGACTAAATGTAGGTAGACATTTAGACAAAATGCTTACTAACTGGTTATAATGCAGGGTTAGTCCCCAAAAGAGGTGGAAGGATCACTTCCCCATTGGACTTATGGGAGGCCTTATTATTTGCTGCACAGGTGAGCAATTCCCCCTTCCAGGGAACAGTACATAGGATGTTCCCAAGACTGAGCTATGAAATCAGAATGCTGATTTACTTACAGTTATGAAATACCTGACTATGAATTGTTGAGTTGTTCATTTTGGCAAACTTAATTAATACTCTGTATTTTTCTAAAGCACTTGCCAAATTTATAATGAAAAAGCTTGTAGACCAGTGCCTTATTCCTTTGATAGAATATAAGTACCATAGGGACAGGCCTCCTATCTGCTTTGCTTATTACTTTATCTTCAGTAAATGTGGGGCTTTTAACACTTAAATATGTCCATGTATACATAAATATGTTTACAAGAATGATACTGATTATGCTAGAGTTACTAGCAGGGTTTATTCCTAGATTATCATCTTTGTGTTCGGGGCCCCTATATTCTGGAAAAACTGTGCCCTTGTACCAAATTAAATATTCTGCTAGAGGCTGGACAACTTTTTACCAACTACCCAATGGGACAATGGCTTCTGCAGCTGTCCTCCCCTCAGTCCCTGACAGCAGTGGTGCCTATCTGAAGGACTCACATGCTTGGCATTAAAGGTAAAATAAATGATTGTGCAAAGAAAGTTGAAAAACCATGCTAAAATATGGCTGGTTTGCCTGTGCAAAATGTTAAATTTATGTAAATAACTAGAGATAAAATGGTTTATGTGCTATTCCATGACATAATAGATTTGTGGAATAGTATTTTTGGAAAAGACCTGAAGAATATTAAAAATTCTCTTTTTTAAAATTTTCTCCCATGCAACCAGCTCAAATATATTTGTCACTAATCTCAGCATGCCCACTCTTCAGGCTGGTTTTTGCTTTGTCTTTGTGATATCACATGTTTTTTCCCTTTGTCTGGAATTCTTTTTTTCTTTGATCTAATTATACCTATCATTCACATCTTTAACCTTGAGGACAGGATCAGTATATTATATATTTTCTCTGGCTTCCATCTCTACTTAGAATAGGGTCAAATGCATACTGGATAGTTCATACAAGTCTAATCATGATAGATTTGTGTTGATGAGGTTCAAATGCAGGACCAATTATCTCTTGCAATACAGAAATTTACAGCTCAGGAAAAAAAATAGATTCTTCACTAATTACGAATTTAAAAGAAACACTCATTCTTCTATGAGATTGAGTGGGAATGTGTTAATTCACTGAGTCATCTATCTTTCAAATATAAGTTAGAGATATATTTGATTTTTCATTTTATTCTGTTCCCTTCTGATTTTATAAAGGAATAACTATGTATGTTACACATGGTTGGCACCTACTTCAGGATTTAAAAATATGTTTCTAATGTATAGTCAGTGATGAAAGCCTCTTGCACTTGAGAGTCTGGGAACAATTCTATAGAAGAACCTAACCTTATGTAAGTTCTAGGACAAGCAGTAGATGCTGCAGAGATACAATGGTGAATACAAGAGACCCTGACATGAATTCTTAGATTTCTGAGCCCACAAGAAAAGGGTTTTCATTATCTTTGGCTGTGTCACAAACCACCCTGTCTTAATCCTTCTGTGCTGTTATAACAAACCTGAGACTGGGTAATAGACAAAAGTACAGAAATTTATTTCTTACAGTTCTGGAGGCTGAAAAAAATCCAAGATCAAGGTGCTGGTAGGTTTGGTGTCTAGTGAGGGCTAGTTCCTCGTAAAGCGCACCCTCTAGGTACCCTTGCTCAGCAGAAGTTTAAACAAAGTAAAAAATAAAAAGGAGACAAATTCTCTTTCCTCATATGGTGCAAGAGCAGAATAGAGGAGATCCACTCTCTTAAGCCCTTTTATAAAGGCCTTAATCCCACTCAAGAACACTTTGCTTTTAGGACTTACTCGTCTCTTAAAGGTCCCACCTCTCAATACTGATCTACCACACTGGTAATTACATTTCAACATGGGAATTTGGGGGTACAAAATCATGACTTAAAACAAGTCTTTTCTTACATGTCACTGTTGTTTTTTTTTATTTTGGAGGTCAGGTAGGTCTCAGGTGATTGTTTATTCGGTGTGGCACAAGCAGGAATCTCTCAATAATATCTAGCCAGAGAGGGGGCTGGAGCATCCACATGACCAGAGTCTTGGAAGGGACGGCTGGATGGTAAGGCTCAGTAAGCACTGTCAATAGGAACAACTTAACACCCTCTCCAGCATGGCCACAGAATAGGATTTTTTTACACAATGTCTGACTTAACCCAGAGGAAGTGCTCAGGAAACAGAAAGTGTCAGCAACCAGTCTTTTAAGGCCTGGATCCAAATTCTGGCACAGAACTATAGATAACTTCCAACATGTTCTGTGGGTTAAAGCAGCCACTGAGCCCACATGGTTTTATAGAGATGGGAAGAATGTCAAGAATTTGTGGCCATATTTAATATACCACATAAGGTTAGAACACAAACTCAATTGTAATGTAGGGTAGAAAGTAGTAAGAGACACAAATGAGAACAGGAAAAGCTTTTAAAGGAAGATATTACCTCCATGTGAGAGAAACAGAAGGATTCATTAAAAAAAAATGGTATTGGAGTTCAATGTTGAATGAGGGATAGAAAAAAATAATTGAGATCCTAATGTTGAGGAGAAGACAGTGGTGTAAGAGAAGTTACATCAAAGCATTTGGACTTTCTCATAGCACATATAAGAAAAAGCAGGTGGTTCCATCTTCCTGATGGTAGGCATTGTGAACAGGGAAGTTGATGGAAAGTTTAAGGAGGCCTAGATTCCCAAGGCTTTTAAATGCATGGATGTCTGGCCTTTATTTTGTAGGTAATGGCTACTCATACTTTTTTTTTAGTCTGTTGCTGGAAGCAGGAAGGGACAGAATGAGTTCTTCAAAAGAAGAAGTTTGGCAGAGTTTGGAGGAATTATCCAATGACCATGTATTTATAAAATTAGATCCATCCCTTTACATAAGAAAAGGAGACTTCAAAGTTAATAATAAACATTTATTGAGTATTTATTCTCAGTCAGACCCTACAGTAAGACATTACATGTATTAACTAGTTAATACTCAGAACCACCTTATGAGAGAAACACCATTATTGTTGGCAGTTTTCAGATGAGGAAACTAAGGCATGTTTTGAGTAGAGTTATACAGTCAGTCAGGAAAAGTCTTAGGTTTAGAAGCCAAATCTCCCTATTTTCATGCCACTACTGTTCTCAGCACATTATCCTAATTAATAAAGAGGTATGTTCCTTTATTCTATTTCCCAGTCTCAAAAATTTTTTGACTCTTTCCTCTGGTACTTGTTTTATGCATCATAGAAAAACAGATGATCTTTGCCACTACTTCTCTTTCCAAACCATGCTCTAACCTCAATCATGTTTCCACATTTTGATTCCAGGGAGTGGATTCTAGGTATGTTCAAAGAAAAAGCATGAGGCACTCAAATTTTCTCTCAACATTTAGATTTAATAAGTAATGCACATGTGCACACATACACATACACACACACACACACGAATTACATTTCCTCCTTGAAAGTGTACACTGTGACAACCTTATGAGAAAAGAGAGGTGCTTCTTGAAGCCATGTCCATACACGCTTCTCTAACTGCTATCATCTGCACTGACAAGTCTAGACTGAAAAGGGAACATGGATCATCCCCAAAAGAGATCAAAAGAATGGCTGTAGGTGAAGCCTGCATGCCTGACTGACCATAATAACCCTCTCTCAGAAACCATGTGCTGGAGTTACGTGTCTCTTAGGCTAAATCAATACATAAATTCTGTCTGTAGAGTACCTAGGTCATGGACTCTAGATCAATAATCAAATAGAAAATAAGTGGGAAGATGCACAAGGAAAATAAATAATTTCTATTGCTGGAAACTTGATCTTGGGACACAAAATAGAAATCCAATATCCTTGATCTTCCTAATCTTTCCTGGTAAGGGTTAAGGTTGAGAAGAGGGATGAGATTCTATAAACAATACCTAGATGCCTTATTCCTTCATGTGCAGTGCATCTACTTCCTTTCTATAACCAAAGCTTAGGGTAGGGAAGGGAGGATAAATTTTAAAATTTGTTCAAAGACCAATAGAATTGTTTAGAGTGCAGTGGTGGGTTTAAATTGTAATACTTACAATCTGTATAAACTTAGCTTTGTATCCTTAAGCAACTAAATGAATGTCCCTCCCTACACCTTGTCTTTAAAGCAGGGATAACAATAATACACACTCACAGTCATGGTAAGAATGAATCAAGTTAACTGTAAAATTTTTCAAATAGTGCCTAGAATATAGTAATTGCCATATAAATTGTTATTCATTGTTTTTAAATTCTTTTTTTTAAAGAAAGAGTGAGAGAGAGAGAATTTTTTTTAATATTTATTTTTTAGTTTTCGGCAGACACAACATCCTTGTTTGTATGTGGTGCTGAGGATCGAACCCGGGCCGCACTCATGCCAGGCGAGCGCGCTACCGCTTGAGCCACATCCCCAGCCCTGTTTTTAAATTCTTAATATTGCCTTCCTACCACATTGTCCTCTGGCATTGTTCCTTTCCCACCTCCACACTGGCCACTCCACTCCAAACCCAGCACATCTTCAGCCCAAGGGATCGATACTTGTGCCCATTTTTCCCACATGCTCTTCCCCAGGGTTCCTCATGGATCCCCAACTCCACCCTCTCAGGTTCTGCTTGCAGAGTTCTTCCCTGATGGCTTCATCTGAATTAACTCCCCATGTTCACTCTGCCCCTCACCCTACTCTTTGTTCCTTCAATGTACCCACATGCTAACTTGATTGTTTATATAGTAGCTTCCTCCCACTAGAAGGTAAACTCCTTAGAGCAATTACTTGTTCTCTTCTATTCCTGGCTATATCTCCAATGCCCAGAAAATTTTCTGGAACATAATAATCACTTACATCATACGTGCTGAGTGAATAAACATGCAGTATTCCCAGATGACTGCAATTTTTCTCCAGGGTAAGAGGCACTACTACTACCTCCCTCCTCTACCTGAAAAATAAGCAAAAATAACTGAAGAAGAACTATGCATGATTGAATAATCACTTTAGATACTTAGTCAATATAGTTAGTACATCTGGACAAAATAGGAAAAGCATATTTCAAAACTTGGCTTTTATTCTCATAGGAGATTGAGAATTGGAGTTATTGGCAAAATGGTTTTAGCCCCTGACTTTGAGAAAATCTCTCCTCTAGTTTATTCAGAGAATCCTTCTACAGAATTCATATGAAGGCTTTCATATTGAATATGTAAACATGGAACAACTGAATTTATAGCATACCAATGATATATGTATGCTGAATAACATAGACTTCTAAAAGATGAATCTTAACTATTCAACATGTTTTTGTAGTGCACTTCCACTTAACAGGAGATAATCATTGTTTGATGGGCTATAAAAGAAACATAAGAAGCAATCATGCCCACAAGGAATTGTATTATTCAGCTTACCATCACTCTAAAAAAATACCTGACATAATAAACTTATAAAGAGGAAGAGCTTATTTGACTCACAGTCTCAGAGATTCCAGTCCATAATCAGTTGGTTTCATTGCTTTTGGACCTGTGATGAGGCACCATCTTATGATAGGAGCTTGTGGTGAAGCAAACTGCTCACCTCATGGCAGCCAGGAATCAAATAAATAAAAAGGGGGAAGAAGAAGAGACTGGGGTCCCATTATCCCCTTTAAGGTCATGCCTCCAAGACCTCTCACTAGGCCCCACCTCTTAAAAGTTCTAGGACCTCCCAGCTGCTCAAGCCTTTAACAAGCAGGCCTTTGAGAAATATGTATACAAACCATGGAATAATATATGATTCTTGGCAAAGCAAAACCTAAAGTGAATGCATTCGCAGAAAAGGCAACTTCATGCTATGATTTTGTAGGAGATCAGAACATGCCACCAAAAATAATCCTTCACTGGTGGAAGGATTATTTTGAGCTAATCCTGTGGAGAAACAGCAGACATAGGTCTCAAATCAGAGTCAAAGTTATCCATTTGTGAGGGAAATTTACATCTAGGAAGAACATTTCTATTTTTCAGGATATCTCCCTTCATGTACCAGAAGGAAAGATGACTGAATCTCAAGAAACTCCTCACTGGAGAGAGCGTAGACATAAATCTGCTATATAAATCTTGCTTTCATTCACTTTTTAAAATTAATTAATTAGTTAGTTTGTTTATTTATTTATTGTGGTACTGGCAGTTGAACCCAGAGCCTTAGACACACATGCAGGGCAAGTGTACTACCCCCTGAAATACAGCCCCAGCCCCACTGCTGAGCTTGTCTAGTAAATGCTCTTGTTTGCACTCTGGCCATCTCTTCTGTTTTAACCTCCCTTTAGAAACCTGCATTTTACCATCCCTAGTCCCACTTACCACTTATCTCAGAATGATCTTTCCTCATTTGTTTTAGCTTCTTAGAAGCATCCAGTGAGGAAAATTTCCACTCAGTTGTCCTACCTCTGACTCTTCATTGCCCTGATTCTCCAATCTCTCCTCTTTAAATACATTTCCTAGAGCTTTTGTATACTACTTTAAAAACTTTTTCAAAGACATTAATTCACCTAGCTATGGTATCACTTCTTTAGAAATGTCTATAGTATATTTTATACTGATTAGACACTCTAAATTGCAACTTTTTTTTTTTAGAATTTTATTTTGTTCCCCAAACTTATTGTGTATTTATGGAGAGAACATCTATCTACCTTGAGTTAAGTAAATAATTATTTTGTCAAAAGAAGTGTAAAACAGACATATGTTAATTAGAATATTCTTTGCTCTTTCCTGTTGTAGTCATATTGTTATAGTTAGGTCTGTATTCTTAAGATATGCACTTTCTGTACTTAAAAAATTTACACATGAGAAGCATATCTTGTTATGCAAACCACACAAATGTGAACTGTCAGTTCAGTTCCATAAATTTTCATTCTTACATACAGGTAAAGACTAAGGACTAATATCCTATTGCATGTTGTTAAATTTTTCTCTTTATAAACTTGAATTAGCATATGACTAGGGTTTACACTTTTAATTCAGCATTCTGCTAACACACGGGACCACCAACAATTGCTTAGTTCTACTACATATAACAAGGCATAGATTTGGGGTCTGGAATTGGGGATAGAAGTAGGAACAGTTCATAACCAACACATCAATAAATTTTGAATCAAATATAGTTTTTAATAGCTATTAAAAATTTATAACTCAGATTTTTTTCCTTTTTTCATAATCTTTCTGGATATTCTCTCTATTATTATTGTTTCCTTTAAAAAAAATTCTTCTGTAAATGCATTAATCACAGGCAAGTAGAGTTGGTGGGTTATGGTCAGACATATGTGTGATCTTGTGCCTGAGAGGGTAATGGGGAGCCATAAAATCAGACAACAGAGACTGCAACTTTCAGGTCTGAATCAATGTGCACCATATCTCAGTTCTCCAGATGGTTTTAGTAACTCTTTCTCAAATGGTCAGATATGTACCATTGACATCTCTGGTAAGAACACTGAGATTTGTGACAAAGAGTTGATGCTACAACCCTTTCCTGAATCATATCACAAAAGGTACTTGCAGTTTCAAAAAACATATGTCTTCATAAAAACAATCCTAAAAATAATAATAAAAAAGGTAGTTTTTTATTCAGTTTTTGTTTAGGTTGTTTTTTTTTTCTTTTTAACTTCTTTTGTTTTTGAAATAAATGATAAAAAGGAATTTTAAAAATGAAGTATATGTGAGGTTTCTTATCCCTGCCTTTCTGTGACAGCCTGAAGCAATTCCTCACTTAAGCTGAAGTGCTAGGATGCCAGGTAGAAATGGCCTACTCTCAGGCTTCAGCACTCAAAGAAGTTTCTGTTGAATCCCTCCCTGCCCAATATGAAGTTTCAAAAAGAATTAAAATCAAAGCACAGATGTTGGCAGGATAGAGGTAATCAGTAGCATAGGGGTGAAAAGAACTTTCTTTCCACCTCTGAAGGTTCAACAATTTGAGTTTATGAAACAAATTGGCAGTAAACATATTAACAAGAGAAGAAAAATATAAATGTATTAACACGCCAGTAAGTGGGAGTCACACCAAGTATGAAATTTAAAGAATGGCCAAATGGTTGAATCTTAAATAGTTTATTTATCAAACACAGGGAATTGGGATTATTGGCAATTTTAGAGGAGGAGTAAATGATTTTTAAGGAGATGAATGGGACCAAAAAAAGCCAGGTAGCCTGGAACAAAATCCCCCATGAGTTCTGGGAGAGGTAATGACAAATCTTGGAAAGGTGAGAGTGGAACTACACTTTGATCAAAGGCTCTTTTTGCTATGCAAATAAAGTCTCTGAGGTAATAGCCCAGAGAAGAATAGATGAAGACTCTATCCAGGTGGGCATGGTGATGACCTTTAATTTCTTCTACAATGATTAATCTTCCCTCCTTAATGAGATTTCAGGGAGAGGAATCTAAGAAAATTACATTCTTCCAGGAGGAACTTTCTTAGTCAGATAAGGGAAACTCATAGAAAGACCCATCTAATCTTTAGGAGAAAAAGAGAATTGAGAGAGTGGGTCAAGAGGATGTAGGTAATGAAATCAGAGATTGCTCCTTAGTTTAAAGTACTATACAGTAACTTACTTTGGGGTTTTATTTTTTGAGCTCCAAAGTAGCTACCAAAGAATATGAAGCTATTTAAACAATATATTAATTCATTAACTATTTCTTGTGCTTTTATTCTTGCCAAAATTGCAAGCCTTTATTGGGAGTTAGGAAGTATATTTTCTTGCTTAAATATCATATAGTATATGCATAAAGAATTCATCTTAGTGTAACATCTCTCTTTCTGTGCCTACCTAAAAGCATGAGTCCTAAAATATAATCAGTTCCAACTCAGCTGGGTGGTGATGGCTGCATAAAAGAACTAGAATATATTGACCACCTGCTGTATTATCTGATACTTTGCTTTCTTTGCCTCATTTTATTCTTACTAGAACCCTATATAGTAGGAATTTTTATTCCACATTTTCAAATTGAAAATGCAAAATCCAAGAAGATTAAATAAATTATCCAGAGTCTCAAGAAATGATTGAGTTCAGATTCAAAACCAAGTCCATATGAATGCCAAATCTATGATTTTATATATCTCCATCTGCATCCAAAGGCACAATACCTATGTTTGCTAATTCATATGTTCTCTCTTGTGATAAAATAAGTTATTCATGTAGAAGTATTATTTTAGGTTAAGGGCATTTTGGAAATAGATTTGTTTTATTCTGTGAAATATATTTCTTCCCTTCTTTTTCTTTCTTCTTCTTTCTCACACTCATACAGACTGATGAGAGAAACCAAGACTGACTTACTTTCAATAACAATATTATCTAAGTACTCACTTTTATACAAGACATATTATCATATATAATATGTATATTTTTTCCAGGTTAGTTATCTATGTTTTTCCACACAACACTCAATAAAAATGGTATAATCATAGTTACAATGGCAGAGATCACTATTTGAAAGTGTATCTAAGAAAATGAGTTTGCTTTGAGTCAACAACTTTGCTTGCCTGAATTTATACTGTCAACCTTTCCAAATATTCCTAAGACCCACAGTACATATAGCAAAAAAAGTTAATATTTGTCTAATTGATTTAATCAATAAATAATTATGGTGAACAATGCAATGGTATTGTTCTTTTCATTATTGCAGGCATCCTGAGGTGTTCAGAGTGCTTTAGAACCACTCCACAACAGAATGACCCACTCAGCATGTGGTAGAGAGCAAAAAATACACTCTTCATAACTTGGAAGAATAATTAAGGAATTCACAGTGACTCATAAGACTGTACACTCTACAAGAACCAGTGGAAATATATTTGTATTGGAGTTAAACAGCCATGCATTGGAAGTTAAATCCTGGCTCTTCAAGCTATATGAACTTGGGAAGTTGCTTAATTTTAAGTGAAATAATATAGGAAAACACTTAATGCTGCAGCTATTATTATTTTCACTATTTGTTTTTTAATTCCTGAAGGTCTTAATAGTGCATTGAAGATGACAGCATTTTTTTTTTAAATAAATACTTGCTGGCGGAGTTTTATTTTATTGATTAAACTGGCCAAATCTTCCATTTACAATAATATTTGTTACCTCAGCCTAGGAAATAATTCAGTCCACTATATTTGGGAGAGCTGTCTTTAGAAAACTTATCATCCACTACTTCTGATTATTCTCAATGTATTTCACTTTCAAAGCAACCTCACCATAGTTATCTAATTTTCCCATTTTTGATGCAGCACAAATTTTTGTATCTTGAGAATCTGTATAAATCTTTCATAAAGCTGCCCAAACCATATGTGGTAAAAATCAAAAGAGAAGCCAGAAATCAGTGTGCCAGAAATACAATACGGGTCCAATTCCTTTTATGTTTAGTTCAAATTGTTTCTTTTGAGAGCTTATTGGAAAAGATTTTTTTAAAGGGAAAGATAAACTGGAAAGACCATTCCAATGCTAATGATTCAAGCCCTACACACTAAGAAATTAGAGAAAGTTTCTTCTCAGTTCTTTGTGGTTATAGCTGAGATTCAAAAATGTGCAAATAGCCAAACACAATGATTGAATTAAGATTTTTGGCAGGACTAGATTGCTTTAATATAGTTTATGAGACAAGGGAAACTAACATTAGCATCCTCTGAAGCATTATTGTTGTTATTTATTATAATTATTAATTTTGTGGCACTAGGGATTGAACCCAGGGCCTGAAGTATCATAGAGAAGCACTCTACTACTGAGCTACATTCCCAGACACCACCCTTTTTTAAGTTTTGGAACAGGGTCTCACTAATTTGTCC